>NC_061815.1:13540530-13847803 GCF_021462225.1 Girardinichthys multiradiatus | reverse complement strand
TGTATTTAGCTCAGGGTGTTCGGTGTGTGATGTGTTGTGCAGTTTTAGTGTTTTTGTTTTGTATGTAGGCCAAGAGATTCTCATCTGACAGCACCTTCTTCCACATGTTTTTTATACTTATGGCAGACTGCACAATGGGCTTCTTGTGGTCTTCTTCTTGCTACTCTCCTATATAAATGTGAGATTTATGGGCTGCTCTACCATCTCCACAACTTTCTCCCTGGTCAGTCTGCTGTGTTCCTTGATTTTCATGATGCTGTTTGTTTACTAATGTTCTCTAACAAAACTCCGAGACCTTCACAAAACAGCTGGATTTATACTGAGATAAAATTACTGGACCCCGGTTTTTTAATTGGTGACTTCTGAAAGAAGTTGCACTTTTTATTTTGGGTATCAGAGTACAGGAGGTTTAACGCAAAAGTCTACAACAATGCATCCTTTTCTTTGGGTTGGTCTTTCACATAAATCCTAACAAGATATGCTTACGTTTGTGATTGTAATGTAGCAAACTGTGATAAAAGGTCAAAGGGTATGACGTTTGCAAGGCACTGCATCTTGTTATTCTGAATGCCAATGGGAAGTGAAGCACACGCTTGTTCAATAAATAGGTGTTTAGATATACATCAGGGCGACAGTACATACCAGGGGCAGTGGTGATCCATCTTCAGGATGCATCTGCAACACAGCATGATTCGACATCAGTGTAATTAAATCGGACTCCTCCTGTCAGCATGTTATATTATTATATGATCTGTGATGTGGAGGTGCAAGAGCTGAGAGACGTACTTATCACAGACTGAGCAATGGTGACATCGATCAGGCTTCAGCAGCTGGCAGCGGTCACAGAAACGAATTGCTGAGGAGACAAAGTCAGTTCAATCACTCAGTAATAAGCAGCAGCAGCTTCTCCTGACTCTTGACCACAGCCTAACAAGACCGAACTGGTCCAGACTGTTCCAGCTGCATTGTATTGGCAGCACTCAGAGTGTGTCGTACCTCCAGAGTTGGTGCGGGTGTAGATGGGCAGATTCTTGGCTATTCTCCTCAGGATTTCCTGCTGGGACTCTCCGCGATCTTCACGCTCCAGCAGCTCCTTGTCAGAGTGGGACAGCTGAAACTATGTAGGGCAGAGGAAAAAAGAAACACACGCTCAGATTTATCAGGAGCTCATCGGCAGTGTTCATCACATATTTGCAATTGTCAAAACTGATTCAGTTATTCTGCTTGATAAGCTAAGTGCTGTTTAAGAGTCAGTAATTCAGGAGTCCCTGATGATGTAAACTGGGAGGCAGTGAAGGGTGTCTGCTTCCTTCATTTGTCTTGGCTGCTTGTGCTTCTGCAGGAAAATAGGAGTGAAGCACAGCACAGAGCCACGATATTGCTCCCGGCTGCTGAGAAAATATTTGATTGAACAGTGGAAACAAATAACTGAGACAATAACAGGCAGCACAGCGCAGACAGAATTTATTACGATCAGCAGAACCTCCAGTGATCCATCGATTACATCTCATAAAGAAGAATCTCATATATAAGCTGATGTGAGGTATCCTCGCTGAGATGCATTCATGCGTTCCCTCTGCAGAGCTGAAGTGCTGCGGTCAGGATCACAGCCATTAAAGTGCGGCTTCAGGCACTCCTACCAGAAAGTATTATTAGTCTAAATGCAGCGTTTAATCACTTGGGGGGATGAGGGGTTGTAACCCGCATCTTAGCTTCCCACGCCGTTTCATCATCCTGGATGTACTCACCTCCTTCAGGGGGTTCATGGGCTTGGTGAAGATGGTCTGCCAGTACGCCCACACGAACATGATGAAAATGACATGGTACACCAGCAGGTAGACGACTGCAAGCACATCAACACGGACAACAGCGTTAGATTATGTCTGCGTGTGTTCGACTACATGCTGGCTGGGTGCAGCTGCACTGAATCTTTATAGTCTTAGTGGGATTTGTTTCCACACCTTCTGTTTTCATAGGGAAAACCAAATCATTAGCATGCAATAATTATTATTTATGGTGGATATTTACTGTAGGTCCAAGTGTTGAAATGAAGAAAAAACTACACTTTATGAAACAGACTCGTAATAACTAGAGAACCTGTTTTAAACCCAGCATTAAAGTAAGAATAACTTCAGTTAATAATAGCTTTAAAAAAGCATTCAGTTGTTTTTTTAACTGATTTGGCAACAGTTTTGGTAAATAAGATTTATATAAATGCAGCCTCTTGTACAGGCCAATTAGAGTGTAGTAATGAACTGCGCTGTCCTAAAACACAGGTGTGCCTCCAAATATGGATGCTAGCCTCTTAATGCTGCCAGCATACACATGCAGTTTTTATACGCCCAGAACATTTTCTCATTTTGTGACGTTACAGCCACAAACTTCAGTTAGAGATTTATGTGATCGACTAACACAAAGTAGTGCATAATTCTGAAGCATAAGGCAAATGAAGTTAATATGTTAACTTAGGTTCAGCAGCAGGGCCCTGCCTCAACCACCCTAATTACCCAGCAGTCTACCCAGTTCAACCATCCTTCACAGTCTGTCATGTTCTATCAACCCCACCTTCCCTTACCCTCAAACAGACCTCACCTCATTTCTCTTCCTCCTCTTCATCCCATTACCCTCATCCATTTTCCTTGTTCCTAGTCTCATTCTTCATCTCTATCCACTGCTCTGTGTGTCAGGTTCCATGTATGGGGTAATAAGTTGGCTCGGGAAAAGCCCATTTCCTGCACCCCCACACTTCGTCTCCTCCTCCAGGTGATCTTGACTTTGACTGAGCCATTCTAACACATGATTATACTTTGAAGTAAGCTACTGCTGTGTAGCTGTGGCTGCATGCTTAGCGTTCTAGTCCTGCTGGAAGTTGTATCTCCACCACAGTCTCAAGTCTTTTGAAACCCCTAGCAGGCTTTCTTCCAGGATTGCCCTGCATTTAGCTCCATCCATGCTGCCATCTATCATCTAGTAAAAGCTGTGTAATTTGCAGTGTTTCCCACTACATGTGGGTTTTGCATGTATAAGCCAAAAAGCTCAGTTTTGTTGTAGAGTATGTGACCAATATTAGTCCTCTCTTGGGGTGGCACATGGTATAGAGGTAGAGCAGGTGACAGACAGTAAAAGGAGGCTATCAGTCGTTGACCTACCATCTAGAGTTTGATTCCTGACCTTAAGACTTTTGCTGCATGTCCTCATTCTCTTTCTGTTCATTTCCTGTCTGCTACATTGAATAAAGGTAATTTAAACCTGCATTGCTTTTGGTTTGTAATGTGACAAAATGTGAAAAAGTTTCATACTTTCACAAGGCATCGTCATATCTAAAGCTTTATCATGGCTAAACGATGGACACCATACAGAGATGCCTTCAAATCCCTTACCCTTTTCTCCTGTGTCCTCAATGGATTCTGGAAAACAAACCATTAAAAGACACAGTCAGTCAGGAAATATGGTGTGTGCGAGAGCAAAGCTTCTGGAGTAAATGCCAAATGTTTGACTTCAGAGCGGTAGAAACGAATAAATGCTGAGCTGGTAGACTCTTCGTTCCTGAGTACGTTAGACACAAAATCAGTATGCAACATGCTGGTCAGTTTGACTCACTGAGTCACTCCTGTGCATTCAGAAAAAGGCGTTACATTACAAGCTGTAATAACATTCCCTTAGAAAACCTGTACAGACACATGTTAAAGACTTCATTCCAACATGGGAGAGGTGGAGACCTGTAGGAGGAATGGTTGACACAGTTTCCACACTTGTTCCAGCATCTAAGCTGCTAATAATTAACTGAACACATCAGCTGTCTTCAGCAACAAACGTACGTGGAAATTAAAGAAAAAGGTGAGCCAAGGAGCTGAATCAATGTAGGCAGACAAGAAATGTGTGCATGCTGCTTTGCCAGCTTTAAAGCCCCAGAGTCTGACCAGGTGTGTGAGTAAGATTAAGGACAAGTACAAGGATGTTATATTGATGTGTCTGCAAAAGCAATGCACATCTATTTATTTCCTCTGCCTGCATTCAGGGTATTTCCAACAACCAAACTCCACCTGATCTGGGTGCTCGGTTCAAAGGCTGATGCTGCTGCTGCTGTGGGGTGCTATGACAGAAAATGGGTCAACCGCAGATTTCTTGAGGCGAATTATGCAAACCAGACAATGGGATTAAGTGGATCCGAGGGCATCAGCTGATGATACTTTCACACAACTGACTCTGTGTCCTGTCTAGAGCGCAGGCTGGGGGCTTGAGCAGCTGCCATCCTGCTGCTTGTTGTTTTCATCTGTGACCTGAATGCATCACAATGTTGGTCTTGTGTTAAGGCATGCAAAGCAACAGAGTTTAAAAAAGGCCTGCTGGTTGAGGATTTATTTGGATTTTGTCTTGCCCATGCAGCACACACTGATCTGTAATAAAGGGCTGATTCTAAAACAGATGCTGGCTTGCCTTTCCTGTAATATCACCCACTGATTCCTGCTGCTAGATGACCATAAACACGCTACATATGAAGAAAATTAAAGTTTGGGGAGCAAGCTGTCAGAACATCAACTTCTCTCCTCCTGTGTTTTCCTCTTCTCTCTCATTAGACTGTCTCCATTTCATCCTCCCTTTTTTGAAAGAGACTTTCCTTTCGAGTGTTCTGACTCGCTGCCAGATAGAGCGCAAGTGAGACATCCTAGAAAACCTTTAGTATCCAGGTCAACCCAGTGCTCACCACTAAACTCAGGAAGCCCAGTGTGTGTGACCAGGCCGTCCCACGTTCAGCCCTTGCAGAAAAGCCATTAGAGTCTGGCTTTTTGCCAGCAGATAATGCTGATTGTGTCTGTGCTACTGGATATAAATTTGGATGGTGAATCTGGGTAAGCACATGAGCCTGAAGCTCTTACTGTAAGACTTTAAGCTGGTGCTGATGGAGTGGCAGTGAGAGAATCAGATGGTCTAATCCATTTCTTACATCCTGTCATATTGCACTGATCATGAAAATGTGCTTAAAACAAGCTGTGTAGTGTTCATTGTTTAACAATAGCATGTAAAATTGTATTACAGACACTAGCATACGACTGTCAACTTACTGCATGAACAAGAAGCCAGTCTCCTGCACAGACCCGCTCCAAGGCTGGAATGGGCCCTGGGCATAATTTGATTTGGGGGCCTTTCAGCTAATATGAAGCCCCGTAACTCAACCATTATCCATGTTCACACATTAATCTATTATAAATCTAAAACAACCGTTGATATAGTTGTGAATTGTATCAATGTTTACAACTGGGAAGTAAAATCAATATTATTACAATTCATAATTTGATCCGTGTTGGGAGACCATAATACATTTTCCTGTATTCATACTCATTGAGCAATTCACTTTTTTTCACATTACCACAACAAACTTGTATGGACATAACTGACTTTCAACCAAAGCTCTATGAACACAACATCCACACTTTGCTTGGTGGTGATGCCATGCCGTGGAGAAGCTTTACTTCAGACATGACAACTATTCCTTGTGCACTCCATTCTTGGACTTCCATAAAGTCCATATTTGGACTTTATGGAAGGGTGGCAAGAAGAAAATCCTTTTTGAAAGATCACAGGGCTGCGCAGTATAAGGAAGAATAATATAAATGTAAATATAACAAATAAATATACCATTCTATGAAATATTGCATCAAGGCAGTCCGTAATGGCTGCTATATTACATACATTGAAATTGCAATGACAACTGTGATTTGATATATTGTGGATCTTTAAAAGAAAGTAATAAAAAGCCAGTTTGCATTTTGCCTGAAGCCATGTAAGAAGCAAACACGTGGAAGAAGGTGCTCTTGTGAGATAAGACAGAAATGTGCTTCTTGGCCCACATGTGTGGACCGAAAAGTGAAACAGTTAAACAAAGTGGTGGCGGAATCATGCTGTGGGGATGTTTTTTCATAGCAGGAAAAGAGAAGCTGATAAGAGCTGAGGAAAAGACAACCAGTTAAAAGCTGCAATGGACTGGGTGCAGGTTCACTTTCAAGCAAGACATCAACTCTAAAGACACAATCAGAGATGCTACAATGGAAAGATTGAAGTGCATTCATGTGTTAGAATGATCCAGTGAAAGTCAAGACCAAAATGTAATTGAGAACCTGTGGCAAGGCTTGAAAATGGATGTTCACAGATGCTTCCCATTCAATCTGCATGAGCCTGAGCTATTTTGTGAAGAAGACTGAAGACCCTATGGATGTTAAAAACTGGTAGAAGCTACAGCAAAAAGTCTTACCATAAAGTATTGACTCTGGGGGCTGGGAAAAAATGCAGGCCATAATTTTCCGATTTTTATTTATAAAACGTTTTCAAAAAGGTTTGGATGCCCTAAGCAGTTTAGTTATGCTTTGTGCCATTTTTAATTCTGCAGCCTTAAAAGAGAAAAACCAAACATTCTAGAGCAAAAACAGAAACAAAACAGATTTTTTCTACAATAACAAAAGAGACAAAACCCTACAAATACCGAGAGATAGTCGCCTTTCTCTTTCTGTATCCCATGCACTTACACACACACCACTTGTCCTCATAATACCCAGACTGCTGGCTCTTACCTATGCAAAGCTGCAAGACATAGGCGTAGTAGGACCACGCCACTATGAGAGCGATGAACAGGACCGGGATCCAGTAGAGAACTCTCTGACAACCCCGCTTGATGCTCCGCGGACCTGACGGTGCCATGGTCTACAACAAGCAGATCATCGTCCGTGCGCAATCGCTTGCTGCTCTGATGCCCCACCTTCTCCCACGGCGCGCGTCTTCTTCTTGTAGACCGTCACTGCATCGTAGCTCCGAGTGTGATCAGCCTCACCGGGAGCTCAGTCGCAACATCCCCGTCAGGCTGTTCTGATGCCTCTGCCGCACCGCTCCCCCTTCCCTCTCTCTCTCTCTCTGATCGACCCTCTATGAGCCTCTACTACGGACAGGACCATATCAGGTGGCTCGCCGCGCGCATTCTCACACATAAACACACGCACGCGCACAGACGCAGGTCTGAGAGCCAGCGCCGCCCCCTGCTGCCTCCCGACACGTTGCCATGACGTCCACGGGATGCTGCAAGCCTGGCACATTTTTCTGCGCGCGCAGGAGATGGGTTCAACGAGTTCAGACTGAACACACACACACACACACACACACACATTGGACCAGTTCGTCCAGCCTTAGTGATGCAGCCACCTCCCATCATGCCCAACGTTTTCACTCTTTAATATGTGTTATAATGAGTCTCCTCCCTACATTATCATATGTCTCTACCTGGCAGCAGAAATCCACCGGATTTAGCTGATTCAAATACAATGTCTGCAAAATATTTTGTGGTCATGCATAATATGCAAACCACCCCACACTGTGCCCTTTGCTCTTTCAGCCACAAACATGTTGCTCTGCTGCAGAGATCCGCAGCTCAGGTAGCAGACTCGGTGCACAGGACACATATTAGTAGCGCACTCCACCAATTTTGTATTTGTAGAACAGTGGCAAGAAGACCACCTTTCTTGAAAGAAAGCCATTAAAAGTCCTGTTTGTAGCTTGCAACATGTTATGTAGGGCACACATCCCTCAACCTTCTTGAAGACCTTTGGGATGAATTAAAGCAGAGGCTTCAATTCTGGTTTTCTCATCTAACTATGAACACACACCTATACCTCGTGGAAGATGTTTACAGAATAGTTAATGTTGCTGTTGCTGGCAACGATGGGTCCATGAACAAATTGGACCTTATAGGTTCAGAAGAGGATGTCATCAAAGTTCATTTACATGTAAAAGTAGACAATATAGTGTTTCTTGTTCATGCATTGTTGTTTATTTTTGTTTTTTAGTCTTTGGATAAAAATGTCTTGTTTATTGGAAGATTTGCTGTCTGTTGCCAATTTTGTGGGTGGGTGGCATGCTGCAGCAAACTGGCAAAATATGCTCTGCAATATGTTCATCTCAGTCCCATAATAATAACAGATCACTGTAAACTGTTCTAGTTTAGATGTATGAAACACAGCTGAGCAAAATAATCCATGTGCTTAGACTCATAATATACACCCTCACAAAACACACACACTCAGAAAGAACACCACCAAAACCATCAGAGAATATCTCAGATAAATCAGATTTGGTGCTCTGTTGAGGATTTTGTTAATTACCAGTGAGGGTACCACAAACGTTTAGCATGTCTCAACGTAGCTGTAACATACTGCATAAATTTTCACCTGTGACTTAACAAAACACCCAAGAGATTCATTTATCCTAAATGTGTCTCAGCCTGTGAAAATCCATTTTTAATAGCCCTGATGGCTCTAATGAATGTCTTAAAGAAGGAGAAAATAACTGATCTTAGTAAGAACGAGATTTTAATCTTAAATGAAGGCGTGAATCAATGTTTGAGTATTTTGATGGTTATGAAGGTGACCAGAAAAAGAGATTCAATTGTTGTTCACCCAAAATGTTGTAGATTAGATTTATTGCTTTATTAAGTTATAAATTAAATTGAAGAACCATGGTTCTAAGTCTGTCCTACAAGCACCTGAGGTGCCTTCTTTTAATCAAGCAAAAAATAAAAAATGTGTAATCTTACTAAAAGAAAAGTTAGGGCAGCCTACCCTCTAATAGCTAGCTAGTCTTACCCCCTTTGGCTGAAATAACTCCACTTTATGTAGGCATCTAATCCGACATCGCTCTGAGGAAATTTTACCCTCTCCTCACTTTTAGCTCTGAGATGTTTTAAGGTGTTTCTTTCATGTACAGACCATTTCAAGTCAACCCATAGCATGTCATAGAGATCAAGATCTGGGGTTTGACTCTGGGTAGAACGTTCAATTTCTTAATTCTCAGCCAGTCCTTGATGGTATGTGTTGGATCATCGTCATGTTGCAGATTTACTTTATATTTTATACAGTTGATCTCCCATGTTATTTGAATACCCTCAGATACAAGTCCTTCTCAAAAAATTAGCATATTGTGATAAAGTTAATTATTTTCTATAATGTAATGATGAAAATTTAACATTCATATATTTTAGATTCATTGCACACTAACTGAAATATTTCAGGTCTTTTATTGTCTTAATACGGATGATTTTGGCATACAGCTCATGAAAACCCAAAATTCCTATCTCACAAAATTAGCATATTTCATCCGACCAATAAAAGAAAAGTGTTTTTAATACAAAAAAACGTCAACCTTCAAATAATCATGTACAGTTATGCACTCAATACTTGGTCTGGAATCCTTTTGCAGAAATGACTGCTTCAATGCGGCGTGGCATGGAGGCAATCAGCCTGTGGCACTGCTGAGGTCTTATGGAGGCCCAGGATGCTTCGATAGCGGCCTTTAGCTCATCCAGAGTGTTGGGTCTTGAGTCTCTCAACGTTCTCTTCACAATATCCCACAGATTCTCTATGGGGTTCAGGTCAGGAGAGTTGGCAGGCCAATTGAGCACAGTGATACCATGGTCAGTAAACCATTTACCAGTGGTATTGGCACTGTGAGCAGGTGCCAGGTCGTGCTGAAAAATGAAATCTTCATCTCCATAAAGCTTTTCAGCAGATGGAAGCATGAAGTGCTCCAAAATCTCCTGATAGCTAGCTGCATTGACCCTGCCCTTGATAAAACACAGTGGACCAACACCAGCAGCTGACACGGCACCCCAGACCATCACTGACTGTGGGTACTTGACACTGGACTTCTGGCATTTTGGCATTTCCTTCTCCCCAGTCTTCCTCCAGACTCTGGCACCTTGATTTCCGAATGACATGCAGAATTTGCTTTCATCCGAAAAAAGTACTTTGGACCACTGAGCAACAGTCCAGTGCTGCTTCTCTGTAGCCCAGGACTGGGGAATGCGGCACCTGTAGCCCATTTCCTGCACACGCCTGTGCACGGTGGCTCTGGATGTTTCTACTCCAGACTCAGTCCACTGCTTCCGCAGGTCCCCCAAGGTCTGGAATCGGCCCTTCTCCACAATCTTCCTCAGGGTCCGGTCACCTCTTCTCGTTGTGCAGCGTTTTCTGCCACACTTTTTCCTTCCCACAGACTTCCCACTGAGGTGCCTTGATACAGCACTCTGGGAACAGCCTATTCGTTCAGAAATTTCTTTCTGTGTCTTACCCTCTTGCTTGAGGGTGTCAATAGTGGCCTTCTGGACAGCAGTCAGGTCGGCAGTCTTACCCATGATTGGGGTTTTGAGTGATGAACCAGGCTGGGAGTTTTAAAGACCTCAGGAATCTTTTGCAGGTGTTTAGAGTTAACTCGTTGATTCAGATGATTAGGTTCATAGCTCGTTTAGAGACCCTCTTAATGATATGCTAATTTTGTGAGATAGGAATTTTGGGTTTTCATGAGCTGTATGCCAAAATCATCCGTATTAAGACAATAAAAGACCTGAAATATGTCAGTTAGTGTGCAATGAATCTAAAATATATGAATGTTAAATTTTCATCATGACATTATGGAAAATAATGAACTTTATCACAATATGCTAATTTTTTGAGAAGGACCTGTATATGATATAATTCATGGTGGGTTCTAAGGTGGCGAGCTGAGTAGGTCCTCCTGCAGCAAAGGATCCCTAAAAACATGACTTCCATGCTTCACAGCTGGTATTTTCCATGAATGCCGTATTTGATTTTTGCCAAACATGCCCTCTGTTCTAGTGTCCAGATAATTCAGTTTAAGATCATCTGTGCCATTTTGGATTTTGAGGCTAACACAAGAATCTCTTCCACTTGGAATATTTACTTCAGGAGATGTTTCTGTTAACTTTTCTAACTTAAAACCTTGAAATTTGAACTCATAGGTTCAAACATAATGTGTTGTTAAGTTTCATCCTTCAGTGAATTATGCAGTGCCAATTTATGGTTTTGGTTTCATTGAATTTATGACAACTCAACAAATTGACAAAGTGTAAGCCCTACTGCTGTTTTAAAATGTCTGCCAGTATGGTGGTATGTGAAAAAGAGCGTGTTTAATTGTGGTGATAATTATTATAAAAAGTTTCAGTACCAATTGCAGAACCTACAAGGGTTGGACAATGAAACTGAAACACCTGTCATTTTAGTGTGGGAGGTTTCATGGCTAAATTGGACCAGCCTGGTAGCCAGTCTTCATTGATTGCACATTGCACCAGTAAGAGCAGAGTGTGAAGGTTCAATTAGCAGGGTAAGAGCACAGTTTTGCTCAAAATATTGAAATGCACACAACATTATGGGTGACATACCAGAGTTCAAAAGAGGACAAATTGTTGGTGCACTTCTTGCTGGCGCATCTGTGACCAAGACAGCAAGTCTTTGTGATGTATCAAGAGCCACGGTATCCAGGGTAATGTCAGCATACCACCAAGAAGGACGAACCACATCCAACAGGATTAACTGTGGACGCAAGAGGAAGCTGTCTGAAAGGGATGTTCGGGTGCTAACCCGGATTGTATCCAAAAAACATTAAACTACGGCTGCCCAAATCACAGCAGAATTAAATGTGCACCTCAACTCTTCTGTTTCCACCAGAACTCTGTCAGGAGCTCCACAGGGTCAATATACACGGCCGGGCTGCTATAGCCAAACCTTTGGTCGCTCATACCAATGTCAAATGTCGGTTTCAATGGTGCAAGGAGCGCAAATCCTGGGCTGTGGACAATGTGAAACATGTATTGTTCTCTGATGAGTCCACCTTTACTGTTTTCCCCACATCCAGGAGAGTTACGGTGTGGAGAAGCCCCAAAGAAGCGTACCACCCAGACTGTTGCATGCCCAGAGTGAAGCATGGGGGTGGATCAGTGATGGTTTGAGCTGCCATATCATGGCATTCCCTTGGCCCAATATTTGTGCTAGATGGACTACCGAACCATTCTTGAGGACCATGTGCATCCAATGGTTCAAACATTGTATCCTGAAGGCAGTGCCATGTATCAGGATGACAATGCACCAATACACACAGCAAGACTGGTGAAAGATTGGTTTGATGAACATGAAAGTGAAGTTGAACATCTCCCATGGCCTGCACAGTCACCAGATCTAAGTATTATTGAGCCACTTTGGGGTTTGTTGGAGGAGCGAGTCAGGAAACGTTTTCCTCCACCAGTATCACGTAGTGACCTGGCCACTATCCTGCAAGAAGAATGGCTTAAAATCCCTCTGACCACTGTGCAGGACTTGTATATGTCATTCCCAAGATGAATTGATGCTGTATTAGCTGCAAAAGGAAGCCCTACACCATACTAATAAATTATTGTGGTCTAAAACCAGGTGTTTCAGTTTCATTGACCAACACCTGTATGTCCGCTGTTATAGGACATGCTGGTGACAGCGAGCCAAGAGAAATACAAACCAGACAAATTATTATGCATAAAACCGCACACACACCCTCCTAGGTTTAATTTACCATAGAGTCATCGGTTAATGTATAAACCAGCAGTTCCTGGGTAACCCCCAACTACACAGAGAGGAAATGTAGAGTATACAGGAACACTCAAAAAGCTAGAATATCATGAAAACGTTCAATATATTTTGTCACTCATTGCAGAAAGTGAAACTTGTATATTATATAGATTCATTACACATAGAGTGCAATAATCCAAGCATTTATTTCTTGTAATTTTGATCATTATGGCTTACAGATGATGAAAACCCAAAAATTTGAATATTACATAACACCAATTTTAATATGGCTACCAGGACCTTACCTGGACTAAGGAGAAAAAGAACTGGACTGTTGCTCAGTCGTCTTAAGGACTCTTTCAGATAAAACTTAAGAGTTTGCATTTCATTTTGAAATCAAGGTCCCAGAATCTGGAGGAAGAGTGAAAAGGCACAGAATCCATGTTGCTTGAAGTCCAGTGTGAAGTTTCCACTCCATAGTGGGGCGACGGGGTCATTGGTTTGTCTTGTAACCAGTGGGTTGCCGGTTTGAATTCCCACTCCATCCGTCTTAGTTGTTATGTCCTTGGGCAAGACACTTTAGCCACCTTGCCTGCTGATGGTGGTCAGAGGACCCGGTGGCGCCAATTGTATGGCAGACCCACATCTGTCAGTGTCCTCCAGGGCAGCAGTGGCTACATTATAGCTCACCACTGTCAGTGTGTGAATGTGTGTATGAATGGGTGGATGACTGATTGTAGTGCAAAGCCCTTTGAGGTCTCTGGGGACTTGATAAAGCACTTTACAAGTGCAGGCCATTTAACATTTTACAGCCAGTGATGATTTGGGGTGCCATGTACTGTGCTGGTGTTGATCCAATGTGTTTTATGAAGTCCACAATCAATGCAATCATCTGACAGGAAATTTTAGAGCATTTCATGCTGGTTTCATTTTCCAGCAGGATTGGTACTGGCCCACACTGCCAAAGGTACCAGAAGCCAGTTCAATGACCATGGTGTTTGATTGGCCAGCAAAGTGTCCTGACCTGAACCCCATAGAGAAGTCATTGGTTATTCTCAAGAAAAAGACGAGAGACACCAGACCCAACAATGCAGATCACCTGAAGGCTGCTATCCAAACAACCTGGACTTCAGTTACACCATGCCATGCCACACTGATGCAGTAATTCATACAAAAAGACCCCCAACCAAGAACATACTTTATATGATTAAAATATGCTTTTTAAACTGATTTAATCTAATATTCTAATTTTCTGAGACAATGAATCTTGGATTTTCAATATGTGCAACTGGTAATACACACAATTACAGGAAATAAAGGCTTGAAATATTAAATATGGAACTTTTTCACAATATTCAAAGTCTTTGAGATGCGCCTGTAAACATTTTCTCACAAACATTTGGTTAAATGGTTCTTATGAAGTTGCACCGTAACCGTACGTTTTTTGCAGCTATCAACCACTATCTGACATAAATCTGGTTTGTATGGACCTGGCTTTTGAGTCCCTCAAACTTAAACAGGATTTAGATTGGGGCTATTCCACTAGCTTAATGTCTGCTGCTTTATCAGTTTCTAAACCAGTTTTGATGTGTATTTAGGACAACTGTCCTGTTGGAAGACCCTCTTCTGTCCAAACATCAGCCATCTAGCTGTAGATTAGCTAGGAGAAGAATTTGGAGGTAGGTCTCTTTCTTCTTTACTACCTCCACTTTGTACAATGCACAAGTAACACTTGCAGAGAAACAATGTTGTTGGCCCCATGCCTAACAGAAGGCATTTGACCTAGTCCATGTCGGCAGCAGCAAACTTAGGTTGTGATGGTTTATATATTCGTGGTTCTTCTTTCTTTGCAACCTTTCATGTCAAAGTGATGTTTAAACTGGCTTCCACCATGTATACATAAGTTTCCAAATTCTGCTTTAAAATGCAGAAAATATTCTAACATTCATGCTGATAATGACCACTTGAAAACCTCTGGGCAGGACTATAAATCAGTTCACTGCTTTCTCAAATGTTTCCAGTGGATTTTATCGTGCCCACAGGACTTTCTTCTGCAAGCACCGAGCTATTCATTCGTCAGCTGTAAGAGGTTTAATTCCCCTGCAAACTTCTCAGCACCAAAGAGTAAACATAAAAAAATATTAAGATTGGTTTAATTTTTATTTATTATACAACTTTCAAGCTTATACTAAAGGACCATCTACAATTTTGACCTGGAGTGTGGAAAATGTTTTCTTCTGTTTATGTTTGCACTCTGGGTGGAGAACCAGATAGCGGGAAAATTATTACCCTGCTGGATTAATCATTTAAAGATAAAAACAAGTCTGCTAAGTCTTGAGCACCCACACAACCCATGTTTTCGTGTGATTAATAATGTTAATGATTTTCCCTCAAGCTGAAGCTGAAACAGACCATTTGTTCAGCTGTGGTCCTGCCATTAGCCCATGCAAACATACAATGAGGTAAAATGTGCTGTGCAGAGAGGGCTGTCACGGGTCCTCAGAGTTTATCAGCTGACCTGCACGAAAACAGTGATCATGGCTGTAACAAAGCAGGAAACTATTGCCTAATGCATGACAAAGTGTGACAGGAAGACTCAGAGCACAAAAAACAGGAATACAGTATGTCAGATTTATTGAAACACATCTGTGGAAATGAATCAAGGCTCTAAAGTGAGCGTAACAGTCAAAGCCAGAGTTTAAAGGAACGAGGTAGAGTCACTAATATGAGCATCAAATCGTCGCAGATACAGTGCATTAGTCTGAATGACATTATAGCGTTTAACATGGTATCTTTAGTGTTTTCTCATCAAACAAAGCTCAGAAACACAGCAGGGTCACTCCACATCCTTATCATCATTTAGATGTATTCCTTTAAAACCAGCAATAAGTAAAAGAGAAGTAAAAACACGTGGCTTTTCTATTCTGCTTGGTTAAAAGGAAAGATCACATCTATGCCAACACTTCTCTGTATCAGCTAAGAAATGATTAACAGTGTTAGCAGCCTGCAGTTAAACAGTAAATGAGCCTCGGATTGAGCGAGTGTGTTCAGGTCTGCTTCTTCTGGAGGATTCCAGCTGCAGCACTTAGGAGGAAATAGATGGACTGAAGGGTGGGGGGTTGGTGCTGGACAAGGATAATCTGTGCAGGGGAACTGCAGAGACAACTGGTGGACAAAGGTTATGAGCATTCTCCATCTAGAACAGAAGTAAGGTTGGGATTAAATCTGAAGAAGAGAAGCTGGTTGAGAAGGAAACTGTTTCACTAATTACCTAAATTGGCTAAATTGTTGGAATTAATCTTTCTTTTTCAAAATATTTGTAGATAAATAAATATGGGAATAAACAATTTGATATATTCCTACATACATTTACAAACTCTAACAAGCGCAATTTAGAATCCAGTAAAGTTCTAGGTGCCTCAATGTGCCTTAATTTGCGGTTTGTTTGAAAATTTAGTGAAGCTTCCTATTAAACTGACGGCATCCTGTTGGGGTTACATCCTGTTTTTCTTTGGTTTCCCAAACCTCTATGACAGAGCTCTGAGATCCTGCAGCATGCATCAACCCCTGGATCCAGAGAGGGAGGAAAGGGAAGCCACAGCTCATCCAGACTGTAAGACATGCAGCGGTGTATGGCTCTTTACCTGGTGACAAAACAAAGACAATTACATCTTCAAGCAGGTGGAAACCTTCATCATCAAAGTAACTGATACATACTGTTGGAATTTCTCTATTTTTATTTTTTTGTTGTGACTATTTTGTGTCAACTATTTTTCCTTACAAAGATAAGGAGTATTACTAACATTTAAAGATATTTAAAACAGTTTAAAGAAGCTAAAGACAGGCTTAAAATCCCTAATCATATTGAATTGACATTTGTGACATTATGGGTTGAAAAATATTTTTGTTTATTAAGCAGTGAGTCAGAAATATGTTTAACAGCTAAGTCTATTTTTGCTGCTATTATAATAAAACTCCAAGCAGGTTATAAATAAAAACAATTAAAATCAAGAATTATATTTAAATAATTTCTCACTTTAGGTGCAAGTAATGCAGATATTTCTTTTATTGAATAACTTTAAAAAAGGAGAGAGTATAAGATTATACATTTTTATTAAATTGTAAATTTGTAATTGTAACAATTTAATCAATAATTAGAAATTCATGAACACAGAATTATAAACACAAAGAAGCTTTAAAATTGCTAATGAGAGAATATTTTTAACCATAAAAAACTATTTGAATAACTATTTAGTAGAACGGTGTTGTTCCAAAATCATCTAAATATGTACTTTCAATTGTTTTGGATTTTTTAATTATAGAAAATATGTTATTGTTAAACTGACAATAAACAACCAAAAAAAGGCAAATTTCTAATTCACTTATTTCTAAGGTGCTGGCGGTCACTTAGGTTGAAGAAAGCCAAGAATGTACAAACATTTACAAAAAAAATACAAAGATGCTATAACATGGTTGCATAAATGTGGACACTAATAGTTTGTTGAATCATCCTTTGATTAACTTCAGAGTTCCACGCTGTTTGTCCCATAATTGGTGTCTAAATCTATCAGAACGGGTACGATTTCTCTTGTCCACAGTAACATTATGTTAAAACTCTTTGTTAATGCTGAAAAATGTCATTTCTCTTTATCTTTAGTTTATTCACCTCAAAGTATTAGGGTGAAACTGACTGATATTTGAAATCATTCATGATTTTATCCACCTTAACAAAACTCTCAGCTCCATATGAAGAAAAGTAAACCCAAAGCATGATGCTGCCACCACCATGTTTTACTGTGGAAACTTTAGGAATTGTGGTGCAAAAGAACAAATTTGTTTTCTTCAGTCTTGACGTGAATCTGCACATGGAGCTAAACATTAGGGTGATGGCAAAGAAGCCTTACAGCTTGGAGCTCATCACCAAAGCTAAACCACCAAAAATAACAGTGAAACATTTTCTTTGTGCAACAAGAAAACTCATTTAGCTGCAACATATAGAATGAAAATAAGAAAAATTGCTGAAAAATGTGACCATCTTGCTTAGTCAGATTCTTTGTAAGTGGTGGCCAGTGTAAAGACTGAATGCTGAAACTGAATCAAAAGGTGTTTGTTTTTCAGTTGAATTGTACAGGATATATCTCACATTAAAGGCTGAAAAGCTTTAAAATGATTTACGCCGGTCTCATTTATTTCTGTCACAAAAACCTGCGGTTTTAACATCGATACGTGCGCCTTGGGGAGCCACTGTACAGCCGCGTCTTCAAATCTGAATATAAATATACTATTTGCACTTTCATCTCTATTAAAACATCTAAGTGAAAATGTCCTATGTTGTCTTGATTTTTTTTAAGGATACATTTTAATTACACAGAGCTGTTTTCAAAGGCATTCTGCATTTTTCATTACTAAGGGTGATTATTAAGCCTTCTCGTGTGAGGTGCCTTCTCTTTGAAACACTTAGACAGCTTTAAACCACGCTGCTCGCTGCTCATGTATGCAGACCTAAGCCGGTGTCCGATGGCAGTTGTTCAGGCGTTAATATTACAGTGTAACTTAATGCTTCAGGCAAGGAGACTGTGGGCCTCAGGCACTTCTCCAAACTACATGGAGCTCTTTTTTGAAATGTTTTAGACAAATCATTCTTGTGTTTTTTTAATTCCACTGAGAACTAGTACATTTATGTATTTATTTGAATAAAAGTTAAAAAAGTGGGAGAGCATATTTTTTACCTATTTGCCTGATAGCTCCTTCTTCACGCAGGATTTGAAAGAGATGAACTTTTCCTCAGCTTTAACACCCTGAGAATGAGTGAGATAAGAGTGAGCAAGTGCCGTTTCACAAGAAATTATGACACTTTGTCCCAATAGATGGCAGTATAACCTCAAATCAACATCTAACTGGTGGCCCTGTTATCCAGTAACAAACATGCCACAAGCAGCAGCTTCTCATTCAGTCCACAGATGAGGGAGGAGAGTGTCCTGTTTCACCTTTAGGAGAACATGAAGAGTATCTCACCCTGTCTCCACGGTGCAGGCGGTCCTTCATGACTCCAATGAACTCCTTGTGGCTAAGTTTACCATCGTGATCCTCATCGAAAATCTTAAAGACGGTGTTGACCAAGTGGTGGCTCAGCTTGATTCCAGTGGCCACGTAAACTGCCCTGGTAAACTCGTCTGGGAAAAGAAGGACAGATTATTACTTATATTTATACAGGAAAGTCTCTTGAGACCCGATCGTTTCATTTACAAGAGAGACCTGTTACATACATCGACAACAAACATAAAAACAGTAATAATACAATCCACTAAACACTTCTGAAGATCCATACCATACAACATCAGCAGTGGTGCTTTTACTAATAACAAGTGCAGGTGCCTCTACACAATGCCTCCCAATCCTTTTATAAAACTTTTTAACTCCCCAAGTTTAACCAAACCGGAGAGCGTCAGATTCTGCTGTAGTGTATTCCAGGTGGAGGGGTGTTTTTCTTGCATAGTTGAGGCTTCTTTGTTGCCCTTTTTGACACCAGGCCAGCCCCAAAAAGCCTCCATCTCACTGTGCATTCAGTAACACTCACACCGGCCAACTACCATTACAGAGCAAGCTCTGCGCTGGTGGCAATCCCCTGGTAGAATCTCTTTTTAGGAGACTTTCTTGGGCACCCTGAAGCTGGTTGGTAAACAGAGAAGGATTTCTTGCACCATTCCCTTTTAAAGCGATCATCCTGCTCTTCAGAGGGACAGAGTGATATCAGCTGCCCTGTCCTCTTTAAAACACAGACCCTGAGCTGAGAAAGACAATATATTAATTTTGCAATTGACAGCATTTCATCTGTTCACTGTTCAAAGCAACATAGACTTGATGCAAATTGCCATCAGAAAAACTGAAGATGAACTCCTAAAGTCCAAAAAGTATATTTGTTTGACAGACTTTAAAAGATATATGTCCACATTTAAGTCATACAGCATTTCTTCAGAAATATAAAGGGTTTTAAGGAGTTACATACTTCCTGGCAAAAGGAGATGATGTTATTACGATGAAGATATTTGTTTACATCTGACTTATCTAATCATGTTGAACTGGAAAGACATGTGGATACTACCAGAATAAACTAGCTATTGGTATTAGAACTGAACTTGAGAACATAAGAACAAAATTGATCAATCAATCCAAACACTACAGAAGCTGTATGTGAGCCCAAGGAAACTTTCAAAGCTTTAGACACTGTTTTGTAATTCACATTAAAGTAAAATGAGGCTGTGAACCTTTACCTTGACCAACAGAGCGGTGGGCAAAGTTGTACATCTGCATGGCGATGGCAAAATCCTCCAGGTTGTTCAGGAACTGAAAGAAGCATCTGAACTCCTCAAAGCTGATTCCCTAAAAAGCAAAGACCTAGAAATCAAGCCACGCTTTTTATCAAGGATTCAGATGTTGGAGCAAGCAAGATTCATGTGTCAACACTCCTATGAGAGGACGGTGCTAAAATTCACACAAAACATAATCGGGCTCCTTTCATCTTTCCAATGGAATCTCTTAGTGTGTGCGGGAAGCTTGAGGCCGTCAGACAGATAACACACCCAAACAGACAAAGTATACATTGCTGGATTTTCCCTGCGCCGTATGGACATGCTGAGCTGTCAGCGGCGGGGTGGTGGGGTGGAGGGGTGGGAGGTTTTGGGAAGAGGTCAGGCTGCTTGCAGACATTTCTAAGGCAGATTAACCTGATACTTGAGTAAACAAAAACAAAAGTGATGAATCCCCAAACATCTCAGGCTCGGCTGATGGCTCAAACACTGAGCCCATTGATGTCCACTCAACCATCCTGCGGCTACTAGCTGTTTCTGCAGCCGGGGGCCCCCTGAGCTGAACAGACAACACACAGCGCCTAACAAATGGAGTAATGACTAATCTGTGACGCCTTGCTTTTCCAACAATGCGGGAAACATAAAATATCGCTTAGCGTAATGATGAGACCCACTTGATTATCAATGGAGATCTAGCAACAGGCTACTCGAGGCAGCTGAGGAGCTGCCGGCACCTTTTCACGCAGGTCAGCGCGTCGAGAGGAGAAACACATTAGAGCTGGAAATGAGGCCGCTTCACTCAACAGCCAATTCATATTATCCACAGAAACAAAGTTAAAGGCTTCAATGTCCAGCAAAACAAAATCTTTAGAAAACATCACTGCACAGAGCTAACCTGCAAGCAAGGCTTTTACTACCTAAGGAGGCTGGAGGGAGGAAGCAGACGGATTGTCATATCTGCCTGTCAAATCTCAGGAGTCCCACATCCTTTTTTGTCTTTTACTACTTTATCTTTTATCTTCCTTTGTTGTACTACTACCACAATGGCTTTTCTTACACAGCAGATATAGAAAACATCAATAGACACTAAAATACACAACCATGCATATTTATTTGAAGAGCTCTTAGTTGTGATCATCCTTGTTAATCTAAAATGTGAGGTATCCCTTAGATTATGACCAAACATGATAGGCTTCTGATCTTATGTTAGAACAGCTGCTGTCTCTACTATTTTTGCACATTTAGAGACTGTGATTTTGCTCATCCTTCCTTGCATAAAAGCTCAGTCAGATTGAATGAAAAGTGTCTATGAAAAGCAGTTTTCAACTCTCGCCACAGATAATGTATTGGATTTAGTTCTGGACTTAGACTGGACCATTCTTACATATGCTTTGATCTAAACCATTCTGTTATAGGCCTGGCTGTATGTTCAGGACTGTTGTCCTGCTGGAAGATGAGCCTTCATCCTAGTCTCAAGTCTTTTCAGTCTCATTCAGGCTTTTCTTACAGGGCTGTCTGATATTAAGCTTCATTTTTTTCCCTATTAACTCCTGTACCTGCTGAAGAAAAGCATTTCCACAGCACGATGCTGCCACCACTATGTTGAACCACGTGAACGCAGCTTTCATGACTATGTGCTGTAGTATTTTCTGGTAACACATTCCATGTGGTAAACTGCAAAAAAGACATCTTATGCTTTTCTTCCCGTCACACTTATATATGTATCTCAGGGTTGTAGAGTCCATGACTAGTAGTTGTCACATCAACAGATTCTCCCACCTGAACTGTGAATATCTGCAGCTCCTCCAGAGTTACCATAGACCTCTTGGCTGCTTCTCTGGTTAAACCTCTCCATGTCCAGTCTTCCTCTCTTGGTAGGTTTGCAGTCACGTCATAGTACTCTCTCCATTTTCAAATGTTAGATTTAACAATGTTTTGGCTGATGTTCAAAGTTTGATGATTGTTCTATAAGCTTTACATTTTTCTGCAAGTTTCCCTTTGACCTGTCTGCTGTGTTTCCTGATCTTCTTTAAGCTGTTTTTCACCAATGTTCTCTCACAAACTGGGGCCTTCACAGAACAGCTGGATTTTTACTGAGATTAAACTACACCCAACCTTTTTTGACTTGTGTACCCCATGAGCTATTTAGTTACACCACGGGTAAGTAACCCCTCAGTCAAACGTTTTAGCAAAAATAGAATGTACCACTGATTATTAAATGAAAATCATTTTATTTAATCTCCTTAACTTGAACATTTAGTTCTTAGGTATTTTATTATTTTCAGCTCAAATTGAACAGGAAGCTAACTCTGTTGCCGCGAAACTGAATGAGTAATCTAAATAAATACAAAATCAACATAAATAATAAAGCTGCCTTTGTTACAACAAAAACTGGAGCTCTTTTCAATAAGTAAACAGACAGAACACTTAACAAAATAATATTCAGGCTCACTATATCAGTTTTACTTTGTTTTCATTATTTAACTGAGCTTTGATGAGACACCTGAGCTTGCTTGATTTTGATAAGCTTTGATAGATCTGGAGGCAGAATGGAAACAGCTCTTACTTTTCTCTCATCTTGCAGGTGAACAGCAATGACACCCCTGCTCTAGTTTCTCCCACATGGAGTTGTTTTATCAGTCCTTTTTCTGCTCTTTTGGTTGATAAAAGCTTGGTGTATTTTGCACCTGCGTTAGGATAAAGCATCACACATCCAATAATTATCTCTACTAACTGATGATTTTTATGATATTTTTATCATCTTGGAAATAAAATATCAAATGTTTCCACATGCCCTCTGCAATGTGCTCACGTACCACTAGTGGTACGAGTACCCCTGGTTGGGAATCACTGCCCTACTGGATTCTAATTACTACTGACTTATGAAGGCAGTTGATTGCACTTCATTTTATTTAGAGGTATCGGAGTAAAGAGGGTGGAACACGTATGCATGTCATTCTCCCTCTACTCCACAATTATGCACAATTTTGTGTTGGTCTATTACATAAAACCCCACCAAAATACATTCAAGTTTATGGTTGTGATGTAACAAAATGTAGAGACAAAGGGATATAAATGGTGCAATAAAATGAAGCTGGAGATTCGTTTTTCAAAGATTTCTCCTTTCAGATGCATTAGTTGATATGCTGAAGCTCCAGATATGACAGATAAGACAGTTCCAGGATATAATGCTCTACGTCTCAGTTTGAGAGAAAAAAGAACAGCAAAGGGAGTATGAAAGAAAAAAGCTCACCTTTTCATCGGGTATGCTGTGGCGTACATTCTCCATGTACGCACTGACATCATCCACGTTTGTGTAGCGAAGAAGAATGCGAGTGAAGTCTTCTTCACTGATGATGGGCATGCCTTTGGAGTAAGAGAGGAACTCTATCTCAAGCACCTCTGTCTGCAGGTTGTCCATGAACCTGAATGAGTGGGACAAAGAAATACTTAACCAAACCATTAAATGTGAAACTATTGTGATTTATGCTCTTAGTAGAAAGGTAGATAAATATTTTATCAACAACAGGCATCATAAACATGGCGTTTCTATACTTACTTGTAGAAATCTTCAAACTTTAACTCGGCTTTGCCTCTTTTTCCAAAAAAATGCACAAGCAGCGTGGTCTCTGTTTTCTCATCCACGTTCTATTAGAGGGAACAAAAGTTGTTATAGCAAACTACAGTTTTAAATATAAAAAAGCATTAATTTATTATAAAAATACAGCAAACCATCACACATGAAAAAAATGTAACCCTGCGAAGAGCTATAAACATGTTAGTTTGGAGGCACTTCGAGTTCTGAATAACATAGTTAATAATTCAGAAATGAATCACCTGGAGCATTTTTCTCATTTCTGCATGATCCAAACACATGTCATGCAACAGACTGACTAAACATGCCACGTCTGGTGTGGAACCTGCTTCAGTAAGAGAAAACAATAACCTGCCATCAATATTAACCTTCACTAACAGAACAGACACATAAATTAGTCGATTTTCCGTGCTCACTAACAAAACCATCACATCAGTTTCGTGTTCGATATACCTCCCACACAGCGCAATGTGCTGGATTGCTACTGCATATTGAGTTTTAAAGAGACGTCAGCTACCTCAGTGAGATCAGAAAACAGAACTTGACTTATGCCGCGCCTGAGAGCATCCCACACACCCGGGGTCCCCACATGCTGGACGTCTTTTTTACGAACCTGTGACCGCAGTTGAAGCACAGCAGGTTAAGATGACAAAATACATCTTGTACATGTTGCCACTTTTAAGAAGGCAAAAACTACTTGAGAAAATATGATGGAGCACAAAATGAAAGGCAGGAGGGCTAAACAGCAGACATGCAGCACCTCATACAAGTACGTATCCTCCTTGAACTTTTCAACATTTTGTTAACTTGTTACGACCAGAACCTTCAATGTTTTAGTCAGGATTTTATGTGACACACCAACACAAAGTAGCAAATCATTGTGAAGTGAAAGAAGACATGATTTTCTAAAGTCTTTACAAGAACAAATGTGACAAGTGGGGGACAGTGTGTCGCGTAGTGGTGGAGCATGCAACCCACACAGGAGATCTTAGTCCTCTATGCCGACTTCCCGGGGTTCAAGTCCCAACCCCAGAGACCTGTGCTCCATGTCTTGCCCCTCCCTCCACCCCACTTCCTGCCTGCCTACCTTTGGAAAAACATGTAAATAAAGGCCTGTAGTGCTGCAAAACTAAGAAAAAAATGAGCGTGGTGTGCATTTGTGTTCAGCCCTCTGATACTCTGATACACCCGAAATAAAATCCATTTATATCAGCTGCCTGGTCAGCCGCTGCTGAAGACTAAAATCCATGATAATGCCACCACCATGTATCACTGTGCTTTCAGCTTTGATGTGCAGTGTTACATTTTTCCACCAAATAGTGCTGTGCATGATTGCACTCCATTTTATTTAGGGATCCCAGAGTAAATGGAAATTAATATAAATACTTGACACAGTTTTCAGATTTTTATTTGGAAACATGAAGAAAACCATGCAACATTTTCCTTTCGCTTCTGAATTATTAACAACTTTTTGTTGGTGTGCAACATTGAATCCCAATAAAATATTGAATCGTTACAAATTACGAGCTATGAATACTTTATCAAAGGAGTGTAGGCTGCCTTTGGAGAGTGCAGGCAGGACAGAGAAGTGAGCCTTGTGAGATGCATGCAGAAACAGTGAAGGACTGACACAAGCCTGTTCTGCAGCGATGCATGCAGCCTTTTGGCCAACTTAGCAATGCTAACACACGTCCACAGCGTGCAAACCACAAGACCTGAGCGAGGCTTTGTGTAAATCATTTGTATACCTGAATCCAGGCTAGCATCATGATTTAATGCTGAGCTGCAAAGTAAAGCGTTTTTGTGATTTGTTACACTGATTTTGGCCCTTTGTCTGTTTCACATCTGCTGTTTGATGCAACGTGGAAGCAAGAATCCACTATTTTCCTCAATAAAGTTATGCTATTTATGCAAAATGACCCAACCATTTGCTAGCACATTGCTACGCTCTATGGTTATTGGTAACAGAATATCTGAGTGTGTAGTGAGAAAACTATGATTTCAACAACAAAACCATATGATTTTTCTTTGCTCCATGCCTCTCAAGTCCTGAGATTACAACATGCGCACACAAGAAACCGGAACAGCCAGCTGCTGCTGACACTTCATGGCTCGCTTGATCTCATAATTAATTATATTTGTGTATGTTGTTTAGATTTTCGTCTCTTAAAGCCTGAAGCGCACTGTGAGACAGCTGATTAAACAGCTCTTCCTCTGCGCCTCACTGCTTTTTAGGAGAGAGGGAGATTTACAGCACAATCCTACAACTAATTATGGAACAACTCACTTCATTGCCCCATGTTGCTCCCTGTCTTACCCCCATCTGAAAAGATCCCGAAACTGTTGTAATTAAAATATGCTGGGGGGAAACCCAACTGCAGCACCGGAGGCAGGCCTGTCACAGTATGTGTTCTTGAAACAATCTGAGTGAACTCTGGAAAAGTGTCTATATTGAAGCAGAGGGAATTAAAACAAAAAGATGCAGGCCCATCCCTGGCTGAGCAGGCTTCACAGCACTGCTTCTTCTGACTTACTGGCAACTTCATGGTCAAACCCATCTGAAAAGGTAACCTGAGCCCGAATACCACTCTCAATGACACTGTAACAATAAAACATGTGGGTCCAGAGAGAAACCTTGTCAGTCTTCAGGTGGGATCTTTTTGAAGTAGAATTGTTGCCCAATATAAGGTAAGTGCATAAATCATCTGCATTGTATCTCCTGCACTACTTCTACACACACATATAGGCAACATGTCAGATAATACTGAAGTACAGTACAATTTCAGCAAATGCGGCTGAGGTTATCTTGTGTTAACAGAGATAAATGCGGGCTGTGTCAGACTCTGAGACGAAGAAGGAGTGTGATTCCATTGCTTGTTCAGGTTGGAAGAATGCATTCCCCCCCCAAAAAAAAGCCATGCAACAAGCAGAAGAATTCATTTGCCTTCACAGGAGAAGAACAATACATACACTGTGTGTCTGGGTTTTGTAATGACCATAAAGCTGCAGGGTCTAAAATGCAAAACAGAGAAATAAACTGCACTGTAAGAGAATATATTCATCTTATGCAAAATGCACAAAGTGTGAGCTGAGCATGGATTTTCAAAGATCATACTCATTTGACATGACTTTAAACAAGATCCGAGATTAGTCAGGTTCTTAACTTTTCTGAATCCACCCAGAGCTTTCATGCTCAGAGTTGTCTCCTGACATTATGTTCCCAAATCTAGAGTGCCCTTTCTAATGATCTTTTTGATACTTATACGGGTGTAAGATTAATTCGAGACTTTCCAGATATGCTAACATTTGCCCTGGAAGAGTAAGCTCCACTGTGTTGTTTGTTTAGTGCGATAAGACCTCAAAGAGTATCTCTTATCACTCTGTTCAGCCCTTCTGTTTACATCCACCTGCATGTGGTATAAGAAGCCCTAGGGAGATGAAAGCCTCAGGCATGTTTTACCCTGTATGACCACTATAACCCCTTTGCAGCCGCTGTACTCTCCAGGATTGCTGCAAGTGTTGCAAGAAAAACACCTATAAAGTTTAATTTTCTATTATAGAGCTTCTACTTTTGGAAAAGCTACACTTTATGTACTATATTACCAAAAGTATTGGGTCACAACACTAAATCAATTAATTCTGGTGTTCCCATCACTTCCATGGCTGCAGGTGTATAAAGTTTGGTGTGGAGAAACCTGATTGGCCTCCACAGAGTCCTGGCCTCAAGCTTCTTGAACACCTTTGGGATTACTTAGAGCAGAGGCTGCATTTCTGGTTTTGCCATCTAACTATGAACACATTCCTAAACCTTGTGGAAATTGTTTACAGAAAAGTTAAAGTTGCCTTTGCTGGCAACAGTGGGTCCATCAACAAATTGGACTTTATAGATGTCATCAAAGTTCATGTACATGTAAACATAGACAGACAAATACGTTTGGCTATATAGTGTAGGTCCAAAATTGCAACATAATTGAATTCAGGTGTTCCAAACACTTCCACGACACTGGTGTATGACATCCAACACCTAGACATGCAGTGTGCTTCCACAATAACAAAAGAATAGGTTCCTCAGGAGTTCAATGAAGTCCAGCGTGGTACCCTAATAGGATGCTACCTGTGCTATAAGTTATTTTGTGAAATGTTCTTGCTACTAAACATTCTACGGTCACCTATCAGTATTATCATAGCAAAGGGGAAGCAGATAGGAAAACATCAACTCAGCCAGAGGGTGGCAGGCGCAAGTAAAGGTTCGTGCTCAGTTACACAATGTGCAGAAGTTCCCAACTTTCTGGAGAGTGAATAGCGATAGACCTCCAAACCTGATGCAGCATTTAGATCAGATAAAGAACAGAGCATGGTGAGCTTCATTGATTTTATATCCAAGCCTTACATTGCCAGGTGAAATGCAAAGTACAAGATGAAGAGGGGTACAGCAAAGGGTCACTGGACTCTAGAAAAGTGCCCACGTGGTCCTCTGGAGTGATGAAACATCTTTAGATCCCTCAGCATCCTGAACGCTGCACATGGTGGCAAAGGTTCCAGCTGTTTAAACTTTTTTAAATTATTGCTCTTTAAACATGGGCTAGATTAGGTGAATATCTGTTAACTTACAGACATTTCCTGACTTATAAAGATCAACTCACATCAGCCTTACATTAGTAGTATATTTTCTGGTCTTCTCCATTCTGAAAACTGTCTGAAAGAAACTGTTGTGTTACATCATACTAAAACTTTAGGAACAGATGAAGCCACGAATTACCAACTGAAGGTTCCCAGATACTCCGATCAACATAGAGATATCATCTAAAAAATCTTTAGTTATATTTATTTTATTTTTGTTTAGGCAGTCAATAAGTGTTGTGCTGCATATTTTGTTATTTCTTAACATGGGATTTTTTTAATAAACATGCTCAAATAAACATTGGACTAGTCTAGCATTTTCAGAATGAGGTTGTGTTGCTGCAAAAAAAGATTCCTTTATGTTAAGGCTTTCTGCACATCTTCACCAGGAATGCCAATGAGTGTGGGGGATGCTGTAGATGTATGGAGGAACGGTTTTTATCTTCTATGCATGTTGAGCTACATTAACCAGCATTGGCATGTTTCTGAATATATATCATGAATATGTATAAAGGTTCCTCTTACTTTGCTATTTTGGTCCATTTAAATTCATAAAAAAGAGTAATGTTACCATTTACAGATTATGAAGACAGATTTGCCAGTCTATGTTTTAGAGCTGGACCCAGACCATGTTCTGCTGCTACAACACAAGTAAACAAACCTGCCAAAAAAAGGTCGAAAATCTAACTTACTTGTTGGTCCAGTCTATGAGAGTCATCAGCAACTTCTTTTCTGGCCTTTTTCTTACGGAAAATTTCCTCCAACTGAGAAAGGATAGATGCATAAAGGAGAAGTTGATGTGTATTTTCATCAGTTATTTGTGAATTATCATCAGGGTTTGGTTCTTACCACCAGGAACTCTCTTTTGTCCACCATTTCATTGCCATCTGCGTCAAACATGTTGAAAGCAATCCGAAATCCTGCATGGGGCTCTGAAGTTAAATAGAGAGGAGCAACTTTTCAGAATAACTTAAGAGATTTGTCGGCATCACTCTGTTTGATTCGGTTTGGGTGTATACTGACTTGTTAAAATGCAGAGCAGAAAGAGATACTCTGTGTAACTGATGACACCTGGAACAAAGAGAAAAACTGAGGCGAGGCATGAAACAAAAGCCGAAATGTTCCTTTTTGCACTCAGGACAGCATCGAATGGCATTAATTGGTTAGCTCAAGGTGTTTACAAATGTTCAAAGTCATGCTGCCCCAATGAGTAAGCTGTCCGAAGAAGCAAGGCACGCCTCCAGACATAAGTAATCTCCTCGCCTTCACTGATAACATCTTAAAAGATGCCTTTTACCTCACGCTTGGTGTTCCTCTCACACAAACACGGGCTTTACAACCTATCAGGACAACAAAACCCAAACAAATTTTAGGGCCCACGGCTTCTGATCGTGCTTGAGTAACAAGGTGTAATACATTCTCGGATAATCTGTCACTGATTGAGAACGGCCGATTCAAGTCCTGTGTGGAGGCCTTTGTTGTGCGACACGGAGAATGGGAATGGAAGAGTAAGTGTCAGGAGACATTTCAGCCGACTCGGTAGGCTTCTCCCTCCTGCCTCTGAAAGCATTCCCAAGCTTTTGTTTGCTCGGGATGATAGAGAATCGAGCACAGATAGTTCTGGGTGACTGCTCGGGGTGTTATGGGAAAAGAACTCAGGAACAAGGTTTGCTGCAGGGAAATGTTTTCAGAGGGAAGAACACCCAAGACTACAAAGCAAATATGTCATTTTTTATTGTTTCGTTCCTCTATGAGTTGGAGTGCTGTTGCTCATTGGATCATATGAAGGTCTTCAGCTTTTATTTACCAAGTTTTATTTCAAAAACTCCCATTGCGGAGTACTTCATCATTGTTTCTCTGCCCTATAATGACAGCAGATCTCTACCTTCACAGGCTTTAAAGCTTAAACTTCAGGAGACAGAATGAATCTTTTAAGATTCCTGCCATGTCTCATCAATACCACACACCTCCACTCCTAGAGGAGCTCCCCCACTCCTCCCCACAGCTCAGCCTCTGAGCTCAAGTAGAGGTTTTAGACAATACAAAGAATTCCTCAGAAACACTTCATACGGAGTGGCAGTCCCGGAGATGTAATTCAATGCTATTCTCTGGCTTCATGATGTCCGCAGTGATCGGGGGGTGTCCGACGGGACATGTCTTGACATAACAGGGTTCAAACAACTCCCTCATTCTCTAAAGTAGCGCTTTGTGCGCAGATCAATCCAAACTTTTCTCTTTTTTTTTTTTGCCTGACAAAGCTGTAGTGTTTAACAGCAGGATTAAAAGCCCCAAATCCCAGCATCGGCACTTAGCTAAAGCAACAGGGGGAGAGAGCAGAACAGTGCCGGCACACCTGAGATACCGAGTGGGAAGCGTGCAAGCCCAGGTGGGAATGCTTACAAGGAGTTTCACTCATTTCACTGCTGAGTTCAGGCAAAGATACTATGACAACCTGCATGAAGGGAAACTTACAAAATGCTTTCAAGCCTTATGACCAGATTACTGCGTTGTTCTCTAACAAACCTCTGAGACCTTCACAGAACATCTGGATTGATACTAAGATTAAATTGCACACAGGTAGTTTACAAATGAGGTGACTTCTGAAGGAAGTTGGTTGCACTGGATTTCTTTAGGGGTGTCAAAGTTAAAGGGATAGAAACAAATTCAAACACCACACTTTTCACATTTATAGCGGCACTAGTTTAATGTTGACGCTCATATTATTTTCCTTCCACTTTTTGTTGGCCTATCAAAAACAATTCCAAATAAAGTGACAAAATGTGTAAAAGGTGGAGGAGTCATAGTTTGTAGGTAAAATTTATTATTGTCATTGTTATAATGGTCATTTATGGTCTACACGCTCAAATAACAATGGAAGATTAGACAAGTTTGGCCAAGTTTGAGAAGTAGCTATTTTCTTATTGCCATTTCCAAACTGGCATGTTCTCTTGTCTTTTCTATTTTGAAGAGAGAGCTGGGCCTCTGTGTTATGTCATATTAGACTCCTGAGAAACAGAAAACCCTTGATTATTAAATTTAAAGTTCTTAATCAACCTAAAACAAAGCTAAAATTTTAATGGATGCTTGATATATTCGTGAGATTTTGTTTTAGGTTTAATAAAGATATTCTCCGTTTATTTCAGTTTTTCTATACTTCAGTCACCTGCTATGAGAATACCAAGTGTGCATTTTTGTGTATGTTGACATTAAATCTATGCATCTTTCAAGGGCTAGCTGAGAATATTTACAACCAGACTGATGGGGAGATAAGATAGCGTTTACAGCCTGAACCTTCTGCTGCGGATCACAGACGTGTGTGACAACAGAGCTCCCTCTGAATGAGGCGTGGGCGAGCCCAATTGGGCGAGCTTAAAGATGTGCAAAAGGGCATTATTTACATTCGAGGGTTTTGTGTCTGCAGTACATCAAGACAGAAGATCTACCTCTTTCTCGCAGATTTCTGAACAAATTAGATGATCCTTTCCAAACAGGAGGAGTATCAGACAGCACCTTGTCTAATTCCTGGGAAAATAGAAGAAAATCCAGGATCGCTGAGTAATACCAAAGTAAGGCAATGTTTGTCAGCATTACAGTAATTACAGCTGTTTTACACAGATAAAGAGGAGATTCAGTAGCAAGTGCTTTGATGGCAAGAAAACTCACCTTTTTAGTGATGGACTTCCATCCTCTCTTACCTGAACAAAGTAAGGCTCGGAGTTAATGTTTGGGTTGCAGGGAAAATGTGGGGTTATAAAGAAATCTGTGCCAGGACAAGTGAGCAAGGAATCAAAAGTGAAAACAGGTGTTTGCACGTACAAAAACATAAACAATGAACACATTCCAGTGTCCTATAAAGCAGCAGATAAGAGAGGTGTGTCATTACAAAATCTGGCTGGGAAGTGACTTTAATAACATTAACAACAACTTTCCTGGGAAACATTTAAAATGTAGTCTGAGAGTGTTTTGACAGGAAGGGGTCACATTATCATGCTTGATTTCTATCATTATTTCCTAAGCTGAAAAACTGATAGATGTGAACAATATATGGAGAAGCAAAATAAAATTGTTATTTCAAAGAGTTTTCTTCTGATTTTTCCTTTCCTCCAGCTGTCACTTCATAGACATTATAAGCATCCCCTCGGATGTTTCACCTTCCTGAACTCCCAGCCACAACATCGCCATAAAGCCCTATAACTACCATTTTACAACAAATGAGCAATTAGCGACGTGACGATAATGAGAGCCGACGTGTTATAGTGTGTGTTATATGCCAGAAAAGTCACGCCCAGCACATTACAGCCAGCCACACACCACACATCACTGGCAACACTGTCTTATCATGACATTTATGGTATCCGTGCAGAGTAATTCAGTCTCTGTGGGTCCCTGCAAGTTTGTTGCCACATAAATGAGCCATAAAAGTAGGGTTGCTGGTAAAGATGTCTATCTTTATGCAGGTGTTATGACTAAAGCACTTCAAGCCCTGACTTATTGTCCAATGACATTTCACAGGCCCTCAGCAGCAAGAATCTTCCAAGAAGCACCACCAGGACATTTTTAAAACTGTTATTAAACTGTTGCACAACTAAGTAATCTGTTGATAATGGGTTTGGATTTTGTTTGATGGAGGTATAATTAAGGAAATGGCAGTTGACAGTGGGTACTTTACAGTGGCTTGCTAAAATCTTTATGTCTCTTGATCTTTTCCACATGTTTTAACATTACAACCATAAGCATCTATGAATTTTTATTGAGACTGGTGTGACAGGCCAACTCGAAGCAGTGCTTGATTGTGACACTGGAGAAAAAAATGATGCATGGTTTTTCTAAATATTTAAAAAAACAAAATCTGAAAAGTGTTGCATGCATTTGTATGCAATTACCTTTAGTCAAACTTTGTAGATCCAACTTTTGCTGCAATTGCAGCTGCAGATAATCTAATATCTAATAATCTAAAATGTAGTGCCTATTCTTTGCAAAATAAGTCAAGCTCAGTCATGTTGTAAGGTGAGCAGCTAAACAGCAGTGTTCAAGTCTTGCCACAGATTATCACCTGGATTTAAGTCCGGAATTTGACTGAGCCGTTCTGACACATGAATATGCTTTGAACTAAACATTTTCATTGTAGCCTTGACTGTGGGTTGTCCTGCTGGCAGGTAAACCTTCACCCTAGTCTCAAGTCTTCTAACAGGTTTTCTTTCAAAACTGGCCTGTATTTACCTGTATCCATCTTCTCATAAGGTTTGACCAGCTTTGATGTCCCTGCTGTGGAAAAGCATCCCTACAGCATGATGCTGCCACTACCATGTTTCACTGTGGGGCTAATGTGGTTACGTGTACATTTTCTACCTAAGCATTTTGGACGTAGGCCAAAAAGTTCAACTTTGGTCTCATTTAACCAGAGCTCTTTCTTACACATGTTTGTTGTGTCCCTTACATGTCTTGTGGCAAACTGAAAGCTGGTCTTCTTATGAATTTCTTTCAACAGTGTCTTCCTTCTTGTAAATCTTTCATAAAAGCTAAATTCAGGGCATGTATAATGGCCATTTTTCTGAGCAATGCTCTTGTTGCCCTGCCTATCGTTTAGGTGGAGTATATGCTGCAGTTGTGCAATACTCTTTCCATTTTTGAATTATGGATTAAAAGTCCTCTGTGAGATGTTCAAAGATTAGGATATCGGTTTGAAGCAACAACATTTAAACCTCTCCAAAATTTTCTCCCTGACCTGTCTCCTGTGTTCCTTGGTTCACTAATGTTCTCTAAAAAAATCCTCGTCCCAGAACAGCTCGATTTATACTGAGATTAAATTACAAACAGGTTTTATTTAGAGGTATTAATGTAAAGGTGGCATATCCTATTGCAAATGCAGGTCACACTTTTCAGAGTTATACACATTTTGAAAATTGTGTGTCCACTTTACTTGTGTGCACTACTTTGTGTAAACCTCTTACATATTGTTTATGGCTGTAATGTGACAAAATGCAGAAGAGCTAAAGGGGTTTAAAGACTCTTGCAGGAAACAAATGGCGCCACAAGTCATCCTGTCACTTTTGTCAACTGAAATATTAATAATTGTCATTATTAATATTTATCAGTAAACAAAATCTTTATATTTGTCAGCCATCTAAATGCCACAAACATCCATTCCTGATGTCGTTTAGTTTATCAGTGCGGGGATAAATTAAGTGATACAGGTTTACTCACTCCTTGGTTCATTCAGAGTGACAGACTCAATGAAGTTCAGAGGTGTCATGTAGAGCTGGCCTTCACACTCCACTGAGCTGAAGATTCGGAATCTGTTTTCATAGGACGACACATACACATCTCCATCATCCAGATCGTAGGTCCTTCCCTGGAAACACACACACATACAGCACATAGAAACACCAACTCATTTCAGTGATAACACTGTCTGAAAGATCCTTCTTGCAAAATCCCCTGAAGCATCATGAAAAGCCTCTCTTAGTTGAGTAATGGAGAGCATGCCTAATTTTTCAACCATTTACAGAAGATAATGTCACTACAACTGCCTAAACCCAGCAGGATCAGAATGCTGGATTGGTAATGACAGAGTGGATCTCTCTGTCAGGTGGCCCACTGCCAGGTCCACTGGGCACACAGCAAACACCTAGGGAATGTGTGCCCCCCTCTGCTTAACCATTAAACCTCCCTCTAACTACTGCCCCCTCCCCTCTTCAAATATCAGGCCCTCTGCCAAGCCAAAGTGTCCAATTTCTTGTTTCCCTGTATAGCTTCTGTATGAGGACACCGGTCTACAATGCCTCGCTCATACCCACTAATATCAAACAAGGAGACTGTTTCTCTGCAGGGAATTAAGTGTAAATCGCAGGCATACTTTACTTGTCCTCAAGCATTGTCAACATGTGCCAGAGCTAAACAGATTTGGTAGTTCTTGTGTAATAAAAACAGGGCAGCATGACTTTGGAGAAATAGTCCACAGGCTTCAAATAGTGCTGCAGAATCCTGTGTAAAGCTCCAAACAAAAGCCTAAACAGACTGTTAAGCTGCCATCACCGCTATTATCCTTTCTTTCACAAACTGCGATATTAAATGTGTCCAAATATAAAACATGAAGTGCATTTTCAGAAACATCCAGTCCCGCATATAAAGTTTGTGTCACCTTGGCTTTCTATATTGAGTGTGCATTTGTAAGAAGGACGTACCGCGTGCTACTGCATCAAGAGAGGGTAGGTTACTGTTGCCATGACATTCGCTTTTTCTTGCTTCGTTTTCCTACACCTGATCACCATCGGATCATCTTGGCTGAACCTTTTATGCTGTAAACACCCTTTATGAGTGTCCCCTAGTGATCTAATTAGCTAAATATTTATAAATCAGGGTCAAGTCCCCTGTCACATGTAAGCCACTCCAACAGAGCTTCTGCACAGCATAGCATGAGATTTAGAAAGGTTATTTTCCTGTCAATGCTGCAACAATGACTGGAAGTGAAGCAATTCCATAACACTGGCCATATGTGTGCTAAATGTGATGTCTCTAATTTGGAAAGCTCTTTAAGCTGTTTTTCAATGTGTCCAAAAAAACTCTGTCAACCTGGATTAGATGATAATTAAATGATCTATGTGTAGTAACAGATGTCTAGAAAGTGAGGCTGGAGAGCTATTTACTTGTGTACCTTTAGACATTGTTGAAGATGTGACAAGTACTTCAGAAGAATAACATATTTAATAATCTGTTTTTAAAGGTAAGTTAGTAAGATGTGGCAACAGTTTTGGGGAGCTTTTCTAGTTAAGAAATTAAGTCAAAGTCCATTTAAAAACAGTTATACAATACTTTCCAGTTAAATAAACTGGTCCAATCATTGCTTCATTGTACAGCAACAAGTATATCCTGCTGGAATATGTTTATTTAGCATCACTGTAAAACTTATCTTCGACTTTGACAGAGTGATGTAATGCAGTCTTTCTTGTACTGTCATCCTGTAACATAGCCATCCTTATATTGCTCCGAGCAGTTAGATGTAAAATAACATGCTTTGTATATGGATCTGTCTGTACATCTGCAACGCTGATATGGGCAGGACATATGTGTAGTCTACAACATTAGCAATCCCTCTATATGTCACGTAGTTAGTGTCTATTTCCTGTGTAAACAATGTATACACAGGAAATAGACGTCATGAGACTAAAGCACCAAAAACATAAAACCAAACCGTCTCTTGGTCACGTGATCTAAGATGCCTTTGCCTTTTCAGCACCAAAGGTCGCGGATAGCTCCCGAAAGTGACAACAACTAGTTAAAGTATATTTAACCTTATCTCCAGTGTGCGACACATAGGCGACATAAGAGCCTCTGTAGGTGTTAAACTCCGACTGTTTCAGAGCTGAGTACCGCCAGCTGCGTGACGGATGTCCTCACTGTACCTTATCAGCCGCAGAGACGGACGGCAGCGCCAGATGTACGAGCCGAGCTTCGAAGCGGCTCCTCGGTCCGACACCGCAGTAAAAAGCCGCAGCACCGGCCGCGACTGCAACACACGCTCCGGCTGCGACCAGTTTAAGCGCCTTTCTCGCAGTTGAGGGTGTTTGCTGTTGAGACCCCGCAGCAAACACTCCCGCTTTGGAGCTGCTTGTGAGAGAAGGGACCAGTCTGCGCAGTGCGGCGGCCATGGTTGTTTATTCAGGCGATGTTAACCGTGAACACAGCGTCTCGGACATCGCGAGAAATGCCGCGGGGAAGTAGAGGAGCTTACATTAGGTTCAGCACTTATCTACATGCGCTATTTGACTCCGTTAACGACTCTGAACTGTCTGTGATGTGCTCTACATCCAAATCTAAAATACCTAAGATGGTCAGACTGATTATTTTAAACCTTTTAATGGTTCTATAAAAAGCTTTGTGATTTATGAAAGATTTATTCTACTTGTGAAAACTCAAAATATGTCTCATTTAAGGCTTTTTTTTTTTTTTTTGTGGCTTTTTCATCGCTTTTATACAAAGTCCAGGGTGGAAAAATTACATTATCGAGACTGGTTTAATCTAGATAGAATCATCCTATACTAAAGGCAGGTTCTATGAAATACAGTTTGGAAAGCTTTGGAAGTTTGGAAACCTTTATCTATTGTAAAACCTAAAACAAATAATCTAAGGCTTTTGTGCCTCTTTACCACTTTTTTATAGCATTAAGCTTGAAAACCAGGTGGTAAACAAGCCTTTTTCCAGTTCAATTTAGTTCTTTCTATGTGTATTAGATTTCTATATATCCTGACCAAATATAGTACAATAGCAATTCATTAATATTATTGGAAAGTTGAGAGGGAGAAAAGAGTCCATCCATCCATCGTCTTCCACTTATCCGAAATTGGGTCGCAGGGGGAACAGGTGCAGGAGGGAAACCCAGACATCCCTCGGTCAAGTGACCTTCTCCAGCTCATTCTGGGGGATCACAAGGCGTTCCCAGGCAATCCAGGATACATAGACTCTCCAGCAAGTCCTCCCAGTGGGATGTCCCCGAAACCCTAAGGAGGCACGCAGGAGGCATCCTAATCAGATGCCCAAACCACCTTAGCTGATCCCTTCCAATGCACAGGAGCAGCGGGTCTACATTGAGCTCCCCTCGGATATCAGAACTCCTCAACCTATCTCCAGCTGTTCAGCTACCCCTCATAGGTGAGGGTTGGAACATAGAGGGATGGTTGAATCTAGAGGTTTGCTCTTTGGGTCAGCTCTTTTTTCACCACAACGGACTAGACCAGCACATGCATTACTGCATACAAAGTCCCACTCTGTCTGTCCATCTTTCGCTCCATCATCCCATCGCTCATGAACAAGACCCCAAGATACTTAAACTCCTCTGCTTGAGGCAGAGACTGACCCCCAACCTAGAGGGGGCAGTCCACCTCTTTCAGGTGAAGAGCCATGGTGTCACAGTTTGAGGAGCTGATTCATCCCAGCCGCTACACAATCAGCAGTGAACCACTGCAGTGTGCACTCCGGTCATGACTTGAAGGAGCCAACAGGACCACATCATCCGCAACAAGCAAAAATTAGATCCTGAGGTTCCCAAACCAGACAGCCCTCCTTATCATGACTACACCTTGACATCCTGTCCGTGAACACCACAAACAGGATCAGCGACAAGGGACAGCCCTGTCAGAGTTCAACGCTCACTGGGAACAGGCCCAACATTGTGTAAGAAAAGTGTGTTAGAACAATGTGCATAAGGCAGTAGGGACTCCAGAAGGAGCCAGTGCTTCAAAAGCCTCCACACACAGATAAATCCAGGATCTGGGCTACAACTGTCACAATTGTTGCGTTAAGCCATTTCTGAACCAGATATAATGTCAGAAGTGTCTTAATTGGGCTAAGGGGGGAAAAGAGTGGAGGACAAGAAATCCAAGTTGCCAGGGATTCAGTGTGAAGCTTCAACACCATGGTCTGGGGAGCCATGTCTTCTTCTGATTTTGTGTTGGTCCGCTGTTTCTTATTGAATTCAAAGTCAGCAAAGCTGGCTATGAGAAACTTAGAGGTTCATGCTTTCTTCTGCTGACAAGCTTTATGAAGATGGTGATCCTATTTTCCAGCAGGATTTGGCTCCTGACTGAACTGCCAGATACCAATTCCTGGTATAGTGTCCATGGTACCTCTGTGCTTGATTGGCCATTCGTAATGAACTTCAAGTATTGATCAAATTGTACTTAACAAAATGGGGACATCAATGTCAGTCATTAACTGTAAGCTATAATTATTAATTATTATATTATTATATATCACTCTGTGTGCATTTAGATATATAGTTTCACAATTGTACAGAAATACATTTTCTATTATACTCTAATTTACTAAGAAGATTGTATTATTGGATTATTATATAAATACTCGCAGTTTTGGTGTATAGTCGGATGCTAACTCCTGCATCGAACTTTCGTTTGACAGAGTCAGAGTTTTGGATGAGTATGAAGGCTACAGAGTGCTAAATCAATTTTAATTCTTGGTTTAAATTTAAACAGCTGTAGTGGGTTTGTTCCTCCACCAGCCCTATCTCCCGTGTCTCTTATATTCTGTGCCTCAGGAGAAGGGGAAAAAATCCCTGCCAGGGCATGTCTCAGCGGTGACCGCCCCGCCCATCACTAGTGCTGTGGTTTTACACCTGCCTCACCACCCCTGCCACTTTGAGATCAGACCTCCAGGGGCTGCTTCACCTGCTCTGATCTGCAGCCTTCACTTCGCCCTCACTGCTCACTGAACGCTCCTCTGGGGTACCGCTGGCTGGCATTGCGGACAGGTGTCCAATATGAGCGCTGACAGCCACTGACTGCAGCCCACCTTCATCTGATCAACTCTCTGCGGCGAGGAAGCGGTGCAACCACAGCAGCAGAGATTCGGTGTTTGCCCGCACCGCAGGGACGTGCGCTAAGTAACGGAGGACGTAAACATGCAGTAAGCGGCATCCAGGTCCGCCTGCTGGCACGCAAGAGCGCTCCCATCGGACCTGTTGAACTTTACCCACTGACGCGATGGCAGCCGCTACTCTCGGAGAAGTTGGAGGTGTCCTGCACGGCATCGACGGTGTCGTTCACGTCGGCTCCCATTTCTTCCTCACGCCTCCCGGGGACGGTCCGACTCTGCTGGGGGATCACCTTGCCCCCGGGGACAGGCGGTACCTGCCCACCACGCCGGATCTGAAACATTTAAAGGGCATTCTGAGGAGGAGACAGCTGTACTGCAGGACTGGATTTCATCTGGAAATACTTCCGGATGGCACGGTGCAAGGGACGAGAAAGGACCACAGTCGTTTTGGTAATTATTGAATTCATTTCAGTGTTTTTATGTCGCGCCAATCCACAACAAATGTGACCTCAGGACACTTTTGACTTCCATTCATGTTCAGAAATATGAAACCAGATCTAATCAATATAATCTATTGTAGACCGATTCAAATGTAGTTACAGTCTACTTCGATCCTAACTAGAATAATGTGCAATCAAATTCAGTCATACTGTCAATTCATTTCTAGCCCATCGGAAAAAGCATTATGTGTGATTTTTTTGAGCTTTGATCATGCGCAGAACAACTGTGTTCTTCTTCTGCAGGTATTTTGGAATTCATCAGCCTTGCTGTTGGACTGATAAGCATAAAAGGAGTGGACAGCGGGCTTTACCTTGGGATGAACGACAAAGGGGAGCTCTATGGCTCTGTAAGTACATTTGCTTGGATGAACGCTGACAAAAGTCTCTGAATGATTTTTGTATTTAGGGAGAAAAAATCAGGATAACTCAACTTATATCCTGAACTTGGAATTTGAAATCATTCTTTTTGCCTTGAAAATTTTAGATGGTATTAAATGGTAGTGTTTTTATTATAATTTTACTTTTTTAACTTAAGTATTTATTTCTTCTTCAACCTAAGTTTTCCATGTGAGATTAGAACACATTTTCATTCAAGCTACACTTTGTGTCTTGTAGAGATCTTTGTTGGTGTTTGAGACTTTTGAGGAATTCACATATATTATGTGCTGTCTACTGCATCTGTTGTAATGTCTGATTGTTAGATTTTTGATTGATTGATTGATTGATTGATTGATTGATTGATTGATTGATTGATTGATTGATTGATTGATTGATTGGTTGATTGATTGATTGATTGGTGTTGTAGTTTATGTGAAGCAATCAGAATTAGAATCAGCTTTAATGGAAAGTTTATGCTCACAAACAAGGAATTTGACAGCGGTACACATGGTTCTCAGTGATGATTTTATTTTTTTTGTGAGACAATAAAGCACAGATGCATCACGATAAATTTTCAGTTGCAGTCCACACCTTATAAATTTCCCAAAACCCTGAATGGGCTTCGATTCACAATCCTCTCACAGCTGTATATATCCCTGTTGCTTGTGCGACTTTTTCTTACACAGTTTTTCCTTCCACTTAACTTTCCATTAAGAAAGTTGGATAGGACCCTTTGTAAACAACAAGATTTTGATTTTTTTCAGTTTCCCTCCTTGTAGAAGGTATAAAAAACTGGCAGCTGAATAACTATCGAGTCAGGAGTCTTCTCCATGACTGTGGAGGCTATAACATTACATTAGCAAAACATTTCTGTGTTAAAAGTCCCTTTTTTTCATGTAAAATATTCAAATTTTCTTGAAGTCTGAATTTTGAGTTTGGGGTTTGAACTAAATTACTGAAATAAATAAATTTTAGATATGGTATTTTAATTTATTGACCTTTTTTGGTTTGTATTTGCTAAGACAAAACCTTTGCTTTTTTTCTTTTTAGGAAAAGCTCACAGCTGAATGTGTCTTCAGGGAGCAGTTTGAGGAAAACTGGTACAACACCTACTCGTCCAACCTCTACAAACACGGAGACAAAGGGACGCGTTACTTTGTGGCATTAAATAAAGATGGAACTCCAAGGGATGGGACTAAATCCAGAAGGCACCAGAAATTCACACACTTCTTGCCCAGGCCTGTGGACCCAGAGCGAGTGCCAGAACTATATAAGGATATTCTGGGACATAGTTGAGAATCGGAGTCCCAGATCAGGAGTAGCTGCTTTAAAGCCCTTTTAGGCAGGAAGCTGATCGAGAAAAAGATGCCAGGTGCAGGCTGGAAGACCTCTACCAGCGGGGATAAAGGCACTGGGGCCTCATGTAGGAATGCACAGTGGCCATCTCTCAGCAGCCACGAAGACAGGCTAGAATGCCTCGGCATGAGGGGCTCGTTTGTTCCAGAGGTTGGACAATCCCAGAAAAGTACCTGCGCGGAGCAGGTTACGAACAGGGAAACGGAGATGAGGGGTCACGCAGCATCTCTGGAGTCTATGGGAATCGCAGGAGATTTTTCTGGGGTGTTGTTTGAGGGGGAACTACTGTTGGTTGAGAAGGACTTTGAAGGAATTTGGTTTTATTTCAAACCTGTGTCGAGACATTTTGAAAAGTGTAAAAGTCTATTTATTCATTTTAGATACACATATTTATCTTATATATTTATTTATTGGAGAATATATTTTTACAGGTAGAATAATGTGATATAGAAAAACCCACTTGGAACAATGTCAGCTATATAAAGACTGAGACACAATATTTTTATCTTCTTTATCCTGAATAATAACCACTTTATCCATTGATACTCTGTAATTTGATCCAACTTCTAAAACTTTTTAAGCGCTGTCCTAATTTGACATGTATTCTATCCCAATGTTTTTATTTTATAACTTTTTGAACTAGTAATTATGGCCATTACTATTGCAATTGTAAGTATCACATTGGACCAGAAAAAGATTGTCACGATATGATAACCTTCAGTAAATATCACAATATCACTATATTATCTAAAACCTAAATTAATTATTAAGTGCCAATTTTAGTGCACATTTTTAAACACAATTATTTCCCTACTAAATAGTTTGACATATTATATCAGGTTTAGTAAAAAGTATGAAAGAGACACCTGCTAAATTTGTTTTTTTAAGTAAATGTGCTTATCATACAAAATATTATAACATTTTCCTGAAGTTTCAAAACTACAGTAGAGTAATGGCTGTTGTCATTTTAGGATCTAATGACTGTCTGTGGTTTTCAGCATCGAAAATATTTCCAAACAACCAACTTTGTCATTTTTGTAAGCTAGGAAATGCTGTAGTAGCCTTGTTTTCTGCCAGCTGACCACAAGTGCACAGCAACAGTTGTGGGAGGCAAAGTGCTGCATTACTACAATCCCTGCAGCTCTTTTATTAAAAAGACTTTAAAACTTTTCAATGGTGTGATGGAAATTTTTTGCAGTTTTGAAACCTTAACTTTTCAAAGCCTTGACATAACTTGATACCGGCCTATGTCTTATGTACTATATAGATATGTATGAGCTTCAGTTGTCCACATTGGTGGACTCTCTATATGATTTTGGAGATTTTTCAAGGCAATTGGAAAGCGCTGGATTTTGCTTAGGGGTATGGGAGTAAAAGGGGAATCCAAAAGCATACCTCACTTTCAGGTATTTTTTTTTTCTGGAGATTATCTGCAGCTCCTCCAGAGTCACTACAGGCTAATTCCCTGATACAAGCTCCCCTTGCCCAGCCTGTTAGCTCAGGCTAACAACCATGTCTTGGTACCATTGCAGTACCAAACATGACTCTGGGATATGTACAAAGCTTTCATATTATCTTATAACCTAACACTACTTTAAACTCCTCCACAGCTTCCTCCCTGACCTGTCTGCTGTTCCATGGTCTTCGTAATGCTGTTTGTTCTTTAGTGTTGTCTGACAAACCTTGAATGCCTTCACAGAACAGCTGGATGTATGCCAAGATTAAATTTCAAACATTGCCAATTATGCAATGTCTGAAGGCAATTTGCTGTGAATTGCGTATAGGGGGCTGAATACCAAATACACAACGCCCTGATTTTTATCTGTAAAGAAAAAAGAAAGAAAAAGAAAGTTGTGTATCCTTTCATAGGCTGCATGGTGGTACAGTTGGTAGCAGTGATACCTTGCAGCAAGAAGGTCCTGGGTTTAAATCCCATCCTGGGGTCTTTCAGCATAGAGTTTGCATGTCCTCCCAGTGCATGCATGGGTTTTCACCAGGTCCTCAGACTTCTTCCCACGGTCCAAAAACATGACTGTTAGGTTTAGTGGTTACTCTAAGGTATGGGTGTGTGTACATCCTTGTCTGTACTGTGTGTCTCTGTTTTGACCTTTGATATACAGAGGACCTTTCCGGAGTGTACCCTGCTTCTAACTCATTGACCGCTGGAGATGGGTTCCACCCCCTCCTGTGACCCTGCAAGGATAAGGGTACATGTAGTAATGGACTGATAGGTGTGCTTATCCCATAAAAATCCAATGTATTTCATTACAGGTTTTGATACCACAACTGTTTAAAATCGTACAACCTGATTAAAGAAAACTGCCCCACCTCCTGTCATTATAAAAACATGTCTGAAGTCAACAAACCAGATGATAAACTAATTTGTCTGATCAGAATAATTCTTTTATTATCAGAAATTTAAATGTTTTGTCTCACTTTGTGCCCACCTCAGTGTGGAATTGATGCTGTTGTCAAAATACCAAATCTTTAACTTTTAACAGACTTAAAAAAGCACTCTGTTTTAGTGGTTGACTTTGCCTTTCAGAGTTTAAACATATAAACCCACTTACGAGATCAGTGTTGTCTTTCTTTATGGACGCCGTTATGCTGACATACTCGGTGCATGCATAAAAACTTCAAAGCAGAACGCTGGGAACGAAGAGTCCATGCAACAGCCCGATCAGGTCCAAATAAAACCTGACCTTTAGCTGAGGCCCTGCAACTTAAGCAGATGAATAAAAGTGGAGGTCAGAGCGATAAGGATTAAGAAACCCCTGCCGACAGAGACCAGTTGTTAACACATCGTATTAAACAGTGGAAGTTAAGGCAGATGAGACCTGGCTATGTAGGCCATGTTTGCCTTTTTATATTGGAGTGGTCTACATTTCTGAGAAAATGCTCCAGAATTTGTCGTTTTTTTCTGCAGAAGCCACGTTGTCATGCCCAATTTCCTTCACAGCTGGGAGCAGACCTGTGTTGAAGCATGAAAGCTCTGTGTGTGATCTGTGTTTGTGAGTCAGTGGGGTGTCTCGAAATGGGCAGGCAACTCTACCAACTCTCTGCTGCCTACAGCTCAATATCATGGGACTTTCCTACCTGCACACATTGAGCCCTGGCTGTTGCCTTTGAGTAAAGAAAGCATCCAAAAGTGCATTATAACCTGAGCACTCTTGGACATCCCCCGTCTATCATCTAAGCATGTCTATCACAGCAAGAAAAAAAGGGCTTGTGGTGGGTTTGGACAGTTGTTTTCACTGCTTGTAAAAAGACTGAGCAGTTTTTATTGCAGCTTTTCACGCTGATGAGTCCTGCATTAATTACAACCTTGTCTTGTTGTTGCTTTTGCCCCCAACAAGTCTAGAGTTTCACCATCTGAAAAGTTTGGAAAACAAAGAGTGTGACTTCCACCCCTTCATTTGTTCCTTTGACATTTTCAGGGTGATCTCTCTAAACACACTACAAATCCTGACCTGTGATACCTGATGCCTAGCAGTGCTTTTTGCCACCTGTTTAAATTATGTTTTTGCAGTCTGCAGATGCTTTTTGTTTCCCCATTACTCCTCTTCCTGCAGGTGGTCCCTGGCTTCTCACTGAAAACATTTAAACCCCCCTCATCTTACACGCTTAACGGACGCTCCCTGACTTTCAGCACCTCCTCAGCCTTTCGAGGAAACCGAACCAAGTGTGTGTGCAAATATCAAACAAGTAACCGGCATGGGTCCATGAGCAGGTGTGGAAGTCAGTGATCTTCCTCATCTATCTTCACAGCCCAGGCAGCCTGAGCAGGTGTTCCCTCAGCACTCCTGCTCTCGCACTCTGATGTCAGCCCTGCTGTTTGCCAGCTGGAGATGTGACTTAGCAGAACCAGAGAGGGGAGGAGGAGGGTGGAATTATTGCTGGCCTTGTTGTCTGCCCCCAATTATCACGGAGCATAATTTCTATATTTAGAAGGCCTCACTGGGGAAAGACAGGGGAGGTGCCGCGAAGCTCACCTGTTGCTTTAAAGCTGGGGCCACTTCTAAGAGTGTGTTTTGCACAGGGGCAGCGTCTGCAGCTTCATGTCATCGCAATCTTGCAACTATTGATTTCAGGCTCTTTGTTGTTTGTTTATTACTTAGTAAATTGCTGTGCGCACAAATTATTAGCTGCATCCATGTTTATGGGGATTACAGCAGAAGTGTAAGTATAGAGTTATCCACTGGTTACCTTTCGGCTTTCATAAGAGTCCAAAGAAAAAACAGTGGAAAAATCTGCAGCCTGTGTTTCTGAAAGTATCACTTTTAATGTTTTATGGCCATAAGAAATATAATGTTTTGCACCTTCTCCTCTGGGTTTATTCCAATTCAATGTCAAAGCTGAGAGGATTTTGCAGTCTGGCAATTGCAAGTGGCAATTAGACCCTACCTGATTCACTGACAGTCTGCACTGAAAGCTGTCAATTGCAGTGGAAAATATGCTCCTCTGTTTGCATCTCCATGGAGACTTTAGTAGAAAACAATGATGTTTAGGTGTTGTGCTGAACAAAAAAGACAGAGAAGAAGTCATGTCTCTCAGCGTACAAGACAGCGGTGCTTTTGCTATCTCTGGTATTGACTGACAGCGATTTGTTTAACCACAAGAGAACCTGAAGGAAGCCTGATCATGATAGAACAAACTCAGCCACCATGTGCTGCATGCAAAGCAGCACACATGTACAGCAACATCCTAATAAAATCCAACAAAACGTGGTTACTCCCCACACTGCCAAAGGTACCAATACTTTCTTTATTATTATAGTGTGTATATATATATGTATTTGATAGGCTAGTATCTGGCCTGAACTGAACCCCCCAGAGATTCTATGGGGCTTTTGTCCGTAGGAAGAACAGATTCTACTGCAAACAGTGCAGATAAGCTAGAGGCTGCTATTAAAGCAAACTGGACTTCCTGAACACCTCAGCAAAGCACATCATAATGTAGTTTGTGAGCACACTTGTCCATGGGCTAACATTTCCTCATCAAGAAACTTTATTTTATTACTCTTATGAAATGCTCAAACTTTCTTATAAACAAAATTTTGGATTTCCATCACCTGTAATTCATAATCATATTGTATATGGGGGAACATCTGTTCCTGAAATGTTTGAGGAACAGATGTTACATTTTAAAAGGAAGAAAATATTAAACAGTTTAGACTTTTACACATGCATTGCAAAGAAAAAAGTTACTTGCCATGCTTTTGTGCCATTTTTATAACATAATGAAGTCACCTTAAGACAAACAGGTCCAATTGATTTCCAGTTATTGTACACAGTTTAATTCAAAATCTAAATTCATCTTCTTCGATTCATCTCATCCTGCACAGTCACACACAGTGCAAGAATCTAGTTACATATAAGTAGTTATAATACAACTAGTTATAATGTATAATATAATTTAGCAGATCACACAATGCCAATTTGTCAATGGTGTTTATTAAAGGAAATTAGCTCATTGCATTGTAGGGTAGGTCTCAATGCCTCCATCTGGGAAAGCACAGAGTGACAGAGAGATGGTAGAAAGAAACAACTCATTTTTAGCAGTAAGAAACCTCCAACAGATCTTGGCTTATCCTGATTACAGTCAGTCAGTCAGTCATTTTCTACCGCTTCTTAGTGGGTCATGGGTAATTTGGTGCCTATCTCCAGTCTATGGACAGGAGGAGGGGTACACCCAGGACATGTCGCCAGGCTATCGCAGGACAACACACATACAACCATGCACACACACTCATTCACACACCAAAGGTCAATTTAGAGAGACCAATTAACCTAACAGGCATATCTTTGGACTGTGGGAGGAAGCCGGAGTACCCGGTGAGAACCCACTCATGCAGGGGAAGAACATGCAAACTCCATGCAGAAAGACCCATGGCCGGGAGTCGAACCCAGGACCTTTTTGCTGCAAGGCAACAGTGCTACCAACTGCACCACTGTGCAGCCCCCTTATTACAACATTATAAAATAAGAAAAATAACTGCAATAAGAAGAAGTACAAAAACTTACAAGAATTCAGCATTTTAACGGCTTGTGGCAGAAAGCTGTGGAGCAGTCCGCTGACGTTTTGGTACCGTTTGCCTTATAGCAGCAGTGGCAGAAGTTCACAGAGGGGATATGAGGAGTCTTTGTTGATGTTGGGAGGCCTTTTGCTACAGACGCTCTGAAGCAGATCCTGAATAGACAAAAGAGACACTCCTATGACCTTCTCAGCACTCCTCTCTATCCTCTATGAGGCCCTCTTGCCTGCCATATGGCTGTCTATAAGAGGGAAAGTATAATCATTTTCATTTCATTCATTTCTACCAGCCATTTGGTCTGACCACGTCCCTCACATCTGCTGACCCATACAGTGTTGGAATCTCTGCTGGCCTGTTGGCCTTCCTCAGGGAAATCTGTGCTTGACAACTGAACGTGATAATTGCCCACTAACATGAGGCATCAAATAGACCCTCAACACGATGACAAATCATCTCTGCAGGAGATTAGCATTGTGCTGAGGAGTGCCAGCAGGACACATAACACACAAATCCATTTATAAATACAGTTACAAATACCGTTAGCTGATAACTCAGGGATTTATGTGGTGATAAACACAATTGATGTTGTTATTTTAAATAAAAAGAACAAAACTGTATGACATTACATTGTTCATTGAATACTATTAAGTCAAAGGGCTCAAGTCCAAGTGAAGTCACGAGTCATTGGTGTGAAAGTCCAAGTCCAAAGTCTTTTCTGATTTTATCACATTGAGTCTAAAGTCATTAAACCTGTAACTTAAAGTCTGACCTAATTCCAAATCACATGAATCCAGTCCACACCTCCATGACCCGAACCGTACAACCAGAGCTACAGTGGAATGGTTTAGATGGCCCAACCAAAGTGCAAGACTTATTAATTCCTGTTTCACAGATGCTCTCCATCCAATCTGACTAAGCTTCAGCTATTTTGTAACGAAGAATGAGCAAACATTTTAATCTCCAGATGGACAGAGCTGGTAGAGATGTACACCAAAAGACTTGCAGCTGTAATTGCTGCATGAGGTGGTTCTACAAATTACTGCCCTGAATACACAGAAAAAAATCATGACTTTCTAATGTTTATTTGTGAAAAGATTAGAAAAACGATATATCCTTTTCATTCTAACTTAAAACTACTTTGTGTCACATAAAATTAAAGCAAAGTACACTAATGTTTGTGACTATAAGGTGACAAAATGTAAAGAAGTTCAAAGCCCTGTATAAGAAATTGCAAACACATTCAATGATGTACATAAACTTATCTGAAATACAAGAAGCAAAAAAGAAAACACATATGCCACTAATAAGCAAGAGGAAAATATGGTTTTCATTGGTTCCACACTTTGATGAATTGACACAAAAAAACAGAATCTATTTTATTAGATCATTTTATTTATCAGCGGTCTGAAACCAAGCCAGAACCTGTCTAAGACTGGGTTACATTATGATAACCATAGATTTTAGCATCAACTACTACACTAAAAGCTTTAATTTACGATTACGAGTGGTGCAGAACAAAAAGCTGTGTTAAATCTCTGATACGAGAAAAATAGCTCATCAACAGATGACCTCACCCTGTGAAGTCAGCCTTTTACCTAAGCAAGTTTGTCTTGATACTTCACACCAAGTGTAATTGTCTATTTTGACCATAACGTGAGCATAACCCAAAGGCTCCCTGCCCTGGTTAAACAGCATTCTGCAGGGAGACTGTACTCTGTGCTGACTACCAGTGAAAGTGGAAATGTGCTTTGTTTCCCCCCAGTCAGGCGGAAAATTACGAACCCATTTGTCTTTGTGTGCCAAGATGCAGGGGTCAGTAAATGGATTCCTTCATGACAAGTTTGCAGAATCAAATGTTTTTTCACGGCCTCGCCCTTTCACACCTGCACCTCCCAGGTAAAAAAAAGAAAAAAAAACAAGGGAAGAAGGAGAGAAAAGAGGGCTTAGGGAGAGAGACTTAAAGGCAGCGGAGGGAAAAACGATACGAGAGAAGAATTCACCTTGAAATCCTGCACTTCTACTGGCGATTTCAGCTCGCTTGAACCAAATACATTTAGCTAACTGTGGCAGATGAAATGCTGGTCTTGGCCACCGTCCAGACATAGAGAATACCACTAATTATTTCTGCCTGTGACCATAGAACATTCTTACAGGCTTAAAATGATGTCTTCCCAGACCTGAAAACAACAACTGCGTGATTTGAGATAATAACAGCAACATTTGAACTTTTTTTGCTGCTTGATTGACTTCTTACTCTGGAACAGATTCCAAGCTGTCATTGTTTCTCACGACATTTGAGCAGGAGTGGAGGCGGCAAACATACTCTCATGGCCTAGCACATGCCAGCAACACGCAAGACCTTTGAGCACTTTATTTCTGTCAGCTTCTGGCCATTGCTAAATGCCAGAATAATGACATTTTTACTAATTTTGTGGCACTAGTGGCCTCGATTCCACAGTATATATATAGATAGGAAATGAGCAGAAAGAGAAGCAGGGAAGCCAAGCAGCAAATGTCCAGGGTTGGGAATTGAACCGTAGACAGCCACACCGAGGACCCATAGGCTCCACATGGTTCACACGCCCCACAGCTACACCATGAGCTGCGCCCCCTGAAAGCAATACGATTTTTAATTATTTTTTTAATTAGTCATTTCTTTCAAAACTTTTTTTTACTTTCTTCAAATTCAGAAGTTTACATACATTTTGTTGGTATTTTGTAGAACTGCCTGTTAAACTGTATAACTTCACCAATATGTTGGGTATTCTTCCGCAAGCTTCTTATAGTATTTTGGCCCATTCCTCTGGCCTCCTTGGAGTCTCTGGATGGTGCCCAGGAAGGGGTGTCATCTAGGCATTCTGTGGTCCTCCTGGGGGACTTAAATAACCCTTTGGGAAACAATGGCATTACCTGGATGAATGGGAATCGTATGAATGGGAAGAACAGCCTCCCTGGTTTGAATCCGAGCTGTTTTTGATGGAATCTTCTGTACTAGCCATGGGGTCTCCATAATGAACAGCATGTCCGAGCTCAAGATGGTTCATATATGTACTTGGTACCAGGCTACCTAACTCAAAGGTTAACGATTAATTTTGCAATCATATTTTCAGACCTGTGGTGTTACGTTTTGGATACCCAGGTGAAGAGCAGGGCAGAGCTGTCAGCTGATCACTACCTGGAAATGAATTTGGTCCAGTGGCAGGAGAGATTGCGAGATAGAGCCGGTCAACCCAAACAGGTGGTGAGGGTGCGCTGGGGACATCTGACGAAGGAATCTGTTCATATGATTTCCAACTGACTGCTCCGAGAGCAATTCTCCAATGTCCTGAGGGAGGTTGGAAACATGAAATCAGAATGGGCCATGTTGAGGACCTCCTCTACAGATGTGCATGTCGCAGTGACAACCAGACAGAGCAGGCGCTAGCCATTTTGGTGCCCTAGGTGAGATTACGGTAGCATAATAATAGAAGGTTGTAAGGTAGTTTTTCACAATAGGCAGTTTTTTCTAAAACAAAAAGTCATTTTGAGAAGGTCAAATATGTGCGAAAACTGTATTTCAAAAGTTACAGTTCACATTCCTTTTTGTCTCTATGGAGGTTTTGAAAAATGTTAAGGTTTATTAATTTTATTGGCTCAATAAAAATCGACTTTTAGAGCCAAGCACGTAAGGACAGATGTGACAAAAATGTCCTCGTGTGTCTCTCCAGGAGGGATGTAGATGAGATTTACCTGTTGCAGAACATGCAGCTGCAACAATGAGACTACTGGATATGTTCAATATAACTGATTATCTAATTGAGATTATTATATTATTCATTATAAAATAAAGGAGATTGCAACCATGTATAAGGTTACATAGCATCAACTGTAAATGCAATAGCATCAATAGGCAACTTTGCTTTATTTTAACTATACTAGCCCAGGAAAATTAGACCCTCAACATAAAACAAGAGCAAAGCTCCACCATTCTTATATTCAAAGGTATTGATAAAGGTTTGATTAATACGTTTCTTCTATTGTTAAAACAAAAATAATAGATGCAGATTTTGTTGTGCAATATATTTCAGAGTTAATGTGAAAAGTTAAACCTTGAGTAAGTTATACTTCCCAATCATTTAAAACAGGCATACATTGTTCCCATTTTCCAGCACATTCATTTTTATGAAAAAGGAGCGACTAAAGGAAGGAAAAAAAACTAAGCGGACATTTTATTCACATTTACGTCCACGTGAATTTAAAGTTAGAATAATTAAACTTCTGGCTCTTTGGTTAACAGAGGCAAACTATAAATAATAATGGGTCTGACATGAACTGTAAAGTTATATATGAGGTTTTTTAAAACAATTACATATTTATTTCAGATCTGGTTTGACCTCTCCTTGTCATTTTTACAGAGAAAATCAAGTTCAACAAACATTTATATAAGGCTGTTTTAACTTCAGTTCACAGCTGTTTCAGTGTGCCTGGTTTGGGAACCTCAGGGTCTCATCTTTGCTTGCTGTGGATGATGTGGTTCTGGTGGTTTCAGTGTCTGTTGAGTGTCTGTGTGCAACCCGGTCAGTGTCTTTGTTTATGGGCAGGAGATGGAGGAAAGATGCTCAGAGAAGCTGCAGCTTTGAATTCTTCTGTCCCACCAATCCAAAATAACTGAAAGGCCAACTGAAATGTGTTTAACTTACATTAATGAAGATTCTGCCAGCTAATGTGCCTAAAGGGAATCAGGATTTTAGTTGGTTTCCCCAGAGTTTAACCACAGAGAACAGAATGGACTGGAACACGAATGAAGCAATCAAGTGAGTTTAGTTACAGGGGCACAGGGATCTAGGGATCAGGTCGGAGCAGAGGCACAGCCGAGTGAGGTCCCAAGGTTAGGATGGATAGGGGAGAGTCCTTCGATCCAGGGGAGCCACTCGGAGGAAGGACTGGAACAGAATCCAGGACAAACGAAGGCAAGCAGTAACCAACATTCCAGCGACGTGTTCAGGTCTGGCTTAGCATAATTTACACCAGGTGGCCGTCAGGTGGAAATGAAGCCAGCTAGGATGATCAGGCACCGACTGACCAACAGGGAAAACACAGAGTAGCCAGGAATCCTGACATGACCAAGACCATACATAGATGACAGGCATCTATTTTGATTTTATGGTTTTAGCAATATGAAAAAAATCTAAGATGAGTTGGTGCTTGTGTCGAAAACAACCTGAACTTTCCTGTTTTTGCCTAGTTTTCACCTTTACTGTGGGTTTTCAACTGTGCCACAACAGTTTAATGGGGAAAATCTCCTGCCCAATCCTGTCTACGATGACTTGATGGTAATTAGACGTTTAAAATTAAGCACAGTTAAAAATGTAGTCCAAACGAGCCGTTTTTCAGTCAAAATCTTTTTTTCATTTGATGAAAATATTGAAATATGTGACTGAGCACAGCTGTTTTGGAAGTTTAGCCTTTATTAAAATACAGTTTATGTGAGCAAAGACAACAAGAGATAAATAAACGAGCACAAGTTCAACTTCGAGTTGTGAACTTGAATTAAAATATTCAGATAGTGAACTATGAACATGAATTAATTCCTTTTAACCTGGCGGAATTGAGTAGGAACCAGTTCTTTTTAATAATGAAGTAATAATAGTAATAATTGTTATTTTATCTAGAAACTTGCTGTTCTTGTGTACTCACTTGATCTGTTTTTGTCGTGGAACAGGCAATACTGTTCATTGCTTTACTAAGGCAGACCCTCAGAGAATCTTTATTTGAGCTAATGAATAAACTTTTATTTTTCTAGTCTTTTAGTGTTCTGGTTTTACCCTAGATGTTCATATCAAGTCTTTGGTTCGCTCATGTTTTTATCACTTACGAAATATTACTAAGTTAAATGGTATTGTCTCACAATCTGAACAGGAAAAGGTTATTCATGCTTTTATTTTTTTTAAGATTGGATTAATGGAGTTTGGATGAAAATTTTAACTTAAAGTGAGTTTAGTTACGGGGGCACAGGGACTCACCTCCACCCCTGGCCGTCTTATGACTCCACCGTGCGTCTCTCCTCCATCCAATCAGCGTCAGATCCGCATGTGTCTTCAATCAATCATCCTCCAAGGCTTTACTTTTAAGGACCTCCAGTCATGGATTCACCGATCGTCAGCTGAGCTTCGACCCTCCTCCGCCGTACCTCCACCATCTCCCTTCCATACGCCTCCCAGCTCCCTTACCTTCTTAGGCCTTCACTCCACCACCAGTATCGGATCCCATGGGGGGAAGACTTATGTAATTCTAAGCCTTAGATGTTCTTTCAAGCTCATGTCATTCTCAGCATTCATGTCTTCCTCCGGGGTCCAAGCGCCAAAGATATTAACTTTTATCATTAAACTTCTCTAATCGCCATCTTGTTTCTTATTGTGAGTCTTTACAGGTTGAATTGTTACACATTATTTACCTGCCTCAACAAAGCATCCTTTGACTGCAGGCTACAAGTTTTCTCACATCACACTACTCCTAGCATAGCTACACTGGCTCACCATTCACTTGAGAAAACGCTACCTCATCTTATTTTTAGTCATAGGGCTTTGAATAGGCAAGCAACGGCACACATTTCAGAACTTTTGAATACATATGTCTCTAGTCTCTGTCTCTAGTGGGTCCCTGAGGTCATGTGACTAGGGCCTGCTGGATGTGTCACGTACAAGGCTGAAAACTAAAGGTGACTGAGCGTTCTCAGCAGTAGCACTTGGACTCTGGGATGCTCTCTTCTTGAATTTGAGATCTGCCGACTCGTCTGAGTTGTTTTAATAAGCAAATAAAAACTTATATTTTCATAACTGCTTTTGTTTAAGTATAAGGATGTACTGATATTTTATGTTTTTAGTTTGTTTTATGTGCAGCACTTTGTGATCTACGTCTCGAAAGGTGCAATACAAATAAAAATTCAATTACTGGCTTTACACATTTACCAGCAGGTGGTACATTGCAGAGTGAGTCAAGTGAGCCAGGGTCAGATGTTGAGTTGGGACTTCAAGGTTTGATTATCCTCCCCAAACTGCATACTGCAGTCAGTAATTGGGATCTGATCATTCTGTCTTGAAGCATCGCCTACCTTTGGCATTTAAACTAAACGAAGCCACAATATACAAAATGATGTGTCAAAACGTTTTTAAACAAGCTGTTTAGAGCTTCAGATTACAAGGATTTCCTTTTGAGAAATTAGTAAAGAAAGAGGTTATTTCTCATAGATTTATAAAAACCTTTCAGCAACCTGAAGAGTAACCCCCCCCCTACTGACTGCTGTACAGAATGCAGATTAAATGTACTTCTATTTTAAGTTTTCTCTCCATCTTTTACATAAAGTCTACATTTACAAATAATTTTACACAGTATTTTTGTGACATTCTTTATATAAACATAGTTACCACATAACATGTCAAAATTACAGGGATAGAATCTGCTGAAGCCCAAACTGCAAAAGAGTAAAGTGTTGAGGATTTCCATTATGCTGGGATGCAATTTTTATTTTTATTTAATCAACAATTTTAATGGATAAATACAATTTTATGAGTTGAGTAAATTTAAAACTTAATATCTTCTGAATTTTTTTACATGGTCAAAGTTAACAGAACTTTCCATTTGGTACAATAATCTGTAGCTCTTGAACAGTACATTGTATAAATCACAAGGCAACACAAGAACAAGTCCTGGCAAGTTTGAGCCTCCAACAGTGTGATTCGAGACAACTGAACTAAAGAATTCAGTGTGAAACCTGTATTACGCTATACTATAAATGCTACATTCACTTTCTATACATGGATAGTGCTGTGTGTGTAATATAGCAGTAGAGTGAAAATGAATTTAAAGCATTTTCCCCAACTGTTAGAATGGATGTAATCTCAGATGGCAATAACTGTTTAATTAAAACAGAAGGTACTCTGACTTAATGGTGTGTGAGCTCACTTGTGCTTTGACTGCTCTGCTGTGATCTCTGGGAGTGGAGGCCATAATGTTGAGGGGAACATCAAACAGGCGTTGCAGCAGGGCTTAGATCCTCCTCCACTGTAATAACTTTGAGCGCTTCTGGAAGTAGGAAATCCCCTGGCCGAGAGAGACACATCACTCCACTACAGAGGCAACAACAAGGGTGGTTTAACACAGCAACCCACAGACAGCTTTACAGAACAGAGCTGTCCTTATATTTAAATAACGCTAAATGTAAAGATGAAATGTATTACATATATAGAACTACAGCCAATTTTTAAAGCTAATGTTTCTAATTTAGATGTCATTTGGTGCACATGTAGCTAGGTCATAGGAATGTACAGGATTTGATTTGCAAAGATCTGCCCCATTTAGAGCAGATACTAGGTTGGGGGAAAGTGATTGCATCATCAGTGGAAGGACATACAGATGTTACATTGGCCAGATGTGGGAACCAATTGTAATCAGCTCTATTCTGTAAAGGTCTCTTTCCACGTGTCACTCATCCGCACCACACCAACTGGCACACAACCACCTGGCCTCATTCAAACCTATGATGTGACTCCTATCAACCTCTGTCAAATGCAGGTAAGGTAATGTTGTCTATATGTCTACAGGCATTCCTGATACTAACATTCACGGCAGTCCAATAAACCACAACCATCAATCTGAATATAATGCTCTAGGAAAAGTCAGCAGGAGTAATGATGATGATATGCAAGGAGGGTAACATATACGCGGGCTGCTTTGAGACCTTCACAGTTCACTGACTGGTCTAACAAGAACACACAGATTAGCAGTTGTTGGACACAGAGGGGTTGTGTTGAGGCTCTGGCCTCTACCTCCTTTTCCTCCTGCTCACAAACCATGCATACCTCTTCACGTCCCAGTAACTAATCACCATACAGATCTGAGAGGAGCGGAGTGCACAGGAAATATCATATTCAGACTTTCTAGAGTTTTACTTGTACCCTTCCAGATCTTTTTTCCAATGGCTTGACCAGGAAGATATTATAATACTTGAGTTAGCAAGACAAAAGTCTTCAAATTTTGAAAATAGGCAGAGTAGCTTGAGGAGTTCTTCGGATGTCTTTAGTATTTATGAGTAGTTTAAAGTGCTGTGAAAAAGTATTCACTCCTTTACAAATTTCTACAGTTTTTCTGCTTCTTTGTCACACCTAAATGTTTCAGATCATCAAACTAATTTTAATATCAGACAAAGATAACTTGGGTGAATACAAAAGCAGTTTTAGATGGTTTCATTTTCATGGGGAAAAAACTATCCCAACCAACAGGCTCTTTGTGAAAATTGCCCCCTAAACCCAATAACTGGTTGTGCCCCCCCTGGCAGTGTCAACGGCTGTCAAGAAATTGCAATGACTGGCGATGGGTTGTTTACATCACTGTAGAGTGACTTTAGCCCACTTTTCTTTGCAGAATTGTTTTAATTCAAGCATATTGGAGGGTTACCAGCATAAACAGCCTCTTTAAGGTCATGTTACAGAATCTCAACTAAGTCCAGGCTTTGACTAGGCCAATTCTAGACACTGTTTTTTTCAACTATTCAGACACTAGCATAATGGTGTGCTTGGATCAATGTCCTGCCACATAACTCAAGTGTTGTTCACTACCCACCATCTTGTTGGTATGATATACTTTTTTCTTAAATGCTATGTCAGTAATACACCATATTTACAGTTAGGGTCAACATTTTTCATAATGCTGGTAGATTTTCATGTGGAATTATTTTCATTTCACCAAGAACTTGCTATCTATTAGGAAATAAGATAATAAGACAACAGACAAGTAGTGTTATTTTAGAAAAAAATCCTTTCTTTGTTTTTTGCATTTTAACAATAATGGCATGTTGAAAATAATTTATACATTTCTCACTGACATTACATTAATCAAACTCTTCTTAAATTTGCTGGCAAGCTTTTAGCATGTTTCCACCAGTATTTTTGACAGTTCATCTTTTGTAATAAGATGAATGTCTCCAAGGTTAATATGCCTCTTTGCCATCACCCTAATCTTCAGGTCCCTTCACTAATTTTCTATCAGATTTAAATTTTGACTCTGGCACAGCCACTTCAAAACGTAACTATTACTATTACTATTACTATTACTATTACTATTACTATTACTGTTACTAGCAGGAGTGGCTTGACACAAGGAATGCAACATTTGTAGCCCAGGTGTAGGATTTGTCAGTGCGTACTGGTTGTTGATCCACTGACTCCACCCTGAGTCCACTCCTTGTGAAGCTCCCCCAAATGGATTTGGAATGGATTTTGCTTGGCAATCTTGTCAAAGCTGTGATTATCTCCGTTGGTGGTGCTTCTTTTCCTACCACAGTTTTTTCCTTCCACTCAGTTTTCTATGAAAATGCTTGGATCCAACACTCTCAACAACCAGCTTCTTTAACAATGACCGTTAGTGGCTTACCCTGCTTGTGAGGGATGTCAATGACTGTCTTCTAGACATCTGTCAAGTCAGTGATCTTTTTCCATGATTGTGTAGCCTACTGAGAGTTCATTTAGAGCCTCAAGGAACCTTTGCAGGCATTTCAGCTAATTAGCTGACGAGAGTGTGGCACCAGGAGTTTCCAATATTGTACTTTTGTACAATATTCTAATTTTCTGAGACACAAAATTTTGTGTTTTCATTGTCTGTAAGCGATATCACAATTACAGGAAATGAAAGCTTGAAATGTTTCACTCTATATGTAATGAATCTATATAATATATGAATTTTACTTTCTGAAACGAGTAACAAAAACAATTAAACTTTTTTACAATATTCAAAAATTTTGAGATATACCTTTTTTGCGTATGTTTATATATATATGTGTGTGTTTGTGTGTGTGTGTGTGTGTGTATACATATATATATATACTGCTCTATATTTACTCTCACTCACTTAAAACTGTGCACTTATATTTATATTATATTGTAGATATGTTTGTACTGTTTAATTTGTACTGTATTGCACCGACTACGCCAAAACAAATTCCTTGTATGTCCAAAAACGTACTTGGCAATAAAGCTTTTCTGATTCTGATTCTGATTCTGATTCTGATATATATATATATATATATATATGTATACACACACCTTTTGCTTTGATTACTGCTCCGCACACTCTTGGCATTCTGTTGATGAGCTTCAAGAGGTAGTCACCTGAAATGATTTTCACTGCACAGGTGTGCCCTGTCAGGTTTAATAAGTGGGATTTCAAGCCTTATAAATGGGGTTGGGACCATCAGTTGTGTTGTGCAGGAGGTGGATACAGTACACAGCTGATAGTCCTACTGTTAGAATTTGTATTATGGCAAGAAAAAAGCAGCTAAGTAAAGAAAAACGAGTGGCCATCATTTCTTTAAGAAATAAAAGTCAGTCAGTCCGAACAATTGGGAAAACTTTGAAAGTGTCCCCAAGTGCAGTCGCAAAAACCATCAAGCGTTACAAAGAAACTGGCTCACATGAGGACCGCCCCAGGAAAGGAAGACCAAGAGTCACCTCTGCTGCAGACGATAAGTTTATCCGAGTCACCAGCCTCAGAAATCGCAAGTTAACAGCAGCTCATATTAGAGAACAGGTCATTGCCACACAGAGTTCTAGCAGCAGACACATCTCTAGAACAACTGTTAAGAGGAGACTGTGTGAATCAGGCCTTCATGATAAAATAGCTGCTAGGAAACCACTGCTGAGGACAGGCAACAAGCAGAAGAGACTTGTTTGGGCTAAAGAACACAAGGAATGGACATTAGACCAGTGGAAATCTGTGCTTTGGTCTGATGAGTCCAAGTTTGAGATCTTTGGTTCCAACCACCGTGTCTTTGTGCGGCGCAGAAGAGGTGAACGGATGGACTCTACATGCCTGGTTCCCACCGTGAAGCATGGAGGAGGAGGTGTGATGGTGTGGGGTTGCTTTGCTGGTGACACTGTTGGGGATTTATTCAAAATTGAAGGCATACTGAACCAGCATGGCTACCACAGCATCTTGCAGCGGGATGCTATTCCATCCGGTTTGCGTTTAGTTGGACCATCATTTATTTTTCAACAGGACAATGACCCCAAACACACCTCCAGGCTGTGTAAGGGCTATTTGACCAAGAAGGAGAGTGATGGGGTGCTGCGCCAGATGACCTGGCCTCTACAGTCACCGGACCTGAACCCAATCGAGATGGTTTGGGGTGAGCTGGACCGCAGAGTGAAGGCAAAAGGGCCAACAAGTGCTAAGCATCTCTGGGAACTCCTTCAAGACTGTTGGAAAACCATTTCAGGTGACTACCTCTTGAAGCTCATCAACAGAATACCAAGAGTGTGCGGAGCAGTAATCAAAGCAAAAGGTGACTACTTTGAAGAACCTAGAATATAAGACACATTTTCAGTTGTTTCACACTTTTTTGTTCAGTATATAATTCCACGTGTTAATTCATAGTTTTGATGCCTTCAATGTGAAGCTACAATATTCATAGTCATGAAAATAAAGAAAACTCTTTGAATGAGAAGGTGTGTCCAAACATTTGGTCTGTACTGTGTGTGTGTGTGTGTGTGTGTGTTCCTGTCTTGGCATCACAGTGAGAACCATTTTCCCAATTTCACCATCAAATTGAGGACCGTTTGTACCAAAGTGAGGACATTTTGCTGGTCCTCACGACCTATTTTGCTAACGGTTAGGGTTAGGACTAAGATGTGAATTGAGTTTAGGTTAAGGTTAGGGTTAGGCATGAACTGGTAATGGTTAGGTTTAGGATTATTGTCAGGGTTAGGGCATAGAAAGGGTTGAAAATGACTGAAAATCAATGGAAGTCAATGGGAGTCAACAGATGGTCCTCACTACATATAGCAAAACAAGAGTGTGTGTGTGTGTGTGTGTGTGTGTGTGTGTGTGTGTGTGTGTGTGTGTGTGTGTGTGTGTGTGTGTGTGTGTGTGTGTGTGTGTGTGTGTGTGTGTGTTCCTGTCTTGGCATCACAGTGAGAACCATTTTCCTGATTTCACCATCAAATTGAGGACCGTTTGTACCAAAGTGAGGACATTTTGCTGGTCCTCACGACCTATTTTGCTAACGATTAGGTTTAGAACTAAGGTATGAATTGACTTTAGGTTAAGGTTAGGGTTAGGTATGCACTGGTAATGGTTAGGTTTAGGGTTATTGTCAGGGTTAGGGCATAGAAAGGGTCAATGGGAGTCAACACATGGTCCTCACTACATATAGCAAAACAAGAGTGTGTGTGTGTGTGTGTGTGTGTGTGTGTGTGTGTGTGTGTGTGTGTGTGTGTGTGTGTGTGTGTATTATGTGATATATTGCATTATATTATACAATTTATTGAAGTATATTTTTGTCTCATAAGGGTGAGACCAAAAACCTTTGCTGGAGAAAAAGAAAAGACAGATAAAAACAGGCTGAATGTTGTTTCAAATAGAAACTGAATTCAAGTGTGAAACTTTAAACATCCTTTAAACATGTCAGTTTGTCTGCTTAAATGAAGTGAAAAATTAACTAAGACCGCCATTAAGAGAAACGAGCCACAAACGTTTGTAAACCGTGTCTGAATAGTTGACACCCACCTGCTTGGTAGGATCAAAGTATTTCTCCTTGCACATTAGGAAAATACAGGGGACTCATTTCAAGCCCTCAAAGGGCCACATAGATGCTTAGCCACACATTCCCCATGTCAGAGGCAAACAAAGGAAGTTTTCTGTAAAGAAGGAAGGCATGCTGTTTCCCTCACAGGCCTCACCTGTGCTGACCAATCTCAATAGCACCAACAATCCCAAGCCCTGGAGGGAGATAGGTGAGGGTTTATGTTGTCACTGGTGGATGTTTTACAATCAGGTGTAATACATCTTGCAGTTAATGTTTATTTTAACAGGGACTACCTCAGTCCTTCAGTGTGACCCAGAAATATGCCGCCTGTAATCACAGGCATTCATTCTGCTTCTGCTTTGTCAAAAAACAACATTGCTTTCTGTGATCTGTAAATTGTCTCTTTGGTTTTAGTGAGAAAGACGTCCTAATAAATACAATCAATGCTGGTTTTACAGGATCATTTCTGTTTAAACGCTTAGATCTCTTTTTAATCCTTGCTGTTTGGTATGATAGAGGTCTGGTAGACTGTGTATAAGGTTAGAGAACATAAATCACTCTTTAAAATCAAAATTATTATTTCTTTTTATGTACTGCGTGTAGTGTTTTGTATGTTTCCCAAGCTGAAAAATCTTAGGTTTGCATTTTTGCTTTATTTTAAGATAAATTAACTCCAAATTACTAACTCAAAGCAGGTAGTTTATTTCTTTTGAATGTTATTTATTTATTCATTTGACTGACTGATTTAATCTCCCCATCATAAATTATGGTTTCTTCTTGCCATTTTTACATAAAGCCTCGATTTGTGTAGTGCACCGCTAATAGTTGTTGTCTGAACAGATTTCCACATCTGAGCTGTGAATCTATGTAGCTCCTCCAAAGTTCCCACTGCCCTCTTGGCTGTTTCTCTGATTATTGCTCTCTGGCCCTGGGCTTGGTTCCTGGGTTCTTCTAAGGATAACAGTTTGGGTCGGTTTATGTGGACAGCTACACTTCTAAGATTTTGTTAGTAAACAACTCTAAATGTTTTTCCTTCTACTTCATTAATATAAACTAGATTGTGTTGGTCTGCCATATAAAATCACATTTCAATGCATTAAAGTCTGTGGTTGTAATAAGACAAAATGTGAAAAAATTCAAGGGCACTGCAAATTTGTGCCCATCTCAAAAGATAGATTGATTCAAATGATAAGGCATGCTGAGAGGCATTGTACAAAGAGCAGCATGATTGTTAAGTACAACATGAAACAGACCCCTAAGTCCCACAGTCAGCCATTATAGCTATCTAGAGATAAAGTAAGATTAGCCAGCTTTGAAGAGTGCTGTTTTAAGACCAACAAAGAAGAGTGAAAATAAGCTTGGCACAACAGCTAGACCTCACTGTAGATCATATAACCCAGCTGCCCTTGCACTGCAAGTCGGGACCTCAGACTTAATTTGAAAGAGCATCAAGTCATTAGTAAAACATGACTGAGAGCCCATCTGTTTGACCTCCTGGCCACCTAATACATGTTGAAGCTCAGGGTCAACTTAGAAGGGTGTGCAAGAGATGTGTGCACATACTTTTGTTTGAAGCCAGCAACATTTCCCTCTGAGAAGCAGTAGCATCCACAAGTATTGTCTTTTTCATTTGCTGTAATGTTGTAGGTCATAGAACAGATGAAGGAAAAGAAGCTGATGACAGGGTACTTTCATGTTTCTTATCGTCACGTTCTATCAGAACGATCGAGATGGGCCAGACAAAGTACCACCAGGTCCCGTAGGTTTGAGCAGAATTTCTTCTGTTTCATCATATCTGCTTGTCTTTACTCTCTAGGAGAGATGAGAAGTTGGTGGTCTGAGCATTCAGGCCAAACTGAAAAAAGCAGAGGGAACTTCAATAACAGATAAGTATAGTTTTATTCAAGCTGAGGCATCTTTGCATTATGCTGAACTTGGAAGAAAAAGGAGTTGGATGAAAAGGGTACAAAAGAAAAGCTCTGATAAACTACACACATCGTCTCACGCAACACTTCTCAGACAAAGATAGCGTACTCATCTCTCTAAGCTTTTGTGGAGGTTTAAAATGGGTCCACGTGAAAATGCAGGGGAATCTCACCATTATAAATAAACACATAATAAAACAAACTAATGTTTCGCTGACTTTTCCTGTGTCTGTATATCAGATTTTGCTTTCATCTTAGAAAGTATGAATTTCCTCCCAGCACACTGTGCCGTCTCCCTTGGCTCTTATACAGCATGTGCTGTGATGATGTTCCAAGATGTCACTAGATGTCTATCACACACAGTCACGATGATGGTAGCGTGAGTTTGAAGCAAAGTATAAGGAAAGCATAGATTTTGCACTTTTTCAAATTTCAAATGCATGCAATTTCTTTTTATACTGGATTCTGTACAGGTTGGGGCTGGTGCTGGTGCTCTACACTGGCAGACCACAGGCCAAAGACAAGGTAGATCCTGGACAGAGCCCTCAAAGAAATGCACAAGACAGACAACTACAGGGGTTGGACAATGAAACTGAAAACCTGTCATTTTAGTGTGGGAGGTTTCATGGCTAAATTGACCAGCCTGGTAGCCAGTCTTCATTGATTGCACATTGCACCAGTAAGAGCAGAGTATGAAGGTTCAATTAGCAGGGTAAGAGCACAGTTTTGCTCAAAATATTGAAATGCACACAACATTATGGGTGACATACCAGAGTTCAAAGGAGGACAAATTGTTGGTGCACGTCTTGCTGGCGCATCTGTGACCAAGACAGCAAGTCTTTGTGATGTATCAAGAGCCACGGTATCCAGGGTAATGTCAGCATACCACCAAGAAGGACGAACCACATCCAACAGGATTAACTGTGGACGCAAGAGGAAGCTATCTGAAAGGGATGTTCGGGTGCTAACCCGGAGCTAACCCGGATTGCATCCAAAAAACATAAAACCACGGCTGCCCAAATCACGGCAGAACTAAATGTACACCTCAACTCTCCTGTTTCCACCAGAACTGTCCGTCGGGAGCTCCACAGGGTCTATATACACGGCCGGGCTGCTATAGCCAAACCTTTGGTCGCTCATGCCAATGCCAAACGTGGGTTTCAATGGTGCAAGGAGTGCAAATCTTGGGCTGTGGACAATGTGAAACATGTATTGTTCTCTGATGAGTCCACCTTTACTGTTTTCCCCACATCCGGGAGAGTTACGGTGTGGAGAAGCCCCAAAGAAGCGTACCACCCAGACTGTTGCATGCCCAGAGTGAAGCATGGGGGTGGATCAGTGATGGTTTGGGCTGCCATATCATGGCATTCCCTTGGCCCAATACTTGTGCTAGATGGGCACGTCACTGCCAAGGACTACCAAACCATTCTTGAGGACCATGTGCGTCCAATGGTTCAAACATTGTATCCTGAAGGCGGTGCCGTGTATCAGGATGACAATGCACCAATACACACAGCAAGACTGGTGAAAGATTGGTTTGATGAACATGAAAGTGAAGTTTAACATCTCCCATGGCCTGCACAGTCACCAGATCTAAATATTATTGAGCCACTCTGGGTTGTTTTGGAGGAACGAGTCAGGAAACGTTTTCCTCCACCAGTATCACGTAGTGACCTGGCCACTATCCTGCAAGAAGAATGGCTTAAAATCCCTCTGACCACTGTGCAGGACTTGTATATGTCATTCCCAAGACCAATTGACGCTGTATTGGCCACAAAAGGAGGCCCTACACCATACTAATACATTATTGTGGTCTAAAACCAGGTGTTTCAGTTTCATTGTCCAACCCCTGTATGTAAATCATAGTAAAACACACTGACACCTATGATTAATTTAGAGTGATCCATTAAGCTAACATGCACGTTCTGGCCACAGTGTCACTGCGCATCCTTGCAAATACATCAACATCCATTTTTTTTCCATCCAGCAACTGTTCTCCGCTTGTCTGAGATTGGGTTGCGGTGGTAGCAGTTCCAACAGAAAAAGAATCAAGAACAAAATCCATACATCCACCTCCCAGCAACATTCTCCAGCTCATTCTGGGGAATCACAAGGCATTCCAAGGACAGAAGGGGTATATAGTCCCTCCAGCGAGTTCCTGGTCTCATCTGACTCCTTTATGTAAGGAAGAGCTCCCAGGATGACTGAGATCCTTGTAGTAAAGGGCATTTTGTAATCTGGGCTTGTGGCCGCTGGTAGGCTCTCCAATGGCAAATTTGCCTCAGGTCAAGCATCAGACTAAGAGCATTTAAAGGATGTTGATGAAACAATATCACAGAAAAAGTTTACATTTGCATGACCCTGACAAAAGATGGCCCCTTCTTGAAGTGAAGTTAGTCATCAAGTGTTGGAGCCTGGTGTTGGAGCCTTAGGAAGTTGGAGTCACTTACAATATGACCCAATGGCAAACGAGAGAAGGGACATGGGCAGGCAAATTCCCAGTGTCACAGTCTCTATGGATAACCATTTTCTATACCCATCTAATCCTTGTAGTGATCTGTGTGAGATACACCCTGGTGTACACCCAGTGGTTTCCAGTCCATCGCAGGAAAGCATACAGATACGTCAGGAAAAACAAACATGCATGCACCCACTCAAACCCTCAGCCAATTTAGATTGGCCACTTAACCAAAGATGCATGTTATTAGATGTGGAGAACATTCAAACCCTGCACAGAAAGACTCTTGAAAGGACTAGAACCCACAACTTTCTTGCTGTGAAGTAGCATGAATGACACCTGTGCCACAGTGCTGCCTTACTTCTAACCATGTAATAATATTTCCTAAAACTAAGCACTCTTGAGCCTATTTGTCAATACTAAACTGTGTGGCTGTCTTGCTTCACGTTATAACCTAGAGCTAGTGAAAACACAAAAGTGTTGATGAAAGTAACTTTCATCAACCACGTTTACAGCAAATCGTTGGCAGGTGTACATCTTTACTCACAACATATCCCATGGTGCATTGGGGTGAGGTCACTACGTAATATATAGGACCAATCCAATTTCCACACTGAATTATAGCAATGACCTGCGTTCAGGATTAAGGTGTTAAACGTATTGCAGAATATTACAGTGGCCTAAAACTAATCTAGTAGTAGCTGATAAATAAAGGGAACTGTAAGGCAAATGAAAGAAATATCAAACTGAATGAAGACAGGAAGCCTATTTCCCTTACAAGGAATGGGTTCATCAGAACCTCTATAGGGTCACTGGATTTTGATGTGTGCCAAATTGGAAATGCAAAGATGGTTGTTCGTAAAGGTGCATCCATCAAAGTTTTGATTGATATGTTTCCAAAAATCCAAACCTGGGGTCTTTCTTCATGGAGTTTGCATGTTTTTCCCATGCATGCCTGGGTTCTCTTTAAGTACTCTGGCCTTCTCCCACAGTGGAAAAAACATAGCTGTTAGGTTATTGGTTGCTCTAAATTCCCCTTAGGGATGAGTGTATGCATGCATGGTTGTGTGTCTCTGTGCCTTGTGGTTATGGACTGGAGACTTGACCATTGTGTAGCCTGCCTCTCACCCAATGTGGGTATAGAGGATGGATGGATGAATCAAAGTTGCCTTTTGGTATTTTCTTTCTGGACTTTCTATATAAGTTTGATTTCTGTGTACCTTTCAAATTTTTTACCTTAAACTTGTACCAATTTTCAACCTTGCAGTTTTTCTTGGTCTAAACATGAAAAAAATAGGTCTAAACCAGAGTTATGTATACACTTAACATTGACTGGCATCTAAATGAGGTCTACATGTAGCTGCAATGTGGAAAGCAAGTAAATTGCTCAGTGGGATGTATGTATGTATCAGCAAACGCATGTTATATGGGTTGGCAGTTTGTGGTGGATTTGGTTATACAACATTGAAGACAGTCCTTGTCTTCCAGATTGTTCATCTAAAGGAATGCATGAGGTGTGTGAGCTTGCATCTAAAAACAATGACCAGAGCACTGGATGCCAGGAGTAGTTTGATGTTGATTTTGGAACCTGCTGCCTTGCAAGGAATGGACAACACTGAACATAATAATAATAATATTGAATAAAGAAGAGCTGCTTGGTGGCATAGTTGGTAGCACTGTTGCCTTGTAGCCAGAAGGTCCTGGGTTCTACTCCTGCCCAGGGGACTTTCTGCATGGAGATTGAATGTTCTCCCGTGCATGCATGGGTTCTCTCTGGGTTTTCCGGCTTCCTCCCACAGTCCAAAAACATGAGTGTTAGGTTAATTGGTCTCTCTACACCACCCTTAGGTGTAAATGGGTGTGTGCATGGTTGTTTGTCCTATATGTTGCTCTGTGATGGACTGGCAACCTGTCGAGGGTGTACCCTGCTTCTCGTCCATAGTCTGCTGTAGATGGGAACCTGCAACTCAGTATGGAAAAACTTGGTATAGAAAATGTATGGATGAGTTAAGATGTTGCTGTTCATATTTACTCCATATCTTATAAAAACAAACCATAATTTTCATTAGCTGCAAATCATAATGTTCACCAAACACATATGTTAAGTTGCCCCAATGACAAACCCATGCCAAAATATACACTATTATAACAGATCAGTTTGACTCTAGTAAAACCTTCACATTGTTGCTGTAGTACTGTAACCTTGACTCTGTACCTGGGTACTCAAGGCATGTAATTTGCCCCTTTCCGTTGCTCTAGTACATGTTCTTGCATGGGGGCTGCGTCGGGAATCCCCAGGTCCCCAATAAAGAGCGAGCTCTTCTCACCTCCAACAACGTTGCCAGGTGTTTGCTTAAAAATACACATTTTCTCTCACTAATGATCCATTATGTTACTCTATAAATTGCCTGCATGCTGCTGTGATTGCTGTTTTTGTACTCTAAAATAATGTTGTTTTTTTATTTATATTCTGGCCTTCCCGCTGGTAAATAGTGTGCAATAAATAACCTCTGTTATTATATTCTGTCTGTACACTGTTAGCTGGGAAATTTAGAACGGCAAATTAAACTGAGACAAGAAAAAGCAGACATAAATAACTCAAATTTAAATAATGTTTAAGCTCTATTTAATTAGTCAGAAATGTCATTTGAGAGATCAATGTCTCAGATTGTTGAAGATGATAAAGCACTGCTCTATTTGTCAGTAGGGGCCCCTGAAGGTCCCAGACAATCTGATGTCCACGCGCTTTCTCCTGCACTCTGACATTTTCTCAGCAGTATGAGGTTACACTAGAATAAAGAGACATCTACAGCATTAAGGCTGCATTTTAAAGACCCCCCACAGACAGTCTTATTTTTGGGGACATTGTGACAAACTGTCTAAAGTTTTTGGTAAACAAAGTGCCCTCCGAATAAGAACTGACTGGAGCTTGTATTTTTAGGTGACGCGCATGTATCAGAGGCTACTTCTGGCACCAACTTCTGTTTGGTTGGATGACCTATGACCCATAAAGGTGTCACTGAATATTAAAAAAGGGGCAAAGGCAATCTTCTTGGTAATCTTCAATGGCTGCAGGTTAGGAGGTTCACAGCCCACCCATAAGGGATGCAAGGCTGAGGAGGATGTAGAGTCCCAGGTAGTCCAGTATTTTTCAAGTACAAACCACAGGAAAACACATTCAGACAGAGACAAAGAAGTCCTACATCTACATACTTTCAATGGAATATTGGCTTCACAGAGTTTATTGTTTGAGATCAATGTGACACTGTGGTGTAGCCACCTGAGACCCAGTTTCAAGTTAGATCCTGCTGGCAATAAATAAGTTGAGCTTTGAATCGAAATATATCTGCAAGAGAAAGATCACAACTTGGAAAGTTGCAGGCAGACACTCTGTGGCATTCTTGATTACAGCGGGGGTCCCTCAGGAAGAAGAGGTTATAGGATCTCTGAAAAGACGGCCATTGTTCGTCATTTTTGGCAAAACGTCTCTCTAAAATTGAGAAGAAGTAAAAGCAAGCCAGTGGACCAATGTGATAGTGGGCCTTGAAAACAGAGAGTGCTGTTGCATGAGTGAAAAGCGCCTTATGTCAAAAATAATTGGCCTGTCCTGAAAAACAAGCTTGCAAGCTCTGATTTGATTCCCTCCTGTTTGGCTCAAGTTACTTCCTGTCTGCTTAAAGCATGTTTGGCATGACAATGAAGCTCCAAGATAGATGAGGGGACATTCAGGTCTTACCCACCAGAGTGATAAATGTAATTAATTACCTCTCATTTCCCCTTTCCTAAAGAACAATGTTCTATTTAAACTATTTATATTTTGTTGGTCTAATTCCATGATTCCCCACAAAGCTTGTAATGAAAGTGGAAGAAAGTAGCTAAAAACCATACAAATCTCACAGAAAAACATATTTACCAACACTCACACCCATGGAGACAATTTTCACTAGTTACTGACAGGGTTTGAGAGCTGTTGTAGTAGTTTTCATGCAAGCAAATAGTATTAATAGCTTTGTTCAAGTTCCCAGCAGTTCAAAGTGGCAATAAGGATGAACTTTGACAATCTCTGGAAGATATTAGAGAATTAAATATTGAGGGCAAGCTGGATGACCAACTGTTGAGCTGTCAGACAGCTGATCTAGGCCAGGGACCCCCTTCCCCAAAAACACCACGAGGAAGCCCCCACAGTTCAGATAACCCTTACCCCAACACCCCTGACACTGTCAGAGAGCATGTACAGGTCCTTCTCAAAATATTAGCATATTGTCATAAAGTTCATTATTTTCCATAATGTCATGATGAAAATTTAACATTCATATATTTTAGATTCATTGCACACTAACTGAAATATTTCAGGTCTTTTATTGTCTTAATACGGATGATTTTGGCATACAGCTCATGAAAACCCAAAATTCCTATCTCACAAAATTAGCATATTTCATCCGACCAACAAAAGAAAAGTGTTTTTAATACAAAAAACGTCAACCTTTAAATAATCATGTACAGTTATGCACTCAATACTTGGTCGGGAATCCTTTCGCAGAAATGACTGCTTCAATGCGGCGTGGCATGGAGGCAATCAGCCTGTGGCACTGCTGAGGTCTTATGGAGGCCCAGGATGCTTCGATAGCGGCCTTTAGCTCATCCAGAGTGTTGGGTCTTGAGTCTCTCAACGTTCTCTTCACAATATCCCACAGATTCTCTATGGGGTTCAGGTCAGGAGAGTTGGCAGGCCAATTGAGCACAGTGATACCATGGTCAGTAAACCATTTACCAGTGGTTTTGGCACTGTGAGCAGGTGCCAGGTCGTGCTGAAAAATGAAATCTTCATCTCCATAAAGCTTTTCAGCAGATGGAAGCATGAAGTGCTCCAAAATCTCCTGATAGCTAGCTGCATTGACCCTGCCCTTGATAAAACACAGTGGACCAACACCAGCAGCTGACACGGCACCCCAGACCATCACTGACTGTGGGTACTTGACACTGGACTTCTGGCATTTTGGCATTTCCTTCTCCCCAGTCTTCCTCCAGACTCTGGCACCTTGATTTCCGAATGACATGCAGAATTTGCTTTCATCCGAAAAAAGTACTTTGGACCACTGAGCAACAGTCCAGTGCTGCTTCTCTGTAGCCCAGGTCAGGCGCTTCTGCTGCTGTTTCTGGTTCAAAAGTGGCTTGACCTGGGGAATGCGGCACCTGTAGCCCATTTCCTGCACACGCCTGTGCACGGTGGCTCTGGATGTTTCTACTCCAGACTCAGTCCACTGCTTCTGCAGGTCCCCCAAGGTCTGGAATCGGCCCTTCTCCACAATCTTCCTCAGGGTCCGGTCACCTCTTCTTGTTGTGCAGCGTTTTCTGCCACACTTTTTCCTTCCCACAGACTTCCCACTGAGGTGCCTTGATACAGCACTCTGGGAACAGCCTATTTGTTCAGAAATGTCTTTCTGTGTCTTACCCTCTTGCTTGAGGGTGTCAATAGTGGCCTTCTGGACAGCAGTCAGGTCGGCAGTCTTACCCATGATTGGGGTTTTGAGTGATGAACCAGGCTGGGAGTTTTAAAGGCCTCAGGAATCTTTTGCAGGTGTTTAGAGTTAACTCGTTGATTCAGATGATTAGGTTCATAGCTCGTTTAGAGACCCTTTTAATGATATGCTAATTTTGTGAGATAGGAATTTTGGGTTTTCATGAGCTGTATGCCAAAATCATCTGTATTACGACAATAAAAGACCTGAAATATTTCAGTTAGTGTGCAATGAATCTAAAATATATGAATGTTAAATTTTCATCATTACATTATGGAAAATAATGAACTTTATCACAATATGCTAATATTTTGAGAAGGACCTGTAGAATGTCTTCAGGTAAATCTCCCATGCAGTTTGGACATGTGTTGGTAAGCGGGAAACCCATTTGAAACATCTTGTCTCCTGTGTAGTGCATTCTATGAGGGATTTTTTTATTGTGTGAGCTGAAGGCTGACATTTTGAGTCGGTCTAAAATTGTTAATGGAAATCTTGCTCTAATAGTTAATATCTGTACCAGTAGACAAATCAGCATCCCATTTACTGACAGGAAATTAGATTGTTAAATCTACCTCTAAAGGTTGTCAGTAGGTTTTAGAGATTAACTTTGGGGGTTGAAGTTTAAAGAAACCAGATGAAGTTCTATGTTAATGTGTCAGTCAGTCATTTTCTACCGCTTATTCCATAGTGGGTCGCGGGGAAGCTGGTGCCTATCTCCAGCAGTCTATGGGCGAGAGGCGGGGTACATCCTGGACAGGTCGCCAGTCCATCGCAGGTGTTAATTTGTTTAATCTTAAATTTGAACTGGATAACAGATTTTAGTGGGTGATTATCAAAAATATTATTAGTATCAATACCATAGGTTCTTGTAAAACATTCTAAAAATTGTATAAATTTCTTTAGGGTGATTATTTGGCATACTTACTGTCAGTTATTATTGAAATTGTTACTTTTTCTTCTTTATTGTTTTACAATTGACTAACAAGAGGTTTGCTAGATTTATTGCTATGATCAAATTTCTCCAACCGCAATCTCTGTATTTGGAATTGTATTCTGGCCTCTATTATTTCATGAAGTTCTAATTTTAGTTTTCTGCTTCCACTTGCAAGTACTGCTTGATCTCCCACATCTAAAGGACGATCTACATCACTGAAATCCTCTGAAAACAGAGAAATTACATAAATATTCAAGTTTCTTACTTTGTGTTTGTGCTTTGCATCATCTGGGAGTGAAGACAGAGGGCGACAATGGGTCTCCTGACATGTAATACAATAAACTATTTAATAGACTAAAATAAATGTAGAAACTTGCAAAAAAGTTGAATTTAAGCTTTGTAAGTAACTGTATTATGAGGTACCACTGGGCAAGTTGTAGACTGTGTTTCTGCGCTGCCTAGCTTTATCAATCCATCGATTTTCTATATATGCTCAATTGCTGCAGGGGGTTGGTGCGTATACCCCAGAGGTCAGTGGATGATGGGCATGGTGCACTCTGGACAGTTCACCAAGTCACCAGTCCATCACAAAGTAACACAGAAAGACACAGGAAGCACAGGTATGCATGCACACACCCACTTAAGGACAATTTAGAGGGGCCAATTAAGGCTATTATATAAGTTGTCAGAGGATGGAAAGACGCCGGAGTACCCAAGGAGAACCCACACATGCAAATGGAGAACAACCCCACACAGAAAGGCCCGGCCTGGGTTCAAACAACTGTGCCACCATGGAGCTCACAGTAAATTAACTTAACTAGCTTCCAGCTTCAATAGCCCAAAGCTTGCTGTAGAGTCACGATTAGATTAGAGCGAATGAACCAATATGGGTGTTTTTAAAATCAGGGCAGTTGATGGCCAATATTCCTTGTTGATTATTTTTTATTTTATTTTATGTATACATTTTTACAATTGTTTATTTTTTCACCAGGGATTGGATTTTTTTTCCAACATTTTCCTTGGGCATGAAACATTGACATATTAATGGCAGAAATTAGCATCTTTTTCTTGCTGGACTTTCAAAGATCTGGTGGTGGACACCTTTCAGTTTACTGAAACCATCATTTGATCTTTCTCACACAAAACCTCAGATGGAGAGAGATTCCCCAGTTATGGATGAAAATGCTGGAGCTACTTGCTTCAAGACCCATTCCCAACTTATTGCTCACTAAGTTTAATCTGATCGTAAATTTGCATCAGAAAGTTGTCTCTCTAAACATCGTCTGGGGTCTCCTGGGGCATCATATTTTTTTAAATGTCAGCCATCAGATGACATTTTTAAAAATAGTAAATATCATCCTAATGTCATGGCTTCCCTCTTGTCAAGATGTTTCATGTTTCCTTTCATGCTGTGTCCTGCTTTGGTCATCTGTCCATAGTTGCTGGCTCTGTGCTGAGATGTCGGCAGTGGCCCTTATCCTGGATTTTCTTTTTCTTGTTGCTGCTGGCCTGGAAGCATGTCCAGCTGTCCCATCATTCTGTCAGCGCTGCTGTCTCCCTCAGTCTCAGATTAAAAACGGCAAAGGAGCCGCCAGGAAAAGTGGCTGGCCCTCGTCTCTCGAGACTTATGTCAAAAATGTTTCAGTCCTCAGGTAATTTGCTACAGTCTGGGATCCTTTCACTATTTACTTCAAAGAACTTTTGCCAAAAAAAATGGGGAAGGAGCGAGAAATGAAAGGGAGGAAAAAATGATATTTAGCTGTGGGTAGTGAAAGATCTACATTCTTGAGTATTGACATGTGATCTCAGCGAGGAGTCCTCCTCCACTAGGGAAACTAACTGAGTCTGCAAAGGTCTTTAAATGTTACTGATAAAAAGCAGCGAGCACATGCGCTGGCTTCCAGAAAACAGCAAAGTTAAACAAATTGATTCAACTCCAAAAGAATGCACAGTACTCCTACACAAATCGACAGCTTAGCAGATAGTGCACTAGACAGTAGAGTTTAAGGCTTGATAAAACAAGACACTGTATAGTTGAATATATTTTTGCCATTGCATTATTCTTTTTGGACAAAAAAAGGTGAGATGATTGTGAAGCACACCGGTCCTGCTTAGAAAGTTTGTTAAAATGGCCTAAATCCGACTAAAATGAACTGAAACTTTTTTGTTGTTTATTTTCCATATGCAAGAAGGGGTACAATAATGTTTATTTTAAATAATGTATATTTGATTTATTCAGCTATTAATAGTCCAAACATCAATAAAGTAAGTGAACAGTAAGGATATTTTGGTGTAGTTATTTAATGGTAATTGGATGGATTTACCAGACCCTGCAATGATCAGAGTCAGTCTTCCACAGCTGTAGCTGAGCTTCAGTTAATCTTTGTTTTTTTATAAAATCATGCTGATTTGAAAAATAAATTGAATTCCATTTGTGGACATTTTAAATCAAAGCTAGTTTGCTGTGGTGGTGGCGCAGAGGTCAAACGTGTGACCTATATTCAAAGTCATTGGAGCAGCGTGTTTTGGGTTCGACTCCCAGCCAAGGTAACCTGTCCTGCATGTCTTCTCCCAAAGGCCACTAGTGCTGCCAAAACTAGTCATTAGAGTTCTTTCTTCAAAAAAAATGTTAGTTGTTCAACAAACATTAGATGATTACAACAGTAGTATTATAACATATACCTGTGAGTAAAATTATATTTAGTGGAGACATTTTATGTGAGTTAAATATTTTGTAAAACAATTTGCTGGAAAGTAATATAAAATGAACAAAATCTGGCTTCTGTTTTGTATATTTCAGTGACTGGAGCCAGCATTTTCTCTCCCTCTGAATTTTTTTCATTACACTCTAACCTCCTCACCCCGTTATATATTGATGACCCAGTCAGGATGTAGCCTGCAGGCCCTGCAGGCATAAAGCGGAGTAGAAAATGGATTGAAGACATCTTTTCTGGTGAATTCAGCTAATTTGGAAAATATGATGATAATAATAAAAACAATATTAATAAAATGTAAGGATTTAAAGTCATTTCTAAAAGTTGCCTAATAGTTGCCCATCCCTGCTGCATTACTTATATTATATACTTATATATATTTATATTATTTATTTAAATCTGAAGAATGAAATCAGATCTGGGGAGGATGTCTCACCCAACTTAACCTCATTCCAACTGCAAGTCTTAAAAACTTGAAGGAAGAAGGTTGCTGAGTTACCATGCTAATTACTATTAGCTACCATTGCCATTTAGGTTTTACAGTTGTATCATTAGTGACTGTTTTGTAATGTATAAACTGTCAGAAGTACAAATAAAAACTTTTTTTATTCAAGATTCACCATTTTATGTGTGCAGCAGCCATATTGGATTTTGAGGTTGGATTTCAAGAGACTTCTGACTTTTTCAGGTCCAAAGTCTGACTTCAAAGGAGATTTAGATCATTTTTTTGGCTTGAAACCTGAACCTGACTTGAACCTGAAACTCTGTTTGTACTGAAAATGTAGCATATGTTCTAGCTGGAAGTGGGAAAATCATTGAAGATTTCTAATTGTAGTGCTAATCGATCAGGCTATCAACCTGATATTTCTCAGCAACTTTGGCTACGCTGCAGCCAAAGTTTCATCAAAATAGCTCGGACAGTAACTGAAGCGTAAAAAACAGTAGCCAATGTATCTGTAGCTATCACTTTCTTTTATGTACATAGCAGCCATCATGAATGAGAACTCTTCAACTTTGCAAGTAAGAATTCTGACTTCAGGTTATGTTCCAGTTCAATGTTGCTTAAGTTCCTGCTGGAAATTAAAAGAATATTAGGGTTTCACATATTGTTGTGTTTGGTGACCATGCTTGTTACTAGCAAAACAAGCTGGTAATGCATTTCACAGCATTATGTCAATTGAAACGCTGTAGTAACATAGTACCAGCGAACACGCATGCTGTTTACTGCAAATACTGTCAAGGTCTGCAAGTGTATACATGTGAGATGGACGTAGCTGACACCAGCATTGTCTACGCATTTAGATTTGTGAAATGCACCAACATGCAGGAATTCAAAAACTCTCAGTAGGCCATGACGTGACATCCCATGACATCTTCCCAGCCCAACACCTTTAAATCAGGAATGCACGCAAGCAAGCAAAGAAAAAAGAAGCAGTGATTAAAGAGGGTAACAGGATAGGCTCTATTCAGCTTGTTCTGAGAAAATGCCAGGGAATTTTCAGCCACTGTCAGGTCACTCCGAGTCATGATTTCTTTCCCTATTAATTATGTGCCATGCCGCAGAAAACTTCCTCTTCTCAGTGAACGACCTTCGCTGCTTTCTTGAGTCGGTGCAGACTGATCAAAACACGCTGCAGAGAGTCAGTGTGGAGAACCAAGCTCCCTGTGACGTGCCAGCCCTCTTATTTCTCTGACAAAGAACAATGGCCACCTCATAACTAATGGCACTCGCACAGAGAAAGTTCCTCCAGTGAAAAGGGGAGCAAAGGGGGCAGCAAAAAAGAAACAATTATCCAAAGACATGTTGTATCATGTGGTAAATTCTGTTTTCTCAAGCCAAATCTTTTGATGCCTCCCCGTTGAAAATATTTAGAGCTCGTAATAGAGATTTAATCTTGAGATATGGACTGAGCTGAGCAATGACAGACAAAAAGAGCGAGGAATGGTGAACAGGCATGTTGGACTCATCACTGATGGAGAAGCTCAGTGATATCCCCAGTTTTGACCCCATCACAGCCCCCCTTTATTACTCTCCTCCTCAAGGAGGGATCAAGAGTCCGAACACTGCTGCTGAGCGCATTGATGTGTCAGTGCTGCCCTCTGTTGACCATAGATAAAGATGCATGTTTCCAGATCAACTTTGCCAGTTTTCCAATAATTTCGAGAATGAAAGCCAATGCAATTGATATTTAATAATACATTTCAAATACAGTCTAATAATATAACATATTGACTCTGCAACAATCCTTTCTTCAGGCGCTATCAGAAACACAGCTGAAAGAGGACTTTTCACTCTTATGGATTAGTCAGAATAATCAGTTTTGCTTTGGGTTGAAAACTACTACTACTTCTTCAAGTCAAAGACGAATGATAGCTGTTAAGCTCCTGTCACAGGGAATATATCCTCAACTATGTTAGTATTTCTTTTTCTTTATTTTATTGTTCTTATTAACATCTCTTCACCAAAGATTTGACAGTATGAGTTCCTTGTTTTGCCATGTAAACATTTTCTTTTAAACTGAAAGCTGAAGTTGTCTTGGAAAAAAGGGCTCTTTTCTACAATTCTACAGCAATAAAAACCTGCATCTGTAAACAGAAAAGCAGTCTCTGAAAACTGTTGCCTAAAATTACACATTCTGGTCCAATTAGATACTTCATTGATCCTTGCAGATGTTCTTGTGCTTTATGGAGCCCAAATGTGACAGATGTTACCATTGATTTGTATAAAATGGAACTTAGCTGGCTTTCAGACACTTTTCAGATTTTATTATGCTACAACCACAAAGTTTAATGTGGTTTTATGTGCTCGACCAACACAAAGTCAGAACAAGTCTGGTTTGCAGTTTGCTACAAACCCAGTATGGAGCACTGCAAACATGTAGTAGGTGCACTGGTCTGATAAAACCAAAGTTTAACATATTGACCACAATACAGCACAATGGCAATCCAATGATTACTCTAATGGAGGCAGTGGTGTTTGGTGGGTATTAAAGTGTCTTTCTCAAGCACACTTTAGAAAAGCTCTATAGACTAAAGGTGGAACCCCCAGTCTTCTGAAAGAAAATAAAGTAGAATAGAGTAATGGCTATAAATATAACGACCTGTAAGATTGTCTGTATGGCAACGTTAATATGACCACAAACATTATGAAAGTAGAGTTATAAAACTGTAGTGCAGAAGCTCCTGGATTCAGATATCAGAGCAGGCCCTTTCTGAATGGAGTTTACATGTTTTTCAAGTACTCCCACAGCCCACAAACATGCATGCTAAGTTATTAGCCTACACCCCACACCCCTAACTGCTATTGACTGGTAGAGACAGGAATGAAAGTCAGCTTGAGCCTTCTGCATGGAAATTCAATACATGTTTCATGTGCATGGGATTTCATGCATGCATATAGTGTGTTTGTTGACTCTTCAACTGAGTTGCCACCTCAGGGTTCTTACACCATGCAGCCTACATATAAAACACGTTTATGTTCAAATAAATAAATGTAAAAACAGAGGCTTCATTAGCTTTTGATACATAAAGTATTTATTTACAAGGATAATAGATAGGCAGTTTTATTAATCTATACACTGTACAGTCATGGATGTCCTTTGCACAGATGCAGTGAACTCCCTCTAGGAGGCTCTGCTGTCGTTGTGTCAGATGTCCAGCCTCTCATCCCATCCAGGGCCTCCAGATGGTTGACAGAGAGTCTGCTGGTGAAGCCTCCCTGTCTGGGAGTTGAAGCGGGGGTATTAATGACGTTAGCAGGGGGACGTGGAGACCAAGAGGGCTGGTGTGAGGAAGTGTGGGTGAGATACTAAGGAAGGAGGTGTTAGAGGACAGAGGTGATAGGCTGTGGGGGAAGGTGAAGGGACAGGCAAAGGACGGGAAAGAAGGAGAAGCGGTAAATGTGCACAAAGAGGGGGAGAACCAGGGGGAGGGAGGTGGAGAGAGATAGTCTTCGCATGGTGTGGAGCAGGAGAGAGGCTGAAAGGAGGGATGGGAAGGGAAAAGCAGCCAGGGAGATTCTCCTCTGCTCTCGGATGTGCAAACTGCCTCCACAGACGCACCATCAGGTTCCATCGTGTTGCTGTGGGTGGAGTTTTGTTTTGGCTCCCAGCTCCCCAAGTGATGCCTGAGTCCCTCGGTGAGGCTTGTTCTCTGTGTTGGTGTGATCCTGTGCATGTAGCGGTTCAGCTGGGCCATACACTGCTGGAAACCTGCACTCTCGCTGCTGAGGAGAGGAGCATCTCTGAACTCTGTGGCTCCAAGTTTCCCCAAAGCTGCAGGAGTCCTGAAGTCTGCACAGGGGAAAGACATGTGGTAGCAACATATATTTAAAAGCTTTTGCTTTGAAAATGAACTGTGAGGAGGTCATAAACAGTTTCTTTCATGACTGACCGTTATTCAAGTCCTTCCTATCAGTCCACTTCTTAAGATACTCCACAGCCAAGTCCAGAATTTCTGCTTTCTCTATTTTAGGATTCTGAAGTCGCTGGGGTCCGTAAGAGATAAAACAAAACAGAAAGAAACACAAGTCATCATTGACTTTAAGACTTTTGCACAGTACTGTAAGAGCTGAGATGTGACAGCTTTGACTTGACTCACGGGATCAGAGGTGGAACACAACAGCAAATTTCTTAGCTCAGCAAGACTTTGATTTATTCGATCTCTTCTTTTCTTCTCCACAACTGGCTTCAAAATCTAAAAACAGGTAAATTGATGTTTTTGGGGCTTTACAAACAGTCACCTGCAGTTAACAAAATACCTGTGGCCCCTATAAGCCACTGAGTGTACTGCAAATGTTATTGCGACACTAATTTTGGATCCAAAACTCCTTTTCCTAGAAGGTCTGGAAGGTCAGATGGTCCTTTGAACAAACCTGCAAGAGGACTTCAAGATGGCAACCCAAGAGCTGGTTTATAAGTGATAAAGCATCACAAGGATCAAATAATGCTAATAAAATGAATCAAACACATACAAAGGAAGGTTAATGGAAACAGAATTGTTCACTAATAACAATTAAAAGAAAACTGTTTCCTACCCTTTTTCTACTCTTCCCATCTTCAGGAGTTTGGCTTTGTGGTTTCCTGGTCATGTTGTCCAAAGGTCTCTGCAGAAATAAAAAAAAAACCCTGATGGTGGTGGGTGCTTATAAGTAGACCATGAAGCCTGGTTCTGATTGGCCAGCAGGTGAGAGTGAGGTCACTTAGAGGGAGAGGTTTATGGTGGGCCTGCATTCAGGATCTTGCAAATCCCTTGTACTTTTCCACAGGTTGCTACATTACCACTGCAACATTCAACGTTATTTCGGAAGATTTTCTGTGACCAACAGTAAGAGATTAATTGTGAAGTAAAAGGAAAATTATACAAGATTTTCAACATGTTTTACAAATAAAAATAAAAAAGGGTATTAAGCTCCCCCCAAGTCAATCCTTTGTAGAACTACTTTTTATTTTATTTAAATATCTTTTGGGATATATCGCTAACAGTTTTGAGCAGTTTTCTTGTCTGTGCTGAGGAAAGGCATCTCCACAGTAAAAAGGCTGCCACCACCGTGTGTCACCACGGTGTGTTTAAGGTGACGTGTAATGTTCATTTTCTGCCACTCATAATGTGTTTTGCATTTCAGCCTAAAAGTTTATTCATGGTCTCAGCTGACCAGAGCACCTGCTTCCACGTCTTTGCTGGTCCCCTACATGATTTGTTACAAACTGCTTTCTCATGCCTTTCTTTTAACACTGTCTTTCTTCTCGCCATTCTTTCAAAAGGCTTGAAATTTGGAGCACACAACTAATAGTTGTTCTGTTTGCAGACTCTTCCATCTGAGCTTTGGATCTGTGCAGCTTCTCCAGAGTTTCCATGGGACTCTTGGCTTCTCAGATTAACACTCTCCTTGTCTGTTGTGTCAATTTGGGGGCACATTCATGTCTTGGTGGGTTTGCTCTCGTGCCATAATCTTTTAAATGACTGAACAGAGCTCTGAGACATGTTCAAAACTTAAAATATTGTTTTAGAATCTAATTCTACTTCTCCACAACTTTCTCCCTGACCTGTGTTCCTTGGTCTTCATAATGCTGTTTGTTCAGTAATGTTGTCTAACAAACATTTGAGGCCTTCGCAGAAAAGATGGATTTTTACTATGAATCAGACACAGGTGGACTCTGTTTATTCATTCGGTTTCTTCTGAAGAAAATAGCACTTATTTTTATTTAGGGGCATTCAGAATTAAGGCGTATTCAAATGCATGCCACTGTTTTCATATATTTATTTGTAAGCAAAAAGTTAACACTGTGTGTCATTTTCCTTCCACTTCCCAGTTATGCAGTACTTTGTGTGTTCTGTTACATAACATCTCAGTATAATACATAGAGGTTTGTGGCTGTAACGTGATAAGATGATAAAATGGTCCAGGGGGATGAACACTTTTTTAGGGCATGCTCTTTAGACATGCACTGACTTTTACTTTACTTATTTTTTAATGTAGATTACTTTTGCTCACTGATGGCAATTTCCTTATTCCTTCTGGTTTATTTTAGCAATTCCGTGTGGATGGAGTGAAGAAGTGAGACCCTGGGAACCCGTCTTTCCACTCGTGGGAACAGAAATAAAGTGAGAAAATGAGCAGCTAAGGGGACTTTTATGACGTGTGAGACAGCAATGATTTGCTCTCATTACATAAAAAATAAAAAATGAAAAAATGTGGGAAATGTAAAGTACTTGAATCACTGGCTCAATTGTTATATGCTGAATAAATAAAGAAACTTGATTTCGAGAATGTTTCAAAGGAAACGCCTGACCTCATAAAACGGCCACATGGAGCAAAAGGTAGGATTGAAACGTACCAGTCCGCCGTGTGAGGAGGATTGTTACACCTGGGTGTTAAGAGTGCGCTGCTCTCCGCCAGGATTGTTTCCCACAATGTCTCCCAGAATCGAACCAGTTGTCCAGTTCTCGGTTGGCTCCCTTTCTTTCCTTTTTAAACGTCGTCATTGTGTTGGTGACACACACGAGCAGTCCCGATATTAGGAAGTAGACGCTTCATTTCTCCGCAAACAAAAAGCACCTTTTAAACCAATTAAGTTTCCACCCGCTGGAGCGCGAGCGCACTTTGAGGTTTATTTCTAGGGCGCGTGTCTCCAAGCATTTAAGCTCGCGCCAGCACCTACTCCCCACTTTAACAGTGGGTTATACTTAAATATTAGATGTTACCTGAATCATTTCATATCTGTAGTATATGCGGGTTAGGGGTTAGAGGTCTCCAACTTCTCTGCCATGACAACCAGCGGTGATCTCTGGACCTCCACTAATCTCTCTGCTCTTTGATTTCAAACGGAAGGATCGTTGCCTGAAAAGCCACTTAATCTCTGCAGGGAGCCCTGATCCGATCATCCCAGTGTAATCCCCTCACTTTAGCCTATTATAGGGATCCTGGAGCAATAAAGTGCGCAGAAATGACAGGCCTACATTTTATTTTATTTTATTTTATTTCAGTGCGAATTTTCATTAAAAGTTTTTTTTATATTTTGGTCAGGTAGGGGCCACTAACTGTAAAGAGGAGGGATGGTGAGTAAATCGGTAAAAGGATGCTAAGGCTGACAAATATTAAACACAATTCAACGAATTAACCATAACTGAAGGGAAAAATGCAACAGCCCGGTTACATGTGTGTCCACACCCTTTGGTGTTACAAAGTTAAAACCGATACATTTTTATTCAATTTCAGCTGCCATCTTTCCACCTTTTATCTAATTATTGATGCGCGATTATATATGTGTATTAAATACTGTCAGTTTTTTTAAATCCTTCTGCTGAGAGACAGATCGTCAAAAATGTCCAATAAGGTTATTTTTGATCCCTTGTAACCTAGGCTATAAATCTGATTCACTACAACCGTGGTCTGGAAGACTGGATGCTGAACATTTTAATTTAAGGGTGTGCACACATAAAAATGCAACCAGTTTTTTGCACCTTAACAAGAACTGCTAGTTCTTCAGATGTGTTGGTACAGAATAAATATCACATTATGTGTGGATAAGTTTTTTAATAATTTATTGTCTCATTACATAAAACCTGACAGTTTAAGGGAGATGTGGATACCCTGGTTATGTCTGAAACATATTAAAATGTGTCTGATGATATAAAAAAAAAAAAAACCAGAAGAAATCTGAAAGGAGGGGAATATTTTTCACAACACTGTATAAGTAGCTATAAGCAGCCAGACCTCCCTGCAGTTTTTAAACATGGTCTTGCTCGTAGGTGCTTTATCCTTTCTGAAGGTATTTCATGTCTTTTCTTTGGACTTTTAGGGCTTCAGCTGGTTTCTGTCCACTCCTTGTAAATAACCTGGTAGCATATAGAATAGGGTGAGCTTTAAAATGTGAAATGTGAACAAGGGGAGGATAAAAAAAGAAGTGTCAGGTTTAAAAAAAAAAACAACTACACGAACAATACCTGAAAGTCATGAAAGAAATATATTGTCAAGACCTGTGAGATGAGTCGCCTCAGTATAACAGGTTTTCCGCTAACAGCTCTTTATAATATCTGTGTTGGTTATCAAATGCTATATTTTATGTCTAAAACGTTTATGGTCAAATTGGGATTTTGAGCAAGAGTGTGACCGAGCCTAAAACTCTCCTTCTTAAAAGAGCATGTTCTTTATTACAGATTAGTATAGAAGAAACAAAGTTATAAAAGCAGCCATGCCGAACTATAACATGATTTCCCAAGTCATCTAAATGCTTTGGAAAAAAAAAAATTCCATTTGGTTAAAGGAATTTGCCATTCATTTTGCAGAAATATGGCAAGTTTCTAAATATAAAATGGCGTTTTGTAAAAATGTGTTCGCTTCTCAATCAAATATAATTCATTCTTAATTATTAAGAAAGCATGATTAGCATTCGATAAAATAATCCAGTATTTTATTTGTATTTTATTTGTATTAAATTTGTCTACGCGTCTCAAAGAAAAATAAATGTAATAAGATTTTCTGGAAAAGTACGTGTTTTCGGCTATTAACTTATAATTCTGATTGCTCTATAAATTTAACTGACTTCAAAAACAAATAAAATTGGTTAACAAATCGGATTTTTTGGGCGTAAAATAGGCCTTAAATCCTTCCTGCACGCCGCTGACTGTCTCAGGAGAGGCGCATCAAGCGGAGGCGTGTCTAAAGGCAGGGATATCAACAGGGCATCAATAAAAGCAAAGTTACGCGTTTCATTCTGCTTCCACATTCATTCAGGAAGGAGAGCTGGGCAAACAAGGAGCATGAAGGCTTTATCGTCACCTGGGTCTCTGGAACACAAAACCCAGAGGAAGGTAGGCAGCGCAGTCCTGGAGAACAGACTGTTTTAAACTGTTCAGATGTTACCACAACGTATTTTCCTTTCCACCCTGAAGGTGTCCAAACCCCTGATGGAGAAACGCAGACGGGAGCGCATCAACAACAGCCTGGAAACTTTGCGGCTTCTGATGCTGGAAAACACGCAAAATGAGGTACGTCTTTGCGCCATATTGGTGATTTTTACCCGCGTATATGAGCGTTATTGTCGGTAAACTCGTGGGCTCTAATCATTTCGTAGTTTTGGTCGTTTTGTACCAGACTGTTTCAGTCACGAAGTGAAGTCGTGTGTCTCGACACGTTTCGTGCCGCTTTGTCGACTGATTTAATCCACTTTTCTATAATCAGTTAATTCCCTCTGCAATAAAAGATACAGTTACACACCTGAACCTAATAATTAGGTCACTAGCAGGACTTTTCTTAATGACCCTGAGGAGGCGATTCAGGGACGGTCCGGGTCCATCTCAAAGCTGCAGGACACGCAGGACTCTCGGGGATTGGGAGTTTGAGACCCTTATGAAACCATACTTTTTTAAAGTTAATAATATAGTACAGAAAGTTACCCTTAATCAAGAAATGCAGTATTCTTTGCTCACTTTATTTACAGATAAAGCATATACCATAAAATATTACATTTAGGTAGAATGAGCAGAAGTCCATAGCACCAATGTACAAGAAATGATCATGTGATAAACACATTGTGATTTGCTTTTATGTTTTCTTCTTGTAGAAACTAAGGAATCCAAAGGTAGAGAAGGCCGAGATCCTGGAGAGTGTTGTTGAATTCTTGAAAAAGGAGAAGTCGGAGAAGGATCACCAGACCATGAGGAAGATGGTTCCTGAGGAACCGAGACCCACCTGTACCTGTAGCTACCATGATGGCATGAGATCCTGTCTGTTCAGGGTCAGCCAGTTTATAGCCTCAAAGAGTCAGGAGTTGGAGGAGACCAACGCTCTCCAAGCCTCCTTGAAGCTTTCAGAGTCTCAGGCGCTGGTTTCCTCCCCAGTACCGCTCCACACGTTTCCAGTGGTTGCTCCTGCTGATGTCCCGGCTGTTCTGTCTCCTCAACATCTCCTCTTACAGCAGCCTGAAACCAGGCAGATGTTCTCCTTCTCCTCCTCCACAACACATTTTGCTGATCCTGTATGGAGACCTTGGCCTAAATAATGCACACATATTTTTTTTTTTATAGATGATTTTATACCATATTGGCTGCTATAAACCAACACATTGCATAATGTTTATTTCTATTCGTACAACATGGAAATTTTTGCGCAGATAATGTTAATGTTTTAAAATTTTGTTTCATGTATTTCCTGTTTTAATTTTTCCTACATGAACCCTGCATGAAAAGATGTTTTTTATGTTCTTTTTGGGGTTTTTTTGCACCCTGCAATTTTAATGCGTCCTCTTGTTGAGGACCATGCATTAAGTGTCTTCCTTTGCTTTGTTTACCACCATGGGTGGTGGTGTGATTGTGCTTTGCTCGTCACAGACATTGTGAGAGTGCTTTCATGATTGTCCTCAGTTCAGCACAATAACCTGGTGTGGCCAAAGTGGCCTCTTGACTCCTTGAGTGGCTTTGCCTTGAAGGTTCCTGCAGCTTCACTTGTGAGAAGAGGAGAACCATCTACAGGAACATTAACACATACTCTATCCTGATTGGAGAGCAGTTATGATGCCTATTGAAATGTTGATAGGAGACCTGTTGTCTCTACATGGTGTTTGGGGGACTTTTTGACATGTAAAGTAGGAGAAGATTGTGGTCATTCACACATGTTGAGAATCCAGACCGGTTCAGCAGCATCTAATCCACAACTTGGTATAAACACTGCAATGTTTGAGATCATTTCTGTATAAGGCCTCATGCTTCTAGTCAAATAAAACATATTTTGGCATGCAAAGCTTGATGTGTTATTTCTAATCTAGTTACATAAAAGGCTTTTAAAAAAAGTGTGGTGTGAGTTGGTGCTTATCATGTAAAGCTACCAGAAGTACACAGGTCCACCAGTGAGTTATTTATTCTCAGTATAAATCCAGTTAGAAGCTTGATGAAGACAGAGGAACAAAGAAGACAGGTCAGGAACATGATATGTTCCAAGTGATGAACATCTCACAGTGCACTGTTCAATCCATCATATGAAAATGGAAATATGATATCGCTGTAACCATATCAAAAAATAACTTCACCACAGCAGCCAAGAGTTCTGTGGTAACTGGAGGAGCTGCAGAGATCCACAGCTCAGGCAGAAGAGTTTGTCGACTGGACAAGTTTTAGTAATGCTTTTCAAATCTGGCCTTTTATTAAAGACTACAGAGTACAAAAACTACCATTGTTGAAAAATATAAGAGTTCCTGTTTGAAGTTTGTCATAACAATATAGGCGACAAAGCTAATATGTGGCAGAATGTGGTCTGGTAAAATAACACCAAACATGAGGTTTTTGATTTAAATGCAAAACACGGTGTGTGGTGGGAAGCTAACCCACCAACACATGATGAGACGATTTATTTCCTCAGCAAAGAGAGGGAAGTTGGATGGAGCTAAATACAGGGCAATCCTGGAAGAAAAAACTGGAGAGGTTGTGAAAATTTCAAGACAATGACCCTAAACATACGGCTACAGCAGAATAGTACAGATCAAAGCATAGGAATTGTCGTAGAATGGCCCACTCAAAGTCCAGACTTAAATTCAACTAAGGAATTTGGAGGGGGGAGGGGGGTGCTGAATACAAAGGCAGGCACTTTATTTATTCATTAAAGACATTAAGCACTATATAGTGTATATAATATAGCTGCACAATTATGTGCTTCTCTGGGTTGGTTTATGACAAAATCCAACTACAATAGTTTTCAAGGTGATAAAGTGAGATGAGGTTAAACAGGTATGAATACTTTTGCATGGCTCTGTATTTTGGTTGCCAGTGAGAGTGAAGATGTTTACCATATAGGTCATAACTTTTTGGCTGGATGCAAATTTGTCCCAATGCTGTGCATTTTAAAGAGGAAACCAACAATTGTTTTAGCTACAATCCTGTGCATTACATATAAAAGGTGAAGTGGGAGATAAGGGCTTATTTGAATCTTCTTGTATTCATGTGACTTGTTTCTTGTGTGTGTTTAGATTTTTTTTTAAAGTCTTATAAAGTGAATAGAGCCTTTTCTGTCCCTTTGGCAAGTTTTCTGTACCACTGATTCTCATTCAAAATGCATTTATGTAATGCATAACTCTGGCACCTTGATTTCTATTTGAATTTGTTTTTAAACCCCTTCAGAATTTCATGTTCTGTTTACCACTGGGTGGAGATATTCTTCCATACTGTAAATTTACCTTGTATATAATAAAATGGAATAAAATCGACTTATTTTGGAGTATATTTTTGGAAAAATCCCGAACATTTCTTCTGTATGTTGATGACTGAGTTTCATAATGAAATTTGTTAGAATATGTTAAAGCATCCATCATATTCTCTAAAATAGCTTTTTGTTTTTTTTCTGCCCCCAATGGTTAATTCAGTTTGAGTTAATCCCCTCCATATGAACCTACTGGCGCACATCTGAAACTATACAAGCAAGGAATTGTTGCGGGTCATGGCGAAATACGCGAATAACAGAAGTTCCCATTCACCAGGCTCTTTTAGCTGGTTTGGGAGGATGAATCCAACTAGTCTGTTTATGGGGTAAGAACGCTGTCAAAAACAATGTGTATGTAAAGACGGAAATGTGTGCATATTAGTCAACCGCCAGCAGAAGAAGAGAAGAAGAAGAAGCAGCACTAGCGTCAAAAGAACGGACCAATAAACTAAGGTACAAAGCCAGGTAATGTTAAAAAGTTTATATATGTCTTAATGTCGTTAATATATGCTCTTGGTCCGTCATCTTTGCGCTAGAGCTGCTTCTTCTTCTTCTCTTCTTCTGCTGGCGGTTCGCAACAAATTCAGAGGTGCATACCGCCACCTAGTGTACATCATTGTATAACTCCACCCACTATATCCTGAGCCTGAGATCACATGACACCAAGTCGCTGATGTAAATTCGTATTCTCATAGAAAATAAATCGTATTCACAAACTGTTATAGCATATTGTATTCATAAAGAATAAACCACAACTGTAAACCTGAACTTTGTGTTTGTAATTTCTTGAATCTGTAACATTTTATTTCGTATTCTTATAGAGAAAATATACAATATCTCTTTTGGATTTTACTTATGCACAACTATTGACTAATATGCACACATTTCCGTCTTTACATATACATTGTTTTTGACAGCGTTCTTACCCCATATTCTGTTAAAAAAAAAAAAAAATCCGCATCCAAAATCCAGATCGCTGGACAGGGTGCAGGATCTGTGCGTCTGGTGGCGCGTTGAACCGGCCGAAGAAAAGCCTCCACAGGACTAAAGTCAATCAATTAAAGCTGGAATCAGATTAGCGTTTCGTGAGAGCTGGATTCTGTATACATACCGATTAAACCTGTCGGATAAAAACAAATAAACAGAGAATGCAGTTATTTTAGGATTATTTTTTGTGGGTGGAAGTAACATCTTAGGAGCAAATGTCCAAAGTGTTACATTTGTTCCCATCAAGAAGCAGCCAAGCAGTTGGTTCTAACAAGTGTTTGATTGCTCCCACATCAGACAGAAGGCAATAAAGGCACCTTTTGGGTACAACAAACCACCCGATGCATTAGTTTCCCACACTCAGCTCTTCTATACAACAAGATCCAAAGAGCTGTCCACTCAGCGGCTTTAGAGTTTTAAAGGTTTTCTGGAAATGATAAAAAAAATAAATAAATAACAGCTTTGCTAAAGACGGGACAAGTTCAGTAATGTATGCAGCGTCATCTCTGCAGCAGCAAGAAAATCAAATTAAAAGCTAAGAAGCAACCCAAAAACTACAGAATAGACTTTCTCCATATTGATGAAGACGTGCCAGCCAAATGGAAAAAAAACAACTAAGCAATGGACACGTGTCGGCCATCTTTACAGCTCCTCGCTGTGCGCGTGCGCTAAAAAAACAGCCGCACCTGAGGGTAGGTCCTGAAGCTGATAAGTCACACGTGAGCCACGCTTGACGGCTCGTGCAGGAAAGCACGGCTGTGACGCGATGGCGTGAAAAAATAATCTTACAGCTACTGAAACCTTTTGTGGTTGGGTTAAACCTACGAAAATATCGTTTTTTTTTCAGTCTGGTTTGTTGTCTTTATTACCTAGAAGACTTTAAAGCGTTTTAATGAATGTTTCAAACGGCAGCCTCCAGTTGTGTTTAAACTTCAGTAAGAGGGCGCTTGATTTATGTGAAGTTTTTTTCTCTTCTCTCTGTGGTGGGGGCGGCTCCAGTGGCCCACCGGCATGCCCCCATTACTAAAACAAACATTCAATGGAAACAGAATGGACCATTTCTGCATCGTTTAGATTTTTACATAATTTAAAACGTTTTAATAACACACAAGGAAATGGAAAACAAATGTTTATTAGTAACATCAGAACAGTCACAGTAAGAACATTGTAAATTAATGACAAGATACAAGGAGAATTTGCTCAGCTCATGTAGTAGGTGTACATTATATTATCCCTCTGCTGGGTGTTCACCATGCTTGGAAAAATGTCCCTGGATCATACTTTTCCAGCAATGAGGCCTTGAGCTTTCTGAAAGTCCTGCTGTAAACTGGTCAGGACCTCTCGCTGATGTTCAGATTTCTTCTCCAAGTCTTTCAGAAGTGTCTCGTATCTTTGACTGTAATGCGACAGGAAGAAATAGGGAATAAGGTGCATGGAAAAAAATTAAGTTACATCAGCAACACGCCTAACCTGGGTTGACATAGATTCAGATTGCCTTTTAAAAGTAATCATACACTTTGGACTATAATAAAAAACATTTCAGCTTACTTATACAGTTTGCCCAAGAGGACAGACTTTGGACACCCCTGTGTTAGAAGCTGTAACAAAGGTCAGTGTCCTTCCAGCAAGACACTGACCCTAAACATACAGTGAGAGCTACAATGGAATGGTTTAGATCAAGTTATATTCACTTAGAATGGCTCAGTCCAAGTCCAGACCTAAATCCAAATGATAATCTATGGCAAGACTTCAGATGTATCCAATTTGATTACCTTTAAAGATAAAAGACGTTATTGTATGAAGGACGGTCAAGTGTCAAACAAGAAACAAGGTAAATCCGACTGATCTCCTTGTTCAAGAGTCAACTATTTACCTCTATTTTATTTCTGTAAAAAAATATTTTGTCTGTCTCTTCAGTCTCAGACTAATCTCAACTTAATACTGAGTATTACATGAAGTTCTACTGGCCCACTATGATAAGGAATTACAATATCGGACCCAGTGATTTAAACTGAGTAGAGTTTTACACATCAGAGGTGCAGCAGCTGGAAATGGGAATCCTACAGCCACACTTTTGGGAATAATTCCAATAAAAAAAATCATGTCTATGTTTTTAAATATTTTTACAAATCAAACACATGCATACCCCCTCGGGATGTTCCACATTACAACTACAAACCTCAGAGTATTTTATTCCATTTCAGCTCTGTCTGTATGTTAAGCATCACTGTCCTGCTGAAAGGTGAACCTCTGCCCCAGCCTAAAGTTTTCAGTCTCTATCTGGTTTACCTCCAGGATTGCTCTGTATGTAGCTTCATTCATCTTCCCTGTTCCTGCTGAAGAAAAGCATTCCCAAAGCAGGATGCTGTCATATCTATGTTTTACCATAGGCATAGTGTATGTTTTTTCTTTGCCACACATAACATTTTGAAAGTAGGCCACAAAGTTCAGTTCTGATCTCATCTGACCAGAGTACAGTGGCTGACAGGTGCAAACGCACAGCAAACACATGAATGATGCAAACTCCAAAACACACAAACACAAAAAACCAATGCAACAGACAAACTTTGCAAAAAATAAATTCTGCAATCACACAAATAGACAGAAGCAAAAGGAAAAATGCAGCAAATACAAAAACAGCAGAAAGTTAAAAAAAAGCTACAAACTCGCTCCACAAAACGAAGTCCACCAGACCACTAGAGGGAGTCGACCACCAAGTCATATGGGACCAGACCCTCAGTAGAGCTAATAACAGGATTGTCCAGATGAAACTTAGAGGAAGGAAAGAAAGGGTACATTTTCCTTCATGTTTTTTTTTTTTTTTTTTTTTTTTAAGTGGTCATGATATTTTACAGTATTACAGAACACCAGCATATTTGCGTGGGTAAAATTAGTGGTCAATTCCACCTAGTGGTCTGGTGCACTTCCGTTTTGTGGAGCGAGTTTGCAGCTTTTCTTTTTCTTTTTTTTTAACTTGTTTTAGTATTTGCAGAATTGTTCCTTCAGCTTCTGTCTATTTTCTGTGATTGCAGCGTTGTTCTGTTACATAGGGTTTTTTTTTTGTGTTTGGAGTTTGCATCAATCATGTATTTGCTGTGCGTTCAGTTGTTTGCTGTGCATTTGCACCTGTTGGCCATCGTACCAGAGCATTTACATTCAAGTGCTTGCTGTGCCCTCTACAAGGCTTGTGGCAAACAACAAACGGGACTTCAAATGGCTTTATTTGAACAATGGCTTTGTTCATACCCATGTCCCATAAAGGCCCAATTTGTGGTGGCTTGTTGTCTGTCCAAGTCTTGGTAGGTTTGCAGTTATGCCACACTATGGATTAAACTGTGGGATGTTTAAAGCTTTGCCAGTTTTATATCCTAATCCTGCTTTAAACTATCCAGCAACCTTGACCTGCCTTCCTACGTCTCTACGATGTTGTTTGTTCATTAATGTTCTCTAACAATCCTCTGAGGCCCGAACAGAACAGCTGGATTTATCCTTAATTTAAATAATACACAGTTGGGAAATATGTACTGATTAGATGACTTTTAAAGGCAGTTGGTTGCCCAGACTTTATTTAGAGGCAACAGAGTTAAAGGCACTGAATACAATGTACAACATCGTACATAGTGTTGTTTTACATAAATTTCAAATAAAAAATGGTTAAGTTTGTAGTTGCAATGTGGAAAACCAGGAATGTCAGTACTTTTGCAAGACACTACAGATCATCTCTATATGATGTAGGGACTGTAGGTAAAGACACACTGGGATAAACAGAGCTTTTCCTTACATTTCTCCATTAATGTACTCCAATCTCTTTGCTACCGTGGCTTTAGCCTCATCCAAATCTTGCTTCACCAACACAGGACCAATGAGCTTAAAAACCGTGTTTGAGCTGTCCAGTAGATCCAGCTCCTGGAACGACAGAGGACACCATGCGTGTAATCATCTAAAGAACTCAATGGCGGTGTTTCATTTGCAGTAAAAAGATAAGCGGAGTTACCTCTTTAACAATGTTGTTCTCTGCCGCCTGTGTCTCCAGCTTCTGTCTGGCGGATACGCTCATACTAACATCTGAAACAGACAGCAGCAATAAGTCCATCTGGATCCAGACACAGGACTGCTACCACAATAAATAAATAAGTTAAAAGGACATTTTTACACACTGGTAACTGCCCTAATAAGGTGTGTTAGCTTGGTACAGCATGGCAGCCTCATATTCATGCTGATATGCGCTCACCTTTCTGTATCTGTGTATACTTTTCCAATTCCGCTTTTAATTTCTTCTGAATTGATTCTGCCATGCTTGTTATTTTGCTTTTAACGGCGCTGTAAGTAAGAGAAATGTACCAAAATGTCACTGTACAACATAAGAGCTCTGTGCTAGCTGACAGGAAGAAGCGATGGACAGACCGGATGTTGTGGTGGATTCAATGCATACTAAAGACTCGGAATGTCTGCTTTCGTGTTAGCAAATTTCAAAAGACCACTGTTTGTTTTTAACAACTCAAACAAGGTACATGATATAAAACGTATATATAGATCATTTTGTGTATAACTGATTAGTCCCTAACAAATAAATACAATGAAACATGCAACACTATATATACATTTAACATTTTAATTATTCTTTGAACATCATTATTTTATTCATTAACACTTTAAAAACCGGAGTGATAGCCAGAAGAGTAAACTTATTTGTAAACTTAGTTTTTTTTGTTTTATTATTATTTTTCATTTTACATTTGACAAACAAGTTTTCTAATTTTTCCAGGTCTGTGTGTAAAGTTGTTATTTCCGAGGTCACAAAAACGCAGCATTGGCTGTCCAAAGGCATCAATTATACTTGAAAAGACTAAAGGTACCTAAACCCTTCTAAAAAATGTTTTTCACAAAAAACTGTGATCGTTAGTGTAAAATGTGTCGGAATAGATTTTTGTCTAATGAATTCAGTTATTAATTTTTGAATATGACGCATTGGTTATTTACGACTCCTTACGACGCTGTTTATGTTTTACGACAGTGCCCACAGTCCTTCTGCGCCCCGCTTCGAGATGGCTTCGTCGTTTTGGAAAGGTGTTGTTGGTGTGGGGCTTTTTGCCCTGGCCCACGCAGCTTTCTCGGCGGCACAGCGTGAGTTTCACCGTAAAGAGCCGGTAGATCTGCCCGTGTCGGTTTGTTCTGGCCGGTCTGAGTCTGCTCTGGACCGGTCGACAGATCAGCAGGGCCTGCCTCTCAGGCAGCTTAGCTGCGCTCAGTCAACTCTGAGGCGGAAGGGCTTTAATATTCACCTTCGACAGTGATACATTTATTTCCACCGTGATCATGACAATGACGCGTTTTATTAACGCGCTGATTGAACATATTTGATGTGCTTTACGTTAGGTACTGATTGATTAAGCAGTTGTTTCCCGTTCTCATTAAAATCCAATTCTTCCTGTAGATCGATCATACATGCGGCTCACAGAGAAGGAGCATGAGACGCTACCAATTGACGTGAGTAACTTCAGTTTTCTGAAGAGGCTTTCTTCTGTGTTTCTTCATTAACAGTATAGACTGACAGGAAAACACACACGTACGCGTGGATTTTGCCTGCAGGATTTGACCAGTTTGTAAAAACAGCCACTGAAGGGAAAAGGCTGTTAATTCTGCTTTGTGTGTTTTTGGGTCAATGACATCACAAGAGGCCCAGGAATCAGCTGCCAATGGAAAGCGATGTGGGAGACAAGCAACTTTTGGAAGATGTTAACATGGATTTGATAGCATTTGTGGTGCAGTGAGTTGTAAGGGGTTCAACCTTTGGGATCTGAGCCATAATTAATATGAAGACCCCCAAACCATGATGGACACTGCTGTAGATGGCGGTGATTATGAATAATCATGCTCAGAGTTTTAATTGGTGTAGATCTCCCATTAATGCTTGTCTCACATGAAATGGTTACATGGTTTGCAAATACAGTGGCACTGCATGAAGTCTGATCTCATTCCACTGCAGCTTACCCAAACAATTTCTCTTTTTCTGTCTGCTGAGCTTTGAGATTTCTGTCTTTCTTTTTCCCTCTGGAATTGACTGGAATGATGGTGATGGTTTAGGCTGCACTACTGGTGGCTACTGCCTTGGGCCAACTGGTAGAACTGAACTAATTGTAATGCTGCCAGCCTGGTGATAATTTTGGTGATGCAGCGGTTCTGCAGAAAACATTATTGAGACTTTTAAAAGGATCTTCCTAGAATGCATCGACCACACCATGTGGTTTTTAAAACAACTTGGTTCAAAATGATCCCTTGAGGTCTTTGATAAGGAAATCTTGTCATTCCAGCCTGCCACGTTCTCTTCACAAACCATTTCAATGTTTTTTGTTGTTTCCAGAAATCCATGAAGCGTTCTCACATACAGCTCAAAACATTATTGGACGTATAGAAAGGAACTCTGATTAGTTGCCTCATGTAATGTCATCTGAGGGTTGCCATGTTTGTTTTTAAAGGGAAGATTTCATCTTGATGAAATGACAATCTGCACTGCCTCCCTCCCGTTTCAGATTGTCCTGCAGACCTTATTATCATTTGTGATGACCTGTTATGGGATCGTCCACATTGCTGGAGAGTTCAAGGACATGGATGCTTCTTCAGAGCTGAAAAACAAGTAAGAGGAGCACATCAATCCCCTGATGTAGGAGCTGTTTGTGACCTGCGTCACAGGGGAGCCACCACACTTCAGATGCATTCATAGACACACAGCTCTGTGGAGCCTTTAACCCGAGACATGCACATAACTCCCATAACACAGTTGTTACTTCAGGGCCAACTGTTTATCGTACAGCCGGATGCTAGTTTACACCATGAAGTACCTGCTGCACCACTTTACCCACAGACATTTAAGTAAAATTAGGAAACCCGCTTTCTTGGTCAACATTTCTGTTGAGTCTACATCGCTATGAAGATACATCAGATGCAGTTAATTAAAAGTTATTTAAAAGAACAACAACAATTGACCTGCTGGCATCAGTTGAATAATCTTCTGGTTAGCCTAGAAGTGGTAAAGAGGACAGGGTGATTCTGACTGAAGTACAAGAGCAGAATGGTTGTTTAAACACGGAGCTGTGCTTGAAATCCTTCTCTGGTCAACTGTAGTTACGTCCGAGGAAACACATGCTATCACCCCCGCTTTGCATCTAAAGGCCTTCTATGTATGGATGCTAGAGCTGCAACTAACTATTATTCTAATCGATTTAATCTGACGACTATTTTTTTTCCAGTGAATCGATTAATAATCGGATAGCAAAAGGTGCTTAATAGGGGATTCTTCACAGAATGTGAACCAGCTGAAGTTAAAGCTTTGTCACTAGAGGAGTTCTGGATAGAGCATATTTACAGACGAAGGTTTTTCATTTTAAATGCATAATGTTTATATTTGTGTACAGTTTTGGCTTATGTACTGGTCTGAGTGGGATGTTTTCTCTGCAGATGGCATGTTTTAGAATCTGTGTACTCCAGTAAACAATTATAAAATTACTAAATTAGTTGACGATTATTTCAACAATGGATGTGATTAATCACGATTAATTGTGTCCAATTGTTTCAGCCATAATGGAGATTTCTTTTAGTAAGTTTGTACACAAATCAACTCTTTATCAAATCCTTAAGAACTTCAAGAAGAGTGGGTCAGTTACTATAAAGAGAGTTTCAGGGTAAGTGCTGGGACTGTCTCTTAAAAAGGACTCGACTAAATTCTTCGATTACCACCAGTGCAGAGTTTGTCCAGGAATGGCATTAGACAATGTTTCTGCATGTACAGTGTGGCCTAGACTTTTGATATGAAGGGCAGCTAAGAAGCCAATTATCTCTAAGATAAAAACAAGACCGGCATTCTGCAAGAAGTACCAGGACCGGATTGCAGAGAACTGTAAGGAAGTTATTTCCTCTGATGAAGCCACCTCTACACCGTCCAGGAACAATGACCCCCTGTAGAAGACGGTGTAAATGGTGCATTCAGTCCTGTTAACATTTAACCCTCTGCCTCAAGCTGTCCCTTGACTGCTTGTGGGTGGGACCGCGTCTGTTTTTTGGTGCCCGGATACATTTCAAGACCACTGAGTTTGTCTTTTTATGATAGAAAATCTAGTTGCCTTCTTTCAGCAGTAATAAGTTGGGGAAGGGCAGCACCGGGTTACCCACAGTTTGTGTTGAGTTGCAGTGCTGTGAATAAAAATCATGTTCTTTCCTCTTCAGAACCTTTGACACACTGAGGAATCACCCGTCGTTTTACCTCTTCAACCATCGAGGTCGAGTTTTATTCCGCACACCGAACGAGGAGCCCTCCTCCATACTCAACCAGCAGGCTCTTCCCAACCCCATCAGGCTACGCAAGCTGGAGCATTCGCACTGAACCGGGCTTCTCCTGCCTCTGACCTTCTCGCCGCCCGGATAGGATTTGTTTTTGTTAGACTGGCTGAGGGGATGGTCTGAGAACTTAACTACTTCCACTTAAAGTTTTATTTATTAATAAACTAATATGCTGTCTAAATTTTGCATCTCTGTCCATAAAGGGGTTACCACCATAATCAACACTGACTGTGCCAACCCTTCTGTTTTCCATGCAGTTTTGTTTTTATCTATGGTATAATACAATAGCTTTAGTCTTAAAATACTCCGACGTTTTCCTCTTTTAAACTAAATCAGAATAATGCTGTCCTCGGTATATCTTTTAAATCTTTGTTTTTTTCTATGGCGGTTTGTTACTGTATAATTTTAGCCCCCCCCCCACCCCTCTTCCACTGCTGTCCAGGCCAAGTTTTAAGTTAGTAGTCGTAAACAGGATTTATAAACATAAGAGCCCGTTTTTCTCTTAACGATTTCCTGCAGGCACCATGTATCCTTTTTGTGGGGGAATTAGTTTGATTCAGCCACAGGAAATCAGCTCGACGTGAGAGCAGGAAACCGTCATTCTAATGATACTGTGAACATGGAGTTGAAATTCAGAGAAATGATTCATTTAGATGAGTTTTGTTTTCCAGTATTTTCCATTTTAAGATCCTGTTTTTAATTTAATAAAGTTCATACTGGTTTTACAAAGTGGATGCTCTTTTTTTTTTTTTTTTCAGTCGCTTCTGATCTTTTATCCTGCTGATGGAAATGAAAACCATTTCATGATCAAATAGATGAATAATTGTAATGTATGTGCTGTGATGATGTTGCAGGACCTCTCCATGTAATGAAAATAATCTGTAGTTAGTGGTGTTGGACACTAGGTGGCAGTAAATTAAGCCTCCAGTTTATTTAATCGGGCAGGTGTGTTGAATTAAAGACTAGATCTGTTTGAATTCACGTTTTGAGGTTAGAGCAAAACAAAATCAAGTATGTTTTCAGGTTGATTTAGGCAAGTGAATATGAAATAAAACTTAAGGCAATGATGCATTAATACAAATTAAGCTTGGAAAGATGAGAAATGCCAAGGTATAAACAAGCACTGGTTGGTGGTGGCCTGTTTAAACTTCTCTGAAGGATTGTGTAAGATCTGTTTTAGAGTATTATAATCTCGCTGTAAAATGAAAACGGACACAAACCAGCAAATTCCACTCTAGATGGTTTATTTTAGTTTTTATTAAAAAAGGATTATCTTTAAACTTTGCGCCTCATATGTATTTAACAGTTTACAAAAAATGGCTTTCAAAATATTTCTTCGACTCTGACATAAATTCACAAAAATAATCTATATTGCCTATGAACATTAAAAAGTGTACATTTGTTGTAAAAACAACCAGAAGAGCAAAGGGAGGAAGAGGGCTGACTTTGTGCAGAGAAGCTGTGGGGGAAGATAACCGGCTGTTTAACAGAGAACATCAGCTGAGCCTGGACACCAGAGGAAAAACGGTTATGATCGGATCATCGGAGTGCTTCTGATGCTTGTTTGTGGTGCTAGATCACGAAAGTTAACCACAACCGTATGCATTCACAGATTTAACCAAAGGTTTTTACTAGCAGATAACCAGAGGGTGACCTTTATTTGCAGAACTAGCGATCGTCTGTCTTGTGTTAGATCCAACACCGTCCACATTTCTAGAAGACGTGTAAAAAGCCTTAAAAATAACACCTCTTACAGCCGCAGTCTAATCTCACAACGGAGATTTGGGAAAAATCTAAACTTATATTGGGAAAAAAAATCCACTTTCTAGCAACTTCTAATCAGTAATCCATGGGTTTGTTTTTGCTTGGGGTATCAATAAGACGAAACACAGTTTGTTTTAGCCACTGTTCAATATGTTGGACAAGGAGCCATATTTATCTGGCCGCTGCCTGCATGAACTGGATGTTAAGGGAAGTAAGAAAAATCTCCAAAGCTGTAGCAAAGAAAAGTGGCATCCTGGGATCACCCAGTCTATGTAACAACTATCAGATGCCATCTGCATGTTATTTGGGGGCAATGCCAAAAACCAAACTTTTCTCTCCTACCATCACAAACATTAAGTTTTCTTAGCTTTACCAGGAGTGTAACTGGTAAGATTGGGCTCACGCCCACTCTTCAGTACAGTAATGCTGTGGGCCTGTTTCTCTTCCAAGAACCATGGGAGGTTTGTTAGACTGCACAGAACCCCGAAATCTGCAACATTTGCAGAATATTTTACGTTAAAATCTGGTGGACTCTTAGCATTGAAATATAAATGTGTCACCTTTGGGTCTTTCAACAGGTTTTGTTTCATTCTTCTACATTTTCTCTGGGTGAGATAATGCTACAGGAGTAAAAGAGGAATTTACTTTATGGCTTTTTACACACAAACGTGGAGCAGGTGGTAGCTTGAAGAACCGTCTTACTGCTTTATCCCAGAATACTGATGCAAATAGATGCTGGTGTGTTTAAAAAATAAAACAGTTTTAAATTTACACAACTTGTTTAAAACTTGACAATATGTCCAAGTAGTAAGAAACATGATCCAATTTGGATGCTTAAAAAAAACATGCAAATATATATAAAAACAAATATAGAATCTTTTTGACACTGACTGAGGTTGAGCAATATGTCAATATGAGCTGATAAATATCACACAGATCCGTACCCCAGCAATGCAGAACATAGGCTACTTTCAATAAATGTGAAGAACACCAAATGCCTAAACATTTTGAGAGAACCTTACGATTCTTTTCTCAGTTCCTTTCCTTAAAATCAGTAGAGCTTCTATGGATCTGGGGATGTATATTTATGTATATTCACCATTTTCCTCAGTTTACCTTTAGGTATCAAAGATGTTAGCAGACCATTGCAGAATAAACGTTTACATAAGAAAAGAAGGCAAAGAGTCACAACTTCAGGATGCATACTGATAAGTGCCTCTTTAAATAATAATAATGCTAATTTTGTTGCCAAATTATGCCAGTGAACTATGATCTGTTTTGCTGTTGCTTCCAAAGTGTATCAGGCTTTAATTGGGCTGGTTATTACATGTTTCTGTTGATTTCCCAGACTCGTTTTACCAACATGTATTCATTTTGTAACATATTATTTTTTAGCTCATAGACTTTATTCATATTGCACAACCCCTCATGCCAACACATGTCAGTATCAACTAAAAATGGTCAGATATTAAGTAACAGGATCAGCGAAGATAAAAAAAAAAACAAGTAATAAATAAATAAATAAAATTTAAATCTGTTGTTGCAGACGTAATCTGGTTTAATCTGTTTCCACCTGTCTGCCACAACTTTGCATGAATGCATAACCCTTTTTCTTTACCCATCACAAAATGTATGTTTAGAAACGAAAATGCTTTTCAGACCAGCTGAAAAAAGGTCTGTTTGCAAAGAGTAACAGGCTGGGGGGGGGGCACTAGGTTCTGTACTCGAACACACATTTAAGGATCTGCCCACTTTTTGTCTCCTGAACATGTCCTCACTGATAAATCTAGACGTGTAAGGCCTCTGTCATCCCAAGCAGCTCGGCTCTGAAGGACTCCCACCAAGTTAAACAACAACACAAGGCCATCATTGCCTTTCTTCTTTGGGTCTCCGAATCCTCGGCTTGCCGTTTTTTGATGCTGGTCACGCCAGAAGTCTTTTGGTGATGAAACCCAGGAGTGATGAAAACGTGCTTCAGAAGATAGAAGCCTCTCCGGTTACTACCTGCCATGGTCATTAGGAAGCTGCGACCAAGGGGCTTTGTCCTCCTCCAGTTCAGCAAGGGCGGTCTCCAGCTGCTGGATCAACACTCGCTTTTTGAACCTGTCAAATCAGCAAACTTTATTAGGAGGAGGCAGGAAGTCAAACAGGAAACAGAGGTGTTTGAAAGTTCAGCAGAAAGTAGCAAATAAAAAAGACATCCTGTTTTGTCTGAATAATATCAGTCAGTGAATTTCCCCCTGGGGTCAACATATAGTAGAAACATAATGACTCTATGACGTAACATGAAACCAAGCCCTCCCTTGGTTCACATTCATACACAGTGTTTATGTTTTCAGTGAAGTCTTGTAGAAAGCAGCTGCCAGTGAGTGTTTTAATGCAGGATCCTTTTCTTACAATGCCTTCCAAAAATATTCATACACCAAGAACACAAATTAATGCATAACTTTGAAATAAAAGGAAAAGTATCCATGATTATCCAAAGAAAAAAGTCTGGTGTGCATTTGAATTCATCCCCTGAACTCAACACATCTCTCTCCGATAACAGCTGCAAGCTTTTTTGCTGTATGTTTCAAAAAGAGACTACACTTTTTGCTCATCCTTGCTCAAGCTCAGTAAGACTGGATGGAGAACAATTTCTACATTTTGCAACCTGCTGTCTATCTTATTTAGGTCTAGACTTTGCCTAGACCATTCTAACATATGAATCTGCTTTGTACTTGTTTTGCTTTAGTGTGGTGATTCCTGCTGAAGGGTGAACCTTGACCCCAGTCTCAGGTCTTTAGAGCTTTAAAAAGATCAAGAATCACTCCCTATTTCTTACCTCACAGCTTCTTTGATTGCATGTTGGATGAAGTACTTTCGAACAGTTACTGGTCCTTTCACCTGCTGCAGTAGGCCGAGTATGGGTTTATAGTCTGAGAAAAACACACACAGATTAAAAGAAGAATTGAGTCTGATGGTGAGACCAGTACACTGGTTTCTACTCACTTTGTCCAGGTTTGCGGACCTCCTTGATGACTCTGCTCCGTAACTCTGCTTGGCAGCCATCCAGCGGGGTTATGTAAATGGTGCTGAGCACAGCGAGGTCATCTTCATTGCTGTCCAGCTCGCTCTGTGGACTCAAACGGTTGCAGTTGTGTCCCTCCTCCATCAGCTGCTCTTCTAGATTATCTTCCACCAGTTCGTCTTCCACAATACTTGTTTCCTCATCCTGAAATGATGCCACTATTCCAGCCTTATCGTCCAAGACCAACGGAGATGGTTTCATCACCTCTGTATCCACCTCAGTGGGCCAGATCTCACCAGAGTCCAGCCCAAGGATACCATCACCGTTGCTCTCAGTGACCACTATGCTGCTTCCATCTGTTCCTGGAAAAACTATGGAAAAAACCAATCTTAAACACAAAAGATGTTTCCCTCTGAACAACACATAAGAATCAGGCTTTACGTGCTTCTTAATCCTACCTTTATGCTGTGGTGAGTGTTTGAGGAGATTCTGCTGGCCTTGAACCCCTGCCAAACTCTTTCCCATTACGATATGGTTGGTGTTCCCTGGTGGAGTCTGGGGCCGCCGCAGCAACGGGAACATACTCCGTCTTCGCTTCATGGTGCCACTCAAGTTGGAATCACCAGAATGTCCCCTTTTCCTGTTCTGAGGGCCTGCTACAAACTCGTCTGCCTCATCAATCATCATGCCCTGGGAAACACAGTTGAGAAAACACAACATTGCAGAAAACAAAAAACAACATATCCATATATAGCTGGGTAGATATGATACCTGGAAAAGTATTCATATAAAAGGATTGTGAAGTAGTAGCACAGTAGGAAACGTGGTTTTCAAAAATGTTTCAAAATAAAACCAGAAAAGTGTGGCATGGATTTACATTTTGCCCCCTTTACTCTGATGCCCCCAAAATAAAATCTAGGGCAAACAAGTTAATAAAGTCCACCTGTGTGTGATTCAATCTCAGTATAAAAAAGCTGTTCTGTGCCGGCTTTAGGCGTTTGCAGGAAAACCACAGTGAAACATGGTGGTGGCAGCATCATGCTGTGGAGATGCTTTTATTTGGCAGGGACAATGAGCTGGTCAGACTGACAAGATGATGGATGGAGGTAACTACAGCACAATCCTGGAAATAAATCAACCTGTTAGGGGCTGCAACAGACTTGAGGATGGGGTGGAAGATCACCTTCCAGCAGGACAACGACTCTGAACATACAGCTAGGCTACAGTGGAACAGCTTTGGTTCAAAGCATATACATGTTAGCGTGGCCAAGTCAAAGTCCAGACCTAAATCCAACTGATAATCTGAGTCAACACTTGAAACCTGATGTGCAAAGATGCTTTTCATCCACTCTGACTGATTTAAAGATATTTTGCAAAAACAAAAGGTTTTCAGTCTCTAGACGTGCAACGCTGGCAGAGACATACCTAGAGAGACTTGCACCTGTAATTGTAGCAAATGTGTTCTGGCTCATTACAATAACACGCCACACTGTTCAGATTTTTCTCATTAAAACATTTGAAAACCATGTATCATTTTCCTTCTACTTCCCAATTATGCACCACTTTGTGCTCATGTGTCACATAAACGTCCAACATTATATATTTAGGTCTGTGGTTGTGACTTGAGAAAGTTCAAGGGGTATATGTGTATGCTACATGGGTTAACAGCCCAGATTATTTGGCTGGGTTGGTAAATTTGTACCTTTTTATCCTGCTTGAAAGGATTCCCAAACGTGTGGAGCCGTTTAGGTTGATCAGGATCGATCTCTCTCAATGGAGACGGCATCATTTTCAGGTACTCCTGATAGTTTCCCATCTGAGCCACAGGAATACTGTGCAGAAAGTCTAACAACCACAACAACAGGAATCTTTATTCATATCAATAAATTCACATTCAAATTAGTTTTATTGGTAATGTGTGTGTATCTTAGATAAGTATTTTCCAAGGATGCATCTCAGGCATCGAATCGGATTTTTGTGTGCTACAAACTCTTGCAGACATGACATACCTTCATCTTGACCTCGGATCAGTTTAAACGAGGTCCGCAGCAAATTGGTGCGCATTCTAGTAAGCTGATCCAGGAGGTTTCGCCTTGGGATGTCATAGGCGTTCCGGTAAGCTTGAGGTTTTACGTCCTGTGAGCACATTTTAGTTAAGACTCAGTTAACACTCTACTTGCAACTTTTTTTACCAAAGAACAGAATGTGTACTGTTCACAGCTGAGATGGTTTTACGGTCCCAAACCTACCTTATTGAGAAGAGCAATCTGGAAGCCTGCAAACTCTTTGAAGTTGATGTCGACCAGGCGGAGAGGGCCTTCCCCGGTGATTCCCTGCAGCAGCTGCTTGAAGTCCCGCCGGTGGGCCAGGGATAGAGAGCTGGAGTGGTTCTTCACCTTTATGCCCGTTTCTTGAGGTGCTTTTTTGCCCACAGACACTATTAGACGGTCCGATTCAATTTTTGCCTTTAGGGAAACAAAAATGAAAAAGGAAACAAAAAAATGCAGCAGTAATGAGTGGGAATGAGTACAGGCGTCCCTCTGTCTCTCGCTGAGAGTCAGGATATCAGTGGATAAAAAATATAAAAACTGCATCTATGAGTATCATTTGCCTCAGTGCTTCCTGGCTGTTATTTACTCTGGAACAGTCAAAGCCTGGAGGAGGCTGATGTAAATGTAAGAAACATCGATGTTTCCACACTTGATCATTTTATCTCTACTTAAATACAAGGACCAAATCACGACACTCTCACTTCCATGTTTTGTAGATGGGATACCGTTCCTGCTAAGGAATCTTGTGGTTTCTTTTCTGGAGGTACGACTCATTTTAACTCAAAGCCTATGTTTAGGCTTTGACAGGTAGGAATGTTGTTTTGAATAATGCGCGCAGCAGCTTTCTCCATGCAAACCAAACCTGAACAACACTGTAGATATGAGCAAATTTAGGCATGCAGCAGCTTCCTGATCTGTGATGGAAAACAAACATCTGCCTTGGGGTGGGTTCACACGGTGCGACTATCTATGGAACATCTATGGTCCTGAGCTCAGTGGTGGTCTGAGGTCATTCATTGTGGCAGACACATCGACTAAAGACAACGTTCGTCAAACATCAAGCAGCGCCTGAAATGTTCTGGACAATCTGTGCGGCTGCTGCTGCCACCAACGTCTGATGTCGGTCCTGTTTTGCCAATCCATGAGCCGTCTCCTTTCCCTCATCCTTCTCTCCATCTTTACCCCATCTGACTCTAATCATAGGATCATTAATAATAGTAAAAATGTTCATTTATTGACCGTGTTTAATCGGGTTTTAACGGTCCTGTGTTGTTAGTATTTGCTTTGTCTAACATATCAGCTTATAAGTTCATGTACTTTTAACTGGCTTTAAATGAATGTCAAGTTCTTTTGTATTTCTCATTGTGTAGAGTGGCGAAAAGTAACAGGGCTCTGTGTCAGACTCCGGCTTCCTGGAGACACCTTGAGCAGCTTTAAAATATAATCTACAATAAAAATTAAAGATGGATTTTTCCTTGGGGCTTTTTCAATAAAACATGAATATTTTGAGGCCTTTTACACACCTTTAATATGAATTGCTAATAAATGTGGAAGCTGCTGTATACGAATATCAGAAAACTATAGTTTTAGATGAAAAAAGAGGAAGTAAGTGAAAGAAGGGAATCCTGTCTGAACTCATTCCTTTTTCTGAAGGGAAAAGTTAAATAAGGAACTGAATATTTTCTTAACTGCAGCACTGATATGATCTTTGTGTAAAGTTTTACCTGATAAAATCTGTTCAGAAAAAACAGCATTTATACTTCCAGAAACCTCAACAGTATCTGAATCTGATCTCCAAATATTAAGATCTCCCTTCAAGGGACTGATTCACACAGCTTGTTAGGATTACACCCTCCCTAACTACAATAGGTCACCTGCTGTTTTGGACGATGTAACAGCATCATATGTCCATGGTGCTTACCTGCTGGCTGAGCTTCTTCAGGTATGAAATGACACTATAGCTCAGGCCACAGTCCATGGTGTCTGCAATAAGGTTCGGTGTACCCATCATCCTCATTGCCTTTTTTAAGGGCTGTCAGGAGAAAGCAGAACAAAGTTTGGTTAGATAATTGTGAAATAAATCAATCAATAAAACCAACCACTGCTGAAGATTTTAAGTATATTTTACCAGCAGGTAGTATGGAGGCATCGTCTTTAGGTACATCTCAAAGGCCTGTCGCCACTTCAGGTTTGGCTTGAGTTTGTGAACTTTAAATAAATCATCTGAAAGGAGAAGAAGGTTGTTGGAGAACTGCTGGCATCCAGAGTCATTCAGCTGTGCTCCTCGCTGTTCATTAAGCACAAACATTTCCCTACTTTAGTCTTATGAAGTCCTCATTAAAAGACACTATTTGCCAGATGTTTTCCGGGGTTCCTTCACGTTTTTTATGTCAAAATGTCAAACTTTTCCAGACTCAAATTGCTAGATTTTTTCTGGGGATTGTACACCATCCTGGACATTAGCCAGTACTGCTTGAATATAAATCGGATGCTATTGTCTTTCGGTTCCACCAAATATGAAACAAACAATTAAACTGGCTCCTGTGCTTTAGGACTACTTCACAGCTTCCGTAAAATTTGGTCTAAAATAAATCTGCTCTGTATAAAACTTTTAAATCTCTGTTAGGACTTGACTAGGGTGTCCTGGACTAAAAGCAGATTATTTAAAGGATTGTACTTTTGTTCCATTTGTCGACAAGAAAAAAGCGGTTTTGATGTTTTAAAGAACCACAGGTGCAGTTTAACCTCAGTTTAAGAGACCATTCAGTTAATAAATCAGAAGCTTAAATACTGGTTGGTAAAATGTTCAAATCAATTTGTGAAGTGGCAAATTACACATAAAGCATGCCATTTAAATATTAATAAATGTAAATCCCACTGTTTCTTTAATTATTCTTATATTTCTGTCCTTTAGAAAAAGGAAGACGAAAAACAAGTCCAGAAAACAGTCAGTTTTATTGTTTCCATACTTATCCAGTCCTGAAAAATTATTATTGCAAATTGCAGACTTTCCTAGACTTTTACCAGCTAAATATTACTTAGGAATAAAAAACTGTAGATGAACCCATGATGTGACCCAGAAGCCGTTTTGAATTTAGCATCAGCTCTGATCTACTGACCCAGACGTTCTGAGGCCACGCTGAGCAGGTGTTTAGTGCTGCGGGTCTTACCGAGTAGCGGAAGAATGACGGGATAGTTGTAAGGCATGACGAACAGATTCACACAGGTCAGAGTGGTGCTGGCTTTCAGGTAGCCAAACGGCTTTCCAAGGTCGTTTTGTTTCCCGCTGCTGCTAACAAAAACCTGAGAACAAGGAAGTTAAACATCACTTTGGCTTACTGTGAGGTTCGCTGTGAGGTTAATAAAAAATTATCAACTTTACTACAGTTTTTCTATGAGTTACTAATTCACCAAAACATGAGACGATGCTAGAACCAAGTTGACTAATTATTACCAGAACAGCAACCAGAGGAAGAGGTGATCACATTCAACCTACCTGCCAGCACATGTGTGGGGACTTCCTTTCCAGAATGTACTGGGTGAGTGGGGATGGCTCCAGCTCATACTTGTCAAAGGGAAGTTTGTCAATCACCATGGGCTCACAGTCCACACATGAGAACCGCACCACGGGGTGAGCAGAGCGAGGTGGCTGGGAGGAACACAGAAGTTCTGTTTGCACAAATCCAACAAACTTCCTGCCTTTAAGGTATGGCAAAGTGAAGCGAGATTTACTGCTGCTTGAGTTCAAAGTGTTGAACCCCTTTGAGGGTGTGTCAAATATATCAAGAAAAACTAGGAAATTGTAACAAATGAAAGAGGGAAATAGTAGCAGCAGCAGCCTAACACCAAACTGCTTACCAGGGTTGGAGAGTTCTGGTCCGGCCAGAAAGACTCTGGTATGGGCCAATGGCCGACCGGGACACCCGTCTTTGGGTTTGGCCGAACATAGATCAGTTTGTGGCAGCTATGCCAGAGCTGTGGGTTAAAAGATGAAACGGGACGACTGGGCTCCACAGAGTTATCTGCAATATTTAAGACATGACAAAACAGATAAATTCCATAAATAAGCAGATATTGCTGCTCTAGTTCAGACACAGCGCCTTGCTTAAGTATTCACACCTAGGGGTGTGCGATATGGACTTAAATGTTTATCATAATATTTCATGTTATCATTGTGATAACACTAAAAGTGATGACAAAAAACTATCACTTCTTTTCAGACATTTTTAGGTAACAGTACGTCTGCATCTGCCCGTCACAGCAATCATAGTCCCACAAATAAGGTTCTAAGAATAAAACCCTTTTTGAAAAAGGCTTCTTTAGGACACCAGTTACATAAAGAAGTGTACATTTCATCACTAAACTGCACACAGTGACTGCATTTAATCATATTTTACTAATGTTTACAGATGCTCTAATGGAACCAACAGTGGAGAAAAGAGTAAAAGTAACAATCCATACAATACAGTGTTTGATATGACATACCAACACAAAGTGTATACTTCTATACTGAAAAGTGACACGTGATTTTTAAAAAGGTTCACAAACAGTAATCTGTAAATCTGCCATGATTTCTATTTAGCACCCAAAGCAGGTTTAATGCTGCCACCACCGTTGGGATGATGTGTTCAGGGTGATGCACAGTGTTGGTTTTCTATGAACCCAGAACAACCTCCATCCCATCTTGCATGTAGGTCACAAAGTTCAACTCTCCTCCGTGGGCCTGACAACTAAGGTGGGCGGCCACGTCTTGGTTAAGTCTGAAGTTGTGACATAATTGACATTTTTAGATGACGGATTAAACAGAGCTCTGTGACCTGTTCAACCCGTCTGGATTACTGTTTAAAAAAATCCAAAGCTTTAAACTTCTCAACCCTTTGAATGTCTCCACAACTTTCTCCCTGAACTGTCTGCAGTGTTCCTTGGTCTTCGTGATGCGGTCTGTTCAATAATGTTCTCTAACAAGCCTTTGGGGCCTACGCTGAACAGCTGGATATATGCCAAGATTAAATTACACACAAGTGGACTCTATTCCCTAATCAGGCGACCTCTGAAGGCAGTTGGTTTTACTCAATTTTTTAAGGCAACAGAGTAAAGGGGGTTGAATACAAATACACACCACACCTGTTTGAAATTTGAAAACCTGAATCATTGTCTTTCCTGTTCACAGTTACGCACCACTATCACATGAAATTCATTGCAGTTTATGGTTGCAAAGAAACAAAATGTCAAAACGTCTGCAAGGAACTGTTACTTAAGAACTGCCATGTTATCAAACCAGAAAGTGGAATTAATGGTTTGGTTTAAGAAGCTCTGTGGAACGTCATAACAGATTCTTTCCTGCTTTCATCATCTCAACCACTTTTTTCTGTCCACATTAGGTTTGCTTAGTTAACTGTAAGAAATGTAAAGAGGAAGTGTGCACAGGTTATTTGACCTTATTTGCCTGACTGGGCTCAAATTTAACCTTTTCATTGTTGCCCTGCACCTTTTGTTGTGTGCATCGGTCAAAAATTCACCTTCTGCTCCAAGAGGCGGGTCTGGCCCGGTCTTCTCAAAGTTGATGACGACACCACTTTGAACCTTTTGGACTAGAGACTCCAGACATTGGTTTAACATCCGTTGCGTTCGCACACAGTACGATCGTCCTGAGAGGACCAAACTTCAGAGTGAGTTTTTGTCTTTCAGAAACACAGTGAATGAACCAAAAAAGGACAAGAAAATACCAAACCTCCAGTGACTTCGCACATCTGCGTGATTGCCGACTCATCTGTGGGGACGCTGCCGAGCTGCTCGTTGTCTGGTGCAGCTGCTCCTGGCAGCCTCAGTACCAGTGCAAACAGCCGCTGGTCCCAGCGAAAAGGCTCTTTGGTGAGCTCGCTGCCAGCCAGGGGAGAGTTCAGGGGCAGGTGCAGCTACACAGCAGCGGGTCATCGGGTGTAAATAATTGGCGTTATTTGAACACAGAGAGATAAGAGGCTTTCAAAGACAAGAGCACTGTTGTACAGCTGGTATTACTATGAAACAGAAGATGATAGTGTTATTGTATTTGTTTGTGCTCTCACCTCATCTGGCACCCCGGAGCTGTTTGTAAGCTTATTCCCATCAGTGATGGTAATGATCACAGATGGCTCCAGGAAGAATGGGTTACGGCCCTGGAGGGAAACAGTCGCATTCAGCGATTAGGCCGAAGAACAGTAAGTCCATTGAGGTTCACTACTCTGCTTTTCTGTCTTTACATGCCAAAACCTGCATCTGGGATCTGTGCCAAAGAGATTCCAATCCCCTAAAACCGTACATCTCAATAGCCTTCCTGGCTTAAACTAACAACATAATCTTTACAAAATGTTTAAACAGAAAATACAGTAATCAGGCTTTAACAACCATCACAACCCTGATAACTCACAGGATAGCAACGGCAGCTCTGTGCAGCTGCGGCTAATCTTTGCTTTGTGTGAGAAAGTCATGTGTGAGAATGTCCTCGTTCTGCTAGGTAAGGGCAGCGCAGCAGAGGTCAGGCTCATCTAATTCAAACACATGGGGAATGCCTAAGTAAAGAAGCATGCTCCTGATATACAGAAGTCGTCTCGCTGTAGCAATTCATTTCTGCCTTCGAGATGGGCTTCAGAGAGAAGATAGAGGAGAAAATCACTTTGTTATCTGAGGCAAGGTTGAGTGGATTAAGCGACAACCAAAAGTCGATTTTTATCCTCGTTATTTTTAGGCAGAGAAGTGAATAAAAAAAATAAGAAAAATGTTACAAACTTGTGTTGAATGGATCAAAATGTTCTGTCATCTTCAGGTAAACCTCATGCACCTATTAGAGGCCCTCTTTTTTTCTCAAACTACAGTAACTTACTCCAAACATTAAATCTAACTTCAATTACTTTTAAACTTCCTGACTCTGGCTTTCGGTTTATTTCCCAGTTTGTATCTGAAGCGTTGCCATTTTGTCCCAACCTACTGCCACTTCATACTCGTAAACTAACCATTTTATATCCAAATCCTTATCAGTTTATTATTCTTTGTAGTATACAAAGAGCATACTTTGTTAGTTAAATAGAGTGAGAAAGGTTTGTAGTTACAGTGATGTAAAAAACTGCCAAAAATAATGTGCCCACTTACATATTTCTTCCGTTTTCATTTTCTTGTCTCACACAAAAATCTTTACAAATACTAAATACAACAAGCAGTTTGAGGATTTATTTTATTAGGGCTAACAAGCTATCCAAGCCAACATAAGTGAACCTAAGTGAAAATATAACCATGTGTTACATCCTGAATTTAGTCTGATTAACTATTTTTTTTAGTTCAGTTGAACTAGCCATCCAAGCCTGCTTATGGTTTGACCTGTAGAATCAAGAAATCACTTAAAAAGTACATGTCTGACATCACGAAGTAGGCTAAAAGATCTCAGAATGCAACACATCACCCCTCAAGCTAAAGAAATTCAAAAATCAATGAGACACAAAATTAGTGACTTCTATCAGCCTGCAAGGTGTTACTGAGCCATTTCTATGGTTTTAGGGGTCAGCAAACCACAGTGAGGGCCATTGTCCACAAAACAGAGAAAACATGGAACAGTGGTGAAGCTTCCCAGGCCTACCTAAATTACTCTAAGAGTTCATCAACAACTCATCCAGAAGGTCACAAAAGATCAACCTCCAACACACTATTTGCCTTAGTTAAGGTCGGTGTTCCTCATTTAACAATAAGAAAAAGACTGGGCCAAAATGGCATCCATGGTAGAGTTCCAAGGTGAAAACCACTGCTGACCACAGAGGATGTCTCACATTTGCCGAAAACATCTTGATGATCTGCAAGACTTTAGGGAAAATATTCTGTGAACTGACGAGACACAAAGTGGAACGATTTGAAAGGAGTGTGTCCCTTTACATCCAGTGTAAAACTAACACAACATTTCTGGAAAAAACAATGCCCCAACAGTCAAACACGACAGTGGTAGTGTGATGGTCTGGGGCTGCTTTGCTGCTTTAGAGCCTTTACAACATGGCATGACTGATGGAACCATGAATTCAGCTCTCTTCCAGAAAATCCGGGTGGAGAATCTCCAGCCATCAATTTGTCCCTTAAACTCAAGTCAATGATCCAAAGCACACAGCAAGTCCCAATCTGAACGGCTCAAAAACAACAACAAATTAAAGCTTGAGGGATGGTGTAGTTAACTCTGGACTTAAATCTGACAGCTATGCTGTGGCTTGGCCTTAAACTGGCATGCTCAAAAACTTTCCAGTGTGGCTGAATTAAAATGCTTCTGCAGAGGAGGGTCGGCCAGAAACCCTGTGTTGTGAGACTGATTGGGGGCACAAACAGTTAGTTGGTTCAGGTGCAAAAACTGTACTTTTTCACATAGAGCCACATTAGTTTGGATTTAATCCTAAATAAATGAAGTCGTCGTTTGAAAACTGATTTTGATATTTCTTAATGTTATCTTTGTCCAATTATAAATAAGAATTTGTATCAAATAAAGTATCTTCAAAGTATTTTCATTACATAAGAAGATACCACAGCAAAATATACATATAATTCAATGTAATTGTGTATTTTTTTCTGAAATCTGTATTGCACTGTATTAACAATGATTTTGCTTCGGGGCTGTGTGAGGAGCTTGCACTGTGTGGACGTGTCTTCATCAGTTTTTCGAGGGTGTGCCCCTATGAGGAGGGGATTCATGGCATTTGGGTTTGGAGGCATGTGTTCGATATCTGCATCCTGGTTGTGGGTGGCCCTTTGGGGAAACTCATGCTGGAGTTCATTCGGGGTGGGGGGCTGAGATCAGAATTCATTGGGGGGTTGGGACTGTTTCCTCCTGGGACGGCTCTGATTGGCTAGATAGACCCCTTTTTTGTTCATGGCCCCCTCTCCCCGGATGGGGATGGGGGTCATTATGGGCTGTGGTCGGTGCATGGGTTGTTCGGGTTTGGACGGTGACGGCACTAGTCTGGGCTGGTGCTGGGGCGGTCTGCCTCTCTCCACCCCAGAATGAAGGGGACCACCTCCTGGGTTCAGGGGCTGGTTGCCTCTCTGAGGTATTGGCACCTGGACCTGGGAGTTTAGAGTATGTATGGTGAATGTGAGTGAGTGTACGACGTCCATTGTTTTGTTTGTTTACGTTGGGTGTGTGGGTGTTTTTTATGTGTACGCATGAGGGTGGAAATGTGCGATTGTAAATGTGTGTGCCTCTTTTTGTGTCAGGTTGGGTCTTAGACTGCTCCCCCTACTGGATCAGCTTAGGCCCCCTTAAAATGTGGGGCCTATTTCCTTCCTGCCTCCCTGCCACTGGTGGCTCATGTCTCTGCCCGCTGGTGTATTGGTGGTTCTCTGTGTCGGAGGCTAGGTGCTTTGGTGTGTGCTGGCTCACTCCCGGTGGCTTCTTGCCAGGGCATGGGCCACTTGGCTCTGTCGGGCCACTGCTTGGGGGGGGATGTGCCCCAGGGACTCGGGGGAGCTGCTAGGGTAGACGGCTGCGGGGCCTGTGGGCTCGTCACTGCAGCTCCCTGGTGCATCTGCACTGTGGCTCCTGGGCGGTTCCCCTGGGGCTCTCTTCTGCTCTTCTCTGGGGGGAGTTGCGGTAGGCCTGGCGGTGGCCCTCCCGGGGTTCCTGTGCTCTCCCCATGTCTGTCTTGGGTCCAGAGGGGCAGGTCTGTGGCTCCTCACATACACACTCGCTATTGCATATTTTTATGGAGATACACTTACACCCACAGGTGCTGGATTCAGGTGTTAACAGATACAAAGATGTTCTACACTGAGCTGCAGTTACCACCAAATACATCTTGCATTCATTAGAACCGTGTACTTTTTGGTAACATTGCTGTTATTTCTGCATTTCTGCAGGTGTGGAAGAAGTCTTCTAGTATCTTGTATTCTCTTCACCAATCTTTCTCTCCTCTATTCTTTTCTCCTTCCATCAACTTTATCCTTTTTGCCCGACCTATTTCTCTTTCTTGCTTCTTTTCTTACCTTTTTGTTTCTGTCTCCGTGTCCATTGCAATTGAAATAATCCCAAAGCAGTTACTAATAAAGTTACTTTTATAAATATCAAGCGGAGCATTAAAATGCTCCACTTGTGAGAGTAAATTTGCTTGGCTTCTTCTTGGCACAGAGTGAAGGACAGGACACTGTAAAAAAAAAAAAAAAATTTGGTTGTGATCCTGCTTTGGGCCAGATGGCTCTCCTTAAATATGATGGATTTTGACCCCTAATCAAACCAAAATAACTAAGAAACTTCCTGCTGGTATATATTTATAGGAGTCATAAAATTATATTTCCTTTTAGAAGACAAGTAGATGAGTAGATAATAGAAGTTAACTGTAGATCGTCAGTTGTCATAGCAGGTATGAAACATCCCCAAAGAAGACGGCTCCAGCTTGTACCTGAACTAGACGTTAAAATAAACAAAACTGCAAAAGTACAACATGGTGAGGGGAGGTGAAATGAACAGCAACTGTATCATTTTTGTTGATAACATAATAATAAAACAAGTCAAGTAATTCTTTAATTACTTAAACATCAAATAAAACTTTAAGAGTTTGCAAAAATCACTTAGATAAATGTGCTTTATTGAAAAGCCAGATACCTGTCCATAGTTGTCAATTCCAGAGACAAGTCGGTTGAGGTTAAGAAGGTCAAAGGCTGTGCGGAGTGCATGCCCTAACGTGGTAAGTCCAGACGCTTGCAGGTTCTTCAGCTCGCACATAAAGGTAGTGTGGTTCTCCTTCCAGCCAGCCTGAAATAAAAACAACCAGGATTTGGGATGAGCGACTTTCTGGAAACTGCAAACGGGCTGAGAATGCATGAAGTCTGAGAGCAGGGTGAAGAGCTACCGACCTAAAATAGATGCACACCCACATATACATATGCATGCCTTGTTATTACAAAGAAAAACAGAGTTTTGTTCTCAGGCAAATCAAACCGATTTAATGATTCAGATCCCTCCTGAGGGAAGGAGTTACGCGTCTTTGCAGTCCTTCAGTTCTGAGTGACATAACGTCACTGTAGGCACAGGTAACTGAAGCTGGTGAATGTTGAAATTCAGAGATGGCTGTTAGGTCATACATAACAGTAATCCAGAAATACACTTCCCACTGCTGTATGTTCTCTGTAGGAGACTTTTTCTCCCACAGGAGGGCATGCAAGTGTGCAACTGCTTTTCCACTTTCATCTACGGGGTCAACTGCTTTAGTGCTGCAGCTTTATGCTTAATCTAAGGACGACCTGCCAGACACAGACCCTTATATAGATCAGAAGAAATGTAAGACTACTTGCACTCAATAATTCAGACTACAGAATATTTCTGTTTTCTTCCTGCAAAAGCCCGTCTCTGGCACCCCCCACATCCACAATTTATTGCATCTGTGAATGTGCAATCACACTAGCCCCAATCAGTACAACCTCATTATTTCATCGTAAAGCTCAGCGCACGGATCGGGCAGAAACAGCCAAAGGGGGAGAAGAAAAGAAGACATAAAAGGGCAGTTGAAGACAGACTGCACAATGAGGGAAAGACCTGTCAGACAGCAGCACCATGGATCGGTTTATGAGAGGCAAGAGAATCACATCCTGGTAACTTTGACTGAGGTGTGATACACAAGTCTTTGCTGTCAGCCACATTTACAAATTGTTCTGCAACCGTTTCACTCTCGTAAGCACCGAGATTCACACAGCAAGGTGTCGGGATATGAGCTAAAAACAGTTATTCTGTTGTGGTGGACATAGGAAAACAAAGAGTTGCAGAGAAACAGATGCAGTATGTGTTGTTTCATTCTGTTTCTTTAGTTACAGACAGGTTCCCTCATCCTCATGCACAATATATTTATAATTAAATAGAGTGAAAAGTGAAACAATTTATTGTTGCATGCATATTCTAATAAATTTCATCACACCATGCTCGGTGCCAATCACAAACTCTGAGTATGTTTTTATTAGATTTAATAAGATAGGATAAAATAAAGCAGTGAATATTTGAAGTGGAAAGAAAATAACATTTGGCTTTCAAATATCTTTAAATAGAAATATCTGAAATGTTCAAGTTTAGCTTATATTAGTCAACACTTTGTGGAACCAATTTTTGCACCAATTACAGCTGAGGTTCTTTTGGGGTAATCATAATCTTGTGCCCGTTTTTCTGCAGAATAGTTCGAATCTGTGAACATCACCTTTCAGGTCTTGTCACAGATTCTCCATTTCTTTAACGCCAGGACTTTGACTGGGCCATTTAACAGACGATACATGTAGCCTAACAGGCGATACGTGATTATTAAAGCATATTTACTAGATGGAGAAGGGATTGCAAACAGGAGTGTGAACTGCATTATTTTCTGCTTGTACTCAAACATATTTGCACTTTTAAACAGTACTCCAGTCCTGTTATTCTTAAGGAAATTCTGTTTTTATTTATGACAGTTTTTTAAATAAATCTTATTAGTTGTTATTAATGTTTACTTAATTGTTACTTATTTTATCTTTTTCTTTAAGTTTGCTTTAAAACAGATACTATCTTGGAAACTAGACTTTTAATTGAAAAAAAGCCTTGTGATATTTATTAAAACCATTCAATAAAGAAAACAATATTTTTTGTCCATATCAACCAGCCCGAATTTAAACCAAGCCACTGTAGCTCTGACGGTATGACTGGAGTCACTGTCCTGGTTGAAAGGTGAACCTCTGCACCAGTCTCAAGTCTTTTACAGCCTCTAACAGGGTTTCTTTCAGGATTGTCCCGAATTAGCTCCATTCATAATCCCATCGACTCTGAGCAGCTTCCCGGTCCCTGCTGAAGAAAAAAAAACCACAGCACGATGCTGCCACCACCATGTTCCACTGTGGGGATGGTGTGCTCAGGCTTATGTGCAGTGTTAGTTTTTTCCCACACATAGCATTTAATTAGTATTAACACAGATAACACATGAATCCTAATACTTGAAATTTAATTAGCATATATTTAGCATATATTTAGTTTAATATTGTTTATATTTTAGAAAACTAAAAATGAAATGCAGTTCTGTTTTGAGTTTGACATAAGCTATTAATGAGACACAGGAAATATGTGGTCTCAGATGACACTGCTAATCACCTTCAACATATAATCACAATGAAGAAACACGGTGTTGGCAGCATCATGCTGTGTGGATGTTTTTGTTCAGCTGAACAGGGGATCTGATCAGAGATGATGAAAGGATGGATCAAAGTTAACCAAAGTGCAATCCTGTAAACGAACCTGTTAGAGGCTGCAAAAGACTTGAGACTTTGGAGGAGTTTCACCTTCCGGCAAGGAAACGACGTTAAATATACAGATAGAACAACGAAACTGTTCAGATCAAAGCATATTCATGCGATTGGCCCAGTCAAAATCTAGACATAAATCCAGTTGAGATTCTCTACGAAGCGAATGAGTTTGAGCTTTCTTGCAGAGGAGAATGGGCTAATATTTTACTCTCTAAATGTGCAAAACTTGTAGATATAAAAAGAAAAACAAGACCAAAATCAAATTAAGAATCCGTTACAAAATATGACAACTGATTTTCAAAGATCTCCCATCATTGTGATTCAGTTCGAACTTATTTTGCAAACACCGAAGAGGCAAAACTTTGAGCCTCTAGGTGTACAAATCTGGTAAACAAATACCCCAAAAACCACTGCAGCTGTAACTGCAGCGGAAGGTTATTTGACAAGGTATTTTACTCAGGTGGGCTGAATACAAATCCACCCCAGACTTTTCAGATTATTGTTCGGAAATGAAAGTTAAAAACGTGCATGCTTTACATTCCACTTCACAATGATTGACTACTTTGTGTTGGTCTATCACATAAAACCCCATTGAAATACACTGACCTTTGTCATTGTGATGTGATAAAATATGTAAAAGCTGAAGGGATGTGAACAATTTTGCAAGGTGCTGTGGCTTGTACACACAAGTTACACCAGCCTGGTGAATTCCACAATATGGAACAGTCACTGAAGGAGATTGTGTAATTTGGGGGCTTGTGTTGGTATTTGAGATTGTATTTTTAGGATTAGGAAAAACTTAAATATGTGCCAAGTCAATCGGGATGAGTACATTTTTCTATGACATGAAGCGAGAAAACTGCTGCAGGGATTGAGAGGTTGCATGTCCCGTCTTCCCTATGTAGGAAAATTACCGGGAGTTTCTATGCAGGGAGCCGCTCATATCATCAGTATGGCAAATAATTATCATGTGAATGATGATAATTCTCTTTCAGCGAAGTCCTACAAACATAAAGAGAATCTCATGATGAACGGAGCTTATCAACTTTCATCCAGGAGCGGCCAATGGGAGTGAAACGCTGATACAAACGGCGGGGTAAAAAATGATTGGCATAGTCCTCGACCAATCTACGTGCAGGTCTGTAAAAAAACGAGTGACGTCATGAGGGATAATAAATGTCCCCGCCTCCATCTCAACGCCCGAGAGTTTTCTCGACACAAAAGCAAAATGTCCGCTGGATGGTCGGATGCAGTGCGGCTCCCGGTCTGCGGCTATTTGGAGCAATGATTTGCCGTTTTTTCGCCACCGGCGAACTTGAAGGAAAATAAAGTCTTACTGACAGAAAAATACGTTCGACTTGGAAATGTAAAAATGGTTTCATTTGCTAATTACCTTCACTCCGTATGGCGGCTCATCGAATGTAACTAGCATGTACCTGTCGCCTCTACTAGCCGGGTCTCGGGCACGCAGCTGTCAAAAAAGAAAACCAAAACAGCATATATTAATTTTTACCGACTTTTGCCAAGGAACCCTGAGCTCACCAAAGGTGTATGCTTGCTGAAAAAATCCGGGTAGAATCCATCTTTACCTTCATAAAGATCTCAACCGCGCCTTTAGCAACATCCAGATATGTCGTACCCAAATAAGTGCGCTGATTCATAGAGGCGGACGTGTCTAACAGAAAAACTAAAATAGGCATTTTAAATGTAAAGCCGCGGTGGTATGCTTTTCTAAGATAACTGTTATCCACATATGAGCTATCGTGCAGCCAAACAGTTCACTCATGTGTGCATATATATTTGTTATAGTAAGCCCCCCTCCGGCAGAGGGCCGTTGCATCTGCCCTCTCTGTGCCTGCCTCTCTGAGGCTGTTTCACAGCTCGCGCTGTTCAACTTCTGCTCCTAACCGAATGGAACGCCCCACCCCCACACTGCAAGCCCATTGGCCGAGTCCCAGTCTGTTGACCACGCCCCCTGTAAACATAATTATATTAAGAGGCAGTAACAGTTCGCCCTCTATGATCAATGGTAGGTTGCAATAAGCGGAACAAACAAACAGTTGGTAAAATATCTGATAGCTCCAGTAACCTGTCTTCCTGAGCTGAAAAAGCTACATAAAAAATACTGTTGGGTGTATCTGTTTAGAGATCATAATGAGTTCCCATTTTATCCCGCCTCCTCGCACAATAACGCAGCTGCTCTCTCACTATGCTGTTCTTGTGCTGCGTTCAAGGAGCTTCAGAAGGACCGCAAACACCACACAACAGAGCAAGTGAAAGTATATTTCGCAACATGGACGAGATGTTAAAGTCATCTTCATGTCTATATGTTGATTAAAAGAGTTATCGAAAACGTTACGCTGTGATAAACAATTGCGGAACGATGAAAAGATGTCTGGAGGTCATATTCAGCAAAACAGTTAATATATCATTCAAAGAAGCGAACTGTTTATCAGTTGTCAAATAGAGGCAGGAAGCACGCTCATGTATTTTCCTGAAGGAGAAATAAAATCAGCAACTGGTTTAGCTTTAATCAATAGGGCACTTATAAACTTTGCATTACATGGAATATTCTGAATTCACATAATTGTTTACATTAGAGTTGAAAACGGTTTGTTACATTAAAATATTTGATTATATTTAAAACTTAGATTTTTCTAAAAAAAAAAAAAAAATTATTTCCAGGTATTATTATGATCATTCCGTAAAACTAGAATTTAGGATAGAAGGTTCTATTTTCCTAAGAAAAAAAAAAGCCTTAAAAACAGTTGGAATATCTAGCGTTGCTTTCAGAACATTTGTACATTCACACATAAAATAAAAATTAAAGGTTGATTGGCATAATACACATATTACCTGCGATATCACAAAAAGGCTATACTACATGCTATTCACACAACTTTGTTTTGCTGTTCATCTGCAGAAGTAAGAAAAAAAGCTAAGCGTCTCCTAGGGTTGAAGCAGAACCAGTAATGTGGACCCATACTAGAACAAACTAAAGGTGACATTAGTCTATTAAAAGGCACATTTCATTACCGGGGACGATAAGGGGGAATTCCATTGTCCCCAGACCTAACGTTATGAAATGATAATAAACACGTTACCGCTGCCCTCCTCCGTCCCAGCATGCACCGCGCCGTCTGCAGCATAAAGAAAAAAAGGCTGAAGAGAAACAACAGGGTGGGATTATAGACGTCTGTTGTGCTTGGTATATTCTTCTAAAACCTGTGCTGACGACAAGGTAACGGGTCGCTCTTACCTTTAGTGGTTTTCAAACTAATCTGTGCTTTCTCTGTTATGACACGGCGTCAGTACAACGTTAAGTGGCTATCAGCTGGAGATATCCTAGCCGGCTAATGCTAGGCTAGTAAACAGTGACATTATAATGCTGTAAATAGATGTTATCACCGTGGTAGGGCCGGAAAACAATGTAACGTTAGTTTTAGTTCATATCGGCCACAAGTAGAGTGAGTGAACAATTAAAGTAGGCCTTTAAAGGGACATAATTTCAAGCGAATTTGTACATTTTACGAATTATTTACCCTGCATAAATACCAACATAAATACGACTAGAGTTACATTTACAACAACATGGCAAAAAGTCGTCCACATATAGAAAAGCCTGTCAGAAATCTTGTCCATAACGTCGTGATTTTATGGTGATAATTATGTGCAGCATAACAACACGTATTGCGACACTAGCCTCGGTCCTCGAGCTCTAACCGTGTAACCATAACCACGGGACACGTGACCAGGCGCGTGCAGTCCACCTGTCTGAAGCGTTAAACTCCAATAACAGGTATCTATAGACTGTCATTATTTTTAACTCCAAAGAACCAACGACGGATCAAAAGCGGGAATTCTTAGTTTTGATGGATTTGATCGATGATGAATATATTTGTTTTTAATATTTGATCAGTATTTGTGTCATCAAGGAAAAACTAGCCGATGTCCATCTCTGTTCACTTAACTGGTGCATCTCTACTAAAATTACATTGTGCTGGAAAAAATATAAAATACTTTCCATCTGTTTGCTTTCTCATTTCATATAATGTCTGGCGTAGGAAGCATTGTTATGCAGGTTGGTTAAGAATCTTTGGTGTCAAACACTCAAGACTGCATATAAAAAATGATTGAAAAAGGGTTTAAAGGTTGGATAATGTTTTCAAATATCAGAACTGTTGTTTTTTAGATGCAACGCAGGTGGGTTTATTTTCAGTAACCTTGGCAGTGCATCATGTATTATCAGATGTTTTAGGTTTCCGTTTGAATACTCAGTAAATAAATTAAACTTCTACCACAATGTCTTGCTTTATTTTATGTACTATTTAAAAAGTGACATAATTACCAACTAATAACTCTTCTGTTGATGTGTGTCTTCACAAGAACGTGTCATGGCCCTGAGGAGCTGAGACCGGTGCTTTTTTGCATCTGTTGGGGGTTTCGACTGTTTGATAGTTGTCAGAGAAGACTGGGGGGGCCCGGTCAGAGAGTGGACAGGGAGGGGGCAGAGCTCAGCTGGAGCCAATGCAGCAGCACCAGCAGCATCGACAGCCAGAGCCCGCGGAAGGAGGAAACCTTCCTGTGTTCGTGTTCCCGACCGAGCTCGTCTTCTATGCAGATGAGCAGTCGTCTCATAAGCAGGTGCTCACCCTCTACAATCCCTATGAGTTTGCCCTCAAATTCAAAGGTAAGTCAGCGGAGGAAAAGTCTGTACATTTTTCTTTTAACATTGCGTGAAGCTTTCTAGGTTATTATTTTGATTTTGTTCCAATGTTCAGTGCTGTGCACAGCGCCAAACAAGTACACGGTGGTTGATTCCATAGGAGCTGTCAAGCCACAGTGTTGTGTTGACATGTAAGTGTGATTTCTTCCTTCCACTTACATCTTTTCATCAGAACTTGTTGTCCTATCATTACATTCTGGTCAAACAAAAAGTCACATTTTTCCATGTCTACAGAGTAATCCGACACAGAGATGTGCGGCCGTGCCACTACGGCGTGTACGACAAGTTCCGACTGCAGGTGTCGGAGCAAAGCCAGCGGAAAGCTTTGGGTCGCAAAGAGGTGACAGCTACACTCCGTCCTTCAGCCTCACAGGAGCCGTCCAGCCCCAGGGCCCAAGACGAGGAGCGCCGGATTAAAGAGCAGTTTGCAGACAGCGAGTTTTTTGAACAGACTGCATTTCAGACAGGTAAGACGTAGTTGTGATATATCACCACTAGATGGAGCCAAAAACATCCAATTATCCTTTTCTTGCATGAAATCATATTGAAGCATGACTGCTTCTTTATATTAGCTATTTGAAAACATATAGGCGGACATGTGTTTAGACTTAAAATTGTATGGTACGAAATAATACTACATGAGTATAAGCTATAAATTGAAATGAAGTGATCACATATTTTAAAATTTTCGAATATCATTGAAAAAGAAATGCCACTTTTTTAACTACTCAGGCTTATTGCTCCTGTCTCGTTCCTCCCTCATTCATCTCTTCTATTAACATTTTCACAAAAATAATATTTATGGCACTGAACATAAAGGCAATGATGATCATTGTTGATATAGAAACCTACATAGAAGTCTGTCAGTACAAATAAAGAATATAAATACAAAAACAAAGGTACCACACTGAAAAGACCAGATATAAACATTTTGCTTTCTTCTATGTTCTAATAAAAGCACACTTTAACTTACACAGTTGTACAAATGTGCAAAACTACTTTGTTTAATTTCTAATAAAACTATTTTTGTACTGCAGAACATTTACCTCAGTAGTAGTTTCAGCTACAGTACATAGTCATGTTTAAGATTTCAGGTAGATTGTAGCCAGTGATGCATGTTATCCACTTTAATGAGCAGATTATTAATTGCAATTTGCTGCCAACTTAAAATTACATCAGAATTTGACCAGTTACAATATATTGGTCCTTAGTTGTTATTTGATTTTTACCAGTTTGTCATCCATAATGGCGTCATATTACTGCTAGGCTTGCATCTTTGGCTGACAGGTGGCCATGTGGGTTTTAAGAAGAACTTACACTGACCGCACAGTAGGTGGCAGTGTATAGAGGGACACTGTAGGGCAATGGTTGGTCTTTCTGCAAGTTTACCATCAAAACTTACACATATAGAAGAAAAGTCTTTGTTAAAGCATAACGGCAACTGGTCCTGCTCATTGGCAGTAGATCTGTTTGTTGTTGGAATAAAGTGTGCTAATGACGGATGTGTTTTTGGTCAAGAATAAGAACTTTGCATTTCATGTGTCTTTTAACCCTGTTTATTCCAGGATAAACCTAATTCACTCTGTTTAAGGCTTTACACAGATAAACTCCATAACCATAAGTCAGATGTTAATGCCTGAATTTACAGAGAGCCGTCCTGTTGCTGGAGGACCCAGTCTGCTCACAGTTCTGCTGGGACTCGTGTGCATGATCGCCCTGATGCTTCCGACACTGGGGGAGCAAGAGTCCACTGTGCCTGTCTACCTCCACTTAAGTGTTAACAAGAAACTGGTAGCTGCTTATGTTCTTGGTAAGACTGAAAAATCACTACATCAGAGATGCACTGAGAAACTGGCTATTGGTTGGTATAAACAGATTTTCAAGTAGCGCTGACCAGTAACCGGCCAGCCAGAAACTCTCCACCACGTCTGCACCAACACCAACACCCTTCGATGTGGAAAATGCGATTGTCGGGAGAAGCTGTTTTCAGTATCAGTGGGATGGTTAAAAATGAAATCAGAGGCAGCACAGAGGAGTAGATGTTGTTTGAAAGGGAAGCGTACTTTCCACATCTTGTGATACGTCTGTGGTCCATTCGGATTGCGAGGCAGGCAGAAAGATGATGATCACAGGAATGCTGAACAGAACACAGGAGTTTGTCTGTGAGGGAACGTCCTGAATTTGGAAATGTCAGGCTTCTGGACATCTCAAGAGTTAAATGATAGATTTACATTTTCTTTGGTTTCAGTAATGCTAGAAGTGCCAACAGCTAATTAGCTAATACAAGATGGACATGCCAGTTTAAAATGTCAACTTCATAATCATTTTGACTGTTTTAAAATATTGGCAAAAGCCTGTTATACAACACAAGTTGAATGATGTCATCTTCAATTTGAATATAACCGCTCACAGCAGGAAGGCAAGAAATATATTTTTAATGGTCTTTTTTATCTATCTATCTATGTATAGATAGGTATACAGGTCCTTCTCAAAATATTAGCATATTGTGATAAAGTTCATTATTTTCCATAATGTCATGATGAAAATTTAACATTCATATATTTTAGATTCATTGCACACTAACTGAAATATTTCAGGTCTTTTATTGTCTTAATACGGATGATTTTGGCATACAGTTCATGAAAACCCAAAATTCCTATCTCACAAAATTAGCATATCATTAAAAGGGTCTCTAAACGAGCTATGAACCTAATCATCTGAATCAACAAGTTAACTCTAAACACCTGCAAAAGATTCCTGAGGCCTTTAAAACTCCCAGCCTGGTTCATCACTCAAAACCCCAATCATGGGTAAGACTGCTGACCTGACTGCTGTCCAGAAGGCCACTATTGACACCCTCAAGCAAGAGGGTAAGACACAGAAAGAAATTTCTGAACGAATAGGCTGTTCCCAGAGTGCTGTATCAAGGCACCTCAGTGGGAAGTCTGTGGGAAGGAAAAAGTGTGGCAGAAAACGCTGCACAACTGAGAAGAGGTGACCGGACCCTGAGGAAGATTGTGGAGAAGGGCCGATTCCAGACCTTGGGGGACCTGCGGAAGCAGTGGACTGAGTCTGGAGTAGAAACATCCAGAGCCACCGTGCACAGGCGTGTGCAGGAAATGGGCTACAGGTGCCGCATTCCCCAGGTCAAGCCACTTTTGAACCAGAAACAGCGGCAGAAGCGCCTGACCTGGGCTACAGAGAAGCAGCACTGGACTGTTGCTCAGTGGTCCAAAGTACTTTTTTCGGATGAAAGCAAATTCTGCATGTCATTCAGAAATCAAGGTGCCAGAGTCTGGAGGAAGACTGGGGAGAAGGAAATGCCAAAATGCCAGAAGTCCAGTGTCAAGTACCCACAGTCAGTGATGGTCTGGGGTGCCGTGTCAGCTGCTGGTGTTGGTCCACTGTGTTTTATCAAGGGCAGGGTCAATGCAGCTAGCTATCAGGAGATTTTGGAGCACTTCATGCTTCCATCTGCTGAAAAGCTTTATGGAGATGAAGATTTCATTTTTCAGCACGACCTGGCACCTGCTCACAGTGCCAAAACCACTGGTAAATGGTTTACTGACCATGGTATCACTGTGCTCAATTGGCCTGCCAACTCTCCTGACCTGAACCCCATAGAGAATCTGTGGGATATTGTGAAGAGAACGTTGAGAGACTCAAGACCCAACACTCTGGATGAGCTAAAGGCCGCTATCGAAGCATCCTGGGTCTCCATAAGACCTCAGCAGTGCCACAGGCTGATTGCCTCCATGCCACGCCGCATTGAAGCAGTCATTTCTGCAAAAGGATTCCCGACCAAGTATTGAGTGCATAACTGTACATGATTATTTGAAGGTTGATGTTTTTTGTATTAAAAACACTTTTCTTTTATTGGTCGGATGAAATATGCTAATTTTGTGAGATAGGAATTTTGGGTTTTCATGAGCTGTATGCCAAAATCATCCTGTATTAAGACAATAAAAGACCTGAAATATTTCAGTTAGTGTGCAATGAATCTAAAATATATGAATGTTAAATTTTCATCATGACATTATGGAAAATAATTAACTTTATCACAATATGCTAATATTTTGAGAAGGACCTGTAAATAGAGGTACATGTCCTTGAAAAGAACTTAGAATTGCAATCGATTAGTCAAAGCTTTCCAAAAAACAGAAATTGGCCACAAAAGTCTGATCGGTGCATCTCTACTCCACACTGAACATAACAGATTTTTTTCTTCTAAGTGTTGCAGTTCACAGTAGCCGTTTGTTCTGTTCAATTCTAGGTCTTCTGACTATGGTCATCCTACGTACATGAAGTGTATCGTGCTGAAAGGAGGATAATCAGTTTTAAAGGATGAAGAGAACATCATCAAAGCAGAAGCTCAACTACACTTCAACAAGCAGAGCTGACAGCAGTGTGATGGAACCTCTTTACTCCATCTGCTGAAAAACACATTTTAGCACATTGGTTTCAAATACATATTGTGTTTTCTGGGCTGTTACAAAAACGGGAAGATGTGCAGATTTTTGCTGCGGACCTGAGGAGCCAGAGCGGACCGGTGCCGTCTCCGAGCACAGCCTGTGAAGGAACATGAGGCGGTTCCGTGTCACCTGGACCGACTTGCGTTGTTTGTCATTTTATTGCCATGGTGTGATGCAATATGGTTAACTTGAGTGTGAAGAAATCTACATGCAAACCTGTATATAAAGCCATTAAAATGTTGTCATGTAACTGTCATTATATTGATGTTTTGAAGCTTTTATAGTGCAAGACTGAAGACAGTGCGTTTATTGCATATGTTGACTACTACCTGCCCTCCCCCAACCCTTGAAATAGTTTCTACATGTCACCAAAGAGGTTATATCGAAGCTCCATCATCTTTAATAAAGTCTAAAACTAGATGCATTGTAGTGTTAGTAGTTAGTCAAACTACTTCAGAGAAAAAAAACCAGTATAATTCTCCCAGTCACTTAGCAGGAATGGTTACTGAACAAAACAAGTCGACTTCTTAAAAGCTCAAGACGATGACCTAAACCCTCACTGATTATTATCTCCTTCAGCTGTGAATAATGCTAGAAGCGATCCACCTACTGAATACCTTTATATTTACCCACCTCTTGTAGCATTTGGCATTGCTGCTAAAACCTACCAATGAAATTATTCATCTAGCATTCACATCTGCAAGAAAGGCAGTCACAAACAGTGCTACCCTTTTCATTGGCAACCCATGGTAAAGCTAGGCAAATAAGCAGCTTTTTCTAGTTAGTTTTACCAAACTGTAACCAGAAAATGCAATCTTTCCAATCTAGTACATTTATTCTAGGTAAAAAGTTGCTATTTCTAATTGTGCTTTTCTATTCTGTCATCACAAACATGTTGCGTTTACTTACGACCTTCAGCTGGAACGGGATGCTTTGGTCAAATGAGACTAAGATTGAGATTTTGGCAACAAACACCCCAGATGGGTTCAGTGTGAAAAGGCACCTCATGCATACTGTTAAGCAAGGTGAAGGATGAGTGATGCTGTGGGCCTGTTCCTGTCCCAGAGGCCTTGTGAACTACCAGGTTTTAAATATATATCTGGTCTCTACCAGTAAATTAGAAATGGGTCATCATTTGATCTTTTAGCACGATAGTGATCCAAAAACATTTGACCAGACAGAAAAAGGACTCACTAGAAACAAAAATCAACCTTCTTCCTTGGCCTTCTTAGTCCACAGAGGCGTATCATATAAAAAATAAAAACCTGTGGGTTGAGCTGAAGAGAGGATGAAAGGATAATCCAGAAAGAAATGTGTAAAAAGATCCATTTGCTTGCTGCAACCTTGTGAAATATTACAGAAGACTATGAGGAGTCGTGTCTGTATTACTAGTAATGGTGACAAACATGCCAGCAGTGATTCTGTTTTTTGTACAATATTGGGTTTAAATTGGCTTTTCATCTTCATCAGAGGAGTAATAAATGTGGCCTACGCTCCAACATGGTGGGAGCCAGCTTGACAAATTACTGTTTATGAATAGCAAACATTACAACAAAGTATATTCAAAATGAATTCCCAGAAGCCTGTAAATAAATTGGGTACAGAAAAAAAAAATAGACACAAGTCATTCAATAAAAGATCAGAAACCAAACTTCTTTAAATTAAAAAGGGAACACTCACATAAAATGATTTACAATCAATTTTGTACATGAACATTTAAGGCGACAGAGCAATGAAGGTTGAGGAAGCATTAACACAGCAGAGTATGGACACAGGAACCAGGAGAACCAATGATGAATTTTGGTGCAAATATCACAGTGCAGGCCTGAATCTCTGCCTTTTGTTTTTCCTCAGGAGGACAAAAACCTTTCCATCTTTCGTGCATAAGATTGGGATACAAGCTGGAGCACAGCACACCTGATATACGAAACCATGGCAGCAATAACAGTCTCTTAGTCCCCAATGGGATGCTTCTACTTTCCTTTTTGCTGAATGGTCCAGCAGTCCATTTATCTGATTTAACCTATTAACATTCAATTATATATATATATTTATATACACTTTTGTCATAAATTTCCATAAATAACACTTTGCCAGAAGAAAGGGGTAATCTTTAACACTTTCCATAGCTACAAAAACCACAAGATACACAGGAACCTTTTAGTGTTAAGAGACTACCAGAAACTCATGATTTACTGCTCGGTGCATTACTTGCTCCTTCTGGTTTTTTATGGTTGCAGTAAATAAGAACTAAACAAAACAAATCAGACCAGAAACAAACCAAAAGTCACCACAGTTCACGGCCTATAATGAAAAATATTCTGAAAATCTTCTCCAAACAAAAACAGGACATCTCCATAGCTGTACCCCAGACATATTTGATCAAGAAAACTCCTGTGCCTACATTCACCGCACAGCCAAATGTAAAACTAGAACATCAGACTAGATTCATATGTACATACTTACAAACAAAGCAGGGAAACAATAAGTTAAATCTTTTCTTACAAACTCTGCAGACTGTGTGCATACAAAGGCATATGGGACGAAGCTTTCCAGCACAAAAACAGGATCTGTCTTTTTGTCCAGTGTTCAGCGTCTCTCTGAGATGACAGGAACATTTAGGACAGAAATGGCGGGAAAGCCAGTTCCAAACTATATCACTATGCAGCCAAGCACCATCTAAGACGGTCAAATAGCAGCTGGCGCTCACAGTGTCTTCAGTCAGTTTCAAACCACTTAGCTCTGATGCCCAGACAGATGTGTGGCTTTATAGATTCCTCAACTCGAACCTATCTACACCCTCTTTGAAAGTAGCCATGACAACAGTGGTACAAAGGCAAATATGGAAAGGTCCATGTAAACTAAATGCAGACCTAAATGGGGTGACGGGGGCCTTGAGAAAGACAATTTTCCTCATCAGAGGAAGACACCATTTCCCACGTTCACAGGTCTCGCTGCTGATGATCACTTCGGAGACAGATCCTGCAGGGAGGTAAAGGGCGAGTTGCTAGATGATGAAGGGGACACTCCCTCCATCTTGCCCGGGGAACCTGTGGATGAGCTGATGCTGCTGAGACTCCCATCCAATAAATCTGGAGAGTGACTGAAAGTGAGAAAGAAAGAAAAAACAAAGACACATTAAGACCAGAGGCACTCAGTAACCCTTATAGCTATATTTAATGTTAGCTCTTACAGAACCCTTTATGATGCACTTTCTACTCACTCACTTTGTGATAAACAGTAAAAGTTCTGCCATGTATGTGTTTTTTTTAGTGCAGTACTGGAAAACAAATGATCTCTGACAATGACCTTTACTTGCTGCGTGAAGGTTTGCATCAGCCTACGCTGTTCTGGGAAACATTCTAGCTCCATGTGCAACCATGCAGGGGGTATCTCTTGATCTCTGATGGAGATTATGATAACCTTGGATAATAGATGTCATATGGCTTGTTATGGAGGAGAAAATACAAGGCCACAGAATGAGGTGTGCTTGGAGACAAAGACTGGGAACCAGGACCATAAGATGGCAGACCTGCATAAAATTACTACACGACTGTGTTCTCCTCCAAATGTTCAGCCTCTGGATGTAAGAGTGGAGTATTTACAGCAGCAAACAGCTCGTACACCCACAAGTCAGAGGCTCCTGTGGTTCTGACTGCAGCTAACTTCCATCAGCTTCCATCCTTCTGTCCAGAGCACAGTAGATATGCTGGTGCTCAGGTGCAAACATGAACTAAAAACAGCATTAATGGAAGTGGCGTCAACTGCCTCCACACACTGGTCAGTAAACTAGTTGGTTACCATGCATCCTGCAGTTAGCAGGGACTGGACACTGGTTGGTGGCAAAATTGGGGTCTTTAGTGGCAAGAATTTGAAATACTCTTTTTTTTTTTTTTTTTTTTTTTACAAGAGTTATTAGTCCAACATCACTGAGATGAATCTTGGAGACATTTTGTGTCGGATGTTGCACATCTGTTCTGTCATAGCAACTCTTTCAGCCAAGCCAGCGTTCTTCTATCTGTGCTGATCTGACCTTTCAACATTTAAAATGCAAACTAAAACCATACAGTCAGAGCACTGAGTACATTTGATATTGAGGTATATTTCCAGTCAAAAAAAATTAAAATCACTGGTATAACTCAAATATTTCCCACTGTACAAAGACTGATTCCACTGGTCATAAATGGCCATATAACCTTTACTAGATGGGCAGCAACAGTTGCTTCTCTAAGGTCATTGCTTGTGTCTGTACACCTCTGCATTGGGTTAGTGCAGCTTGCAGCTCTGGATGGGCCCACTGTTCATAACCAATCAATGCTTTCCACTTTGTTACTACTTACCTTAAGTCCAATGAAAAATGTGAAAAAGGAATCAGTTTCTCAAACAGTTTTCATGCAGCTGAATTTTTGTGAAAGAAATACTGATGGGCCAGAATCCCATTTTTCCCACCGCCAAATTTCATGTTTTTCCCAACTTAGATTTCAAGAGATCGCGGTCTATTATTGATACATTTTAATATAAAAAAAACTTTCACAGGTGAAAGTTTGTATTTTCCAATGACTGCACTCAAGACAGCGCAGTTGCAGAAATACTGATGTGAACTCTCAGTTGTGACTAGTCCAGATGTGACCATGTTGTGTCGTGATAGGGACAGATTTGTTTCATTATATTTTGGTTTATAAATGACAAGCCTTGCAATACTACTGATGGCCTCCATTACCATACCTACACTGCTTGAGTTAATCAGCCAAAACAAATCGAACCAAACTTTAATCGAGTTGATCAATAGGGTCACTGCTCAAGCCCCAACATGACAACCATGTTCTCAGTCCCTCACCAGGAACTGAGATCCGACAGGTTGGACACATCTGATGACAGCATGGTGGTGGTGCCCTGGAAGAGTCTCTTAGGCTGGCTTTCTGTCTCCATCTCCCCTGCAGATGAAAATGAGTCAACATTTCAAAGACAGGTAATAAAGATGAAGTGAAGTATACAAAAAATATGAACAACTAAAGTTACCCTCTTAGAAATCAAATCATTTCTTGGTCAAACTTCTAAACAGTTTATTGTTGTAACTAAACCGCCCCACGCTCCCCTCAAAAACCCAAACCACACACTGAAATATCATTTTCCACAAGCTTGGATTAAATGTCTTTAAAGGGAGATTTTCCTTTTAGATTTTTAAGACAACTGTTCAGAAATTATATAGAGCACGTCTCACCTTTGCGTTTAATCGGACCAAGGATGCTGGCTCTGATGCAGTTGATTGGACTTTGACTCCGTCGGCTGAAGAAAGCAGAAACATACGACAAACCTGATTATCAACAGGTTACGTGTGTTAACAATCAGCAGCTCCATTTAATACAGTGATCCGAAACAGTTACATGAACTTCTCTTCTAGGGTCAAACATTTTGATTCATTAATGATACTTTCAGAAATTCACTTTGAGAAAAAATTTCATACAGAAAATGATTGGTTTAATGATTCTGATGCCAAACTTGAATTTTAACGTGGATCATCTCTAATCCATAAGGCCAAATACAAACAATCAATCATCTTAACTTGCAAAAACCAAGGTTTAATTCTTGTTTTTAAAATCATTTAAAAAGTCAGAAAACGTTGAATAAGTCTTTCAACCATCTCTGAATGACAGCAGATTGCGAGACTTTAAGCAACTCTGCTTAATAAAAGTAATCCAAACTATCCATTGCCCTGGCAATTAAAGCAATGTTTCAGGTATTCTGACTGGAAGTAATACCACCACTTTGGAGCAGCCAAGCTAGAGTCTCGACGTTAATCTGATAGAGAAACTGTGCATGAAGCTAAAGATTAGTGTTGGAACGTAAGCCTTTCAAACAAACAAAATTAAAAAAAGCTCATCACCAGAGATAGATCATCAAAACACCAGTGGAAACATGCAAAAAGCTGATCAACAATTGTAAGAAGGGTTTGATTGCTATAATGACAAAGATTTTTTCATTGATCACTGAGAATAGTTTTAAATGCCATATTTCTTTAATAAAATGCAAATCAAAATATAATTTTTTATAAAACTGATATTCCTTTTACATTATTTTACCACCTGTTTCAATTCCCATCAGAAACAAACGTCTTGGTTGAATGAAAGTAACCTTAAATCTAAATCTGCTGTATGAATAATTCTGGGCTTGAATGTATATGCCAAGAACTGGAAGAAGACCCAAACCGCCCGCTTCCAATGAAAGAGAATTAGATGGGATGTTCAAGAACCACTGGAAGATGCAGAAACACTAGTGTCAGCCCCCAGCAGAGAAACCAGGTTTGCACTGCCGTGGACTGAGAGGGTGCCGGCCAAGAAACAAGCCGCTGCTTCCAGGTCAACACCTTCAAGCTCAGCCCAAGTAGAGTGCCCTCTGGAGATAACTTCTACGGCCTGGCTAAGCAAAACCTGATCTACAGGGCCAAGTTGACAAGAAAAGGTTTGGAAGACTCAAGGTGAGGCTTTCAAACAAGAGAAAACTGCACCCGGTGTAAACAGTGGTGGCAGAGATGGATCAGCCTGCATTTTTAGTACTGAAGTTGCTTGTTGTGTGATCATTCTGCTAGAGAAAAACAATGTTCCAACTGAATAATTAAAAGCCTTTAATTAACAGCATACCTGTCCACGATGAGTGTATGTCAACTTCTGACTGGAGGCGTGCATAAATAACTAACATTCATAAAATCCGTATGAATTTCAGTAGAGTTGAAAACAGATCAGAACATTTCAACAGTAGTTAAAACTCCTAAAAACATGTACTGACCTGAACCGCCGTGTCGGGCTGGGTATCGAGCTTGGTGTTAGACCGTTGCTGTTGACAAGTAATTGGAGCGAAGGAGAGAAACACTGCTGCTCCGAGGATGGGGAAAGAAACACAAAATCGCAGTGAAGACGAACTCTAACCAGCAAAACATCTGATGATCATTTTCATAACTTTGCTTTCAAAACATTAAAAACGCAGACAATAAATATGACACAGCAACTGTGCAGACAAGGAAGAAGATACTAAGTATTTAATTTCCCATCGTAAAACTGCAGACAAATAATATTCGTAGGAAGATCTAGTTCGACAGCGTACCTTTTTTCCTATTCCTCTGGTTGGTGACGGGGCCGGCGACACAGGCACAAAGTCAATCCGCTTTGGAGACGAAGAAGCAGACTTCTCCAAATCATTGTCGCTCTGTGAATGCAACATCACCACATGCTGAAAGCAACGTCATCCCATGACATGTATCCGAACAGCAGTTCACAAACATGTAATACAATTTTTTTTTAAAGACAAATATTGTGGGAGTATTATACTACCAACTCAGCCTGGACTTGAAAGACTGGTGGCCCTGTTAACTCCCGAATGTTTGACTGTTAATCTAGCATGCTTTTACTGGTCCTCACTACATTCATAGAGAGAGGACGATGCCCTTGGGCCAAAGCATGCCTGTCCAAAATAAAGCTGTGCTGACTCGGAGGAATGCCTAAAAACAGAGCAGGACAACAACATCAACTGGGGCTCTAGTTATTCTTACCAGACTAAGGCTTTCCTCCCAAGATTGGCTTATCTGCATTGCAGCTTGAACTTCCCTGTGGGGACATAAATACATAGAATAACTTTTTAGCATTTAACATAACTCGCTTTGTGATCCACCAAATGACAGGTTCATACCGCTCGTGGGCAGTTTCTCTGTTCATCACGTCTACTCCCTCTTCCTGTAACGATGAAGAAGAAGGGCAAAGTCATTTTTTTAGCCTATTTAAATGCAGTCTTCAGACATCACTATCAGACTCAAAGCTACGACCTCAATTACACTGAACTGGCTTCACGCATTAAAATCAAGCCCAACTAGGACAAGAATCCATTTTTATAAATGGATCCCAATGGATTCTCAGTAGGATTCGTCTACTACTAATAACCAAAAGACACCATCTCTTCCTTCATAAACGAAGCCAACAGTGGCCTTGTTTTTCCACAACATAGCAACATCTCGGCTCCTTACTTGTTTAATCTGATGAAGCCTGGTGCTGGGGACACGAATGGGTGATGAAGGGACCTGTACAGCAGGGAGGACAATCAGAGCTCTGTGATTCAGGCAGAAATTGCAAAAACATGACTGAACTGCAGGAACATACCATGTTAGGTCTGTTGACAACCGTAGTGCTGTTTCTGCGACAACGTAGCACTTCTCTCTGGAAGACCGGAGTGTTATCACTGCAATGACAAAGCCATGTGTTCGTTAGCCATCATGCCAAAGTAATAATGTTAAATCGATGTGCAGAAAAGGGAAAAAGTCATTCAATGAAAGATGTTTCATTTAGTTGGAAGATGATCAAACTATTGCAGAACCTCAATCCATTAATCATGGGTGCACTGTTTGATCTCCTCAAGTGTCCATCGCTTTGGACTAAGGCAGCTGGGATTTCCAGGTCCAGCTCCATCTTTTCTTGAGACATGACTCCGGAGTTGTTCATTCTGCTTAACAATGCCTTTCACGCATTCATGAACCTTAAATGGCGGCCCAGCTCAGTAATGCTACATTTCTGACCCTCGAACTTTAAAAGCTTTCCATGTTTGAAATGAATTTGCCCAGTCAGTCAAACTAAGTCGACATGAGACAAGCCAACTAACAACGCAGATGACCCAGATGATGTTCAGGGCCCCTTCCTCAGTGTAGCAAGTTAACAATGTTTTCTAACCATGATGGTGTTTTATATAGTTTATATGCAGCTCTAATTACACTTTTCTAATGTTACTCGCAACGTTATGAGCAATCAAAAACTTTCCTGATGGATGGCTAGCATGCCGTGGCTACATACCACACAATGCCCAGTAGCTGCTAGCTGCTGACCCGTTAGTCTGCTGGTGCAAGGCGGCAGAGTCTCAGCAAAGAACCGAGTTACAACTGCACTTTACCGCCTAATACGAGTCAGGTTTCGCCTAACTAGCCCGTTAGTTGCTTTAAATACAGGTTTAATGCTCATATGAGCCTGGTTTGGACAGCGCGAAGGAACGGCGCTGCTGTGAAAAGATTGCCATACCTCCTAGCTAGCGCAGCTCAGCTAGTGTTCCACTCATTTTCGCTACCCAGGTGGTTGAGCTAGATAGCCGGAGAAGCTAGCTAGCGACGTTAGCATTGGAGTGCCATCACTACTCCTCTAAACGTTTTCTTCCGCCAACCTGCTAGCCACTTCGGATCTCAGATCGACCTAAACTCGGCCTACTAAAAATGTCGCCCGTAAAATCTACAGCTTGATTTCTAGCTGCTGCGAGGTTGGTGCCGCCAAGAATGAACCAGAGTCCCAAAGATTACACTGGGGCTAGGTGTTAGCAGGAAACTTCAGGCCCCTTTTAACGTTAGCACCGCTGTCCAATGAGACCGCTCCGTTTGCCGGCGTGACAGCAGGTTCTGTTTGCAGGAACAATATTTGTTCTCCCAATGTCTGTTTCTAACACTGTTGCGAAAAACCAAAATAAAGCCAACATTCGGAGGAAAAGATTCACACTGATTTTCTTGTTGTTTCAAGGGTTACCTTTTTAAGCAGGCACATTTTATAAGAGCAGTGGCGGAAAAAAAAAGAGCTTACATTTAGTTATATTGCAACCACCAACTCCAATGTGTTTAGTTGGGATTTTTGATAGATCAACACAAAGTAGCATATGATTGAGAAGTGGAAGCAAAACGACACTTGGTTTTCGTTCTGTTTTAGTTACAAATCAGAAAACGTGTTTCAGCGCCTCTGATTGAATACTTTGTAAAATTAGTTTTCACTGCAATTACAGCTGCACGTTTTTTATGTCGTTGCCAGACTTGCACTTCATTATATCTATCTACAGCAATTTTCAAGTCCAATCACAGATTCCCAAATGGATATTGGTCTGGACTTTGACTGAGCCATTAACACATGATTATGTTTTAGTCTAAATTGTTCCATTGTAGCTCTAGCTTTATGTTTAGGCTCGTAGTCCTGCTGGAAGATGAACCTCCATCCCGGTCTTTTGAGTTGGTTTTTTTTTCCAGGATTGACATGTAATTAGCTCCATCAATCTTCCCATAGACTGTCCCTGCAAAAGAAAATAGTCCCTAACATGGATCTATATCCATCTTCCCATCAACTCTGACCAGCTTCATTCATTCTCAACCTTTATTTATAGTTGAATCCAACTGAGACACAATGTCTCAATTTCAAGAGAGAACCACCCTACCTGGTGAAATATAAGGGAAGCTAGAGTACCTGGAGAGAACCAACATATGCTTGGGGAGAACAAGCATATTACCATCACCATGTTTCACCAGTAGGGTGGTGAGCTCAGGGTGAACTGCAGAAATAGCTTTTCATCACATATCTTGTTTTACACGTAGGGCAAAAAGTAAAAGAAAGAAATGCTTCATGTGACAAGAGCACCTTCTTCCACATGTTTGCCGTGTCCAGGCTCGTACGGGACCCCTCACAGATTCCTTTAAGGGGTGTCCAATGCCGGTCCTCTTGGGTTGGTGTCCTGCATGTTTTAGATGTTTCCGTTGCTTCAGCACAACTGAGTTCTATCGATGGCAGAGTACCAGGCTTTTATTGAACTGCAATCACCTGAACCAGGTGTTTTAAAGCAAGAAAACATCTAGATCATGGAGGACAGCAGTCCTCGAGGACTGACCTTGGATGGCAGGAAACAAGTTTTTTTTTTTCCATTCTTCATAAAGGTCAGATTTGTGGAATGCACATATATTAGTAGTCCTGTTGACAGATCTTTCCAACTAAACTGCAGATCTCTGTCGCTCCTCCAGTTACATTTGGCTTCTGATTAACGCTCTCTTTGTCTGACCTGTCAGATCAAGTTGACATCCATCTCCTGGTTTGCAGACAAGACATTCTATTTCTAGATGGTTTGCACAGAACTCTGAGATGTTCAAAGGTTGGGATCTAGGTTTATAACCAAACCCTGCTTTAAACTTCTCCACAACCTTCACCCTGACCTGTCTGCTGTGTTCTCTTTGACTTCATGATGCTGTTTGTTTTCTTCTGTTCTCTAACAAACCCTCTGAGTACTTCACAGAACAGCTGGATTTACACTGGTATTTAATTACACACAGGTAGACCATTTACTAACCAGGTGACTTCAGAAGGCAATTGATTCACTCACTTCATAATAAAGGGGCTAAATGCAAATGCACAACACACTTTTCACATTTATTTGTAAATAAAATGTAAACTTTTTATCCTCTTCCATCTGCTACACAGTTTTCATAAATGCCATAGAGTCAAGAGTACACCACTGCAGTCATGCCTTTTACGACAAAAAAAGCCCGGTGCCTATCTCCAGCAGTCTATGGGCGAGAGGCAGGGTACACCCTGAACAGGTCACCAGTCCATCACAGCAACGCACACACAGGACAAACAACCATGCACACACTCATTCACACCTAAGGGAAATGTAGAGAGACCAATTAACCCTAACAGTCATTATTTTGGACTTTTGGGAGAAAGCCAGAACATGCAAAAGTCCATGCAAAAACTGCTGCCCTTGGCAGAATTTGCATTGGACCTTTGGAAAACACCTTTCACATCTAAATTCAGTCGTATTTGAAAAACCTAATTAATCCAAACGGCAATAAAATGTTGCAACTCTCACTAAGTTTCTTCAGAGGAGCCTTTCTTGACGGTGTTGGCAGTGAACATGAAGGATCTCCTGCAGCATTCTGTGTTGCAGAGGATCTAAAGATGCCTCTGACTGAAGACATTAAGGTGCGTTTTAAAGATGAGGCTTGGAATGGTTTTTCCCTCCCATAACTTTCATTTCCCCTGTGAAACAGAGCTGCTATGTCAGCAGACAGGGAGCAGGTAATTCCTCCCATTGCACCAGTTTTCATCGAGCTCTCGCTCAGCAACTGAGTATGGTACAGAAGGGGCCATCGCAGACTTGAAAGCTTAGATTTTTCGATGATTAAAAACCACTCTTCCTCCACAACACTCCATCTAAAAGTTCCTGGTAGATGATAATGTACTACTTCTTTGCCAGGGCCTCAAATGCAGGGTAAATTTCCTTCCTGGTTAACAGTTCCCCGGTTCCTGTCGTAGAAAGCACCTTTACTGTCCTTTATGATGTTTGATGATGCAAGCAGGTTAGTGGGGGAAAAAAAATCTCACTTGGAGGTCAAAAAGTTTACTTTTTTTTTTTTTTTAAAACACATCCCAGCCAGCTGACTGGCAGTGAGCGCAACAAGTAGGAGCTCCATGCAGCACTCACTTTTGCTGGCACATCATTAAAGGAACTTTAAACTATAGCAAAGGTATCAGTTTTGAATCCATAACTTTGTTAAACCTCATACACCAGTTACTGACCCATGACTGTTCCTCATGACCTCGGGTTTCACCTCTCATTTAATCTGTAGACAAACAGAAGCCATTCATTTAAAGAAATACTTGTCCATTGTTTGGAAACAAATCGCCATCACAACCCTTTGCATTTGCTGTTGTATGCGACAAACCTTTGTACAAAAGAGCACTGGTCACTAGGAGGGGGGTGAAACATTTAATAGTCAGCGCTGAAAGGTTCAGCATAACAGCAGAAATGAACAATAGCAAAAACAACAGGTTGGCTCGATCTGTTTCAGGGACAGGTACATTTCAGATTCAATATTTTTCATCTGTAAACTTAGGACGTCTCCCAGCATTTAAAGGCTCCCCACCTATTAGATTAAAAGATGTGAAGAGGACCCTTACACTCCAACAGAGTGATATTTCATCGTTAGCAGGCCCATTAGGGATGACAGTAAACATTAAGGTGATTTTACAGCTATATGCATTTCAGAGAAAGTCTTCGTGCATAGGCTAGTACCGAAAAGCAGTTCAGGTTTTGTCCAAAAATTGACAAAAGATGTGAAAGAAATGTTCCATCTTCTGTAAGAGTGCAGATAAAGCAGCTACAGAAAGATTCTGGCAAAAGCTGATTTATAATACAAAGCAATGTTTCTTTTAAAAGAAGAGGTTGAAAATCTTTTGGTAGCGCATCAATTACTAACTTCTACTTTACGGTAGCAGCATTTCTCTAAATAAATTACTCAATTAAAAAAATAACATAAAACATATCAGTGTGGCAACATAAAGCATTACTAATTTAGGGTGGGCTCGTTTCTAAGGCAATCATCAGTTTTCTTGTGCAGCGATGGAAGCACAGAAGCAGGACCACCTCCTCTGTGGGACCCTGAGCAGGCTCAGCATTTTATAATCACCCAATATGAAGTAATCAAATATAAAATTAATTGCAAAGGAAAAAAATCAACAGCAATACATTAAGAAGTGTGCTGCAGCTTCTCATGCCTTGTACTTCTCCTTCCCCGTTTCACTAATGACACAGATATGCTGAAACAGAACAACGGGAAGTGAATGTAGAAGCATTTTTTACGGTTCCTATCAGATATTAAATCAGTAACATGTTTTCCTGTACAAAACGCATGAAGCCACTTTACTCATTTTATTTATATTGATTTCTTTTTCTATACAAATACTTACATTCAGGTCTCTGAAGTACTCATTGTAGTCTAACGCATATCCTACCACAAATTTGTCAGGGACCTCAAATCCTACAACTGAAACAGAAAAGAAAAGACAAGAAGAGAAAATTTAGTTTCCAAACTGTGGACAGCTTAATAATTCACACATTGCTGGAAGTTTAACAATAAAAAGAGACAATAAGAGACAATAAAAAACTAGGGCCCCCCTCCTCACCCAAACCTGCAACAAAGTTAACAATGTCTGCATTACATAAACTGAATATATGTATAAAAAATCGGAAAGAAAAATGTAAGTGTTCACATCCATCCATCCATCCAGAGACCAGGTAACTGGGACGACAGTCTGAGCAGAAATCTACATACATCCCCCGCCCTCTTTCTGTCCATCCTGGCATTGCCAAGCCAGCTGTGGGATTTACCTCCCCGAGTCTCCTCCAACATAATCCAAGATTTCACTTATCAGGACGTCCCCAAGCTTCTATTCCTCAGTTTTTCAAGCCTTACCCGCTGTGTGAAGAAAAAAGCTAAATAATAATATAGCCAGCTAAAAATGGGATTTATTCAGATACTTACAATCCGGTCGGTAGCCGACACTCCTTGGTGTTCGTTTCACCAGCAAACTAGGGCAAAGAATAAATCAACAAAAGATGAAACTGCAGCACAATTAACAAATGTTGCTATAAAATGGACGTTGTTCAGATACCTTGCTACTTTAACCATTTTGGGATTGTACTGCTTGAGGAGTTGCAATAACGTCTTCATAGTCTTGCCTGTGTCAATGATATCCTGGAAACAAAGCATGAGAGGAACTCAGAAAAGAGACGCTTTAGTTTATTATGGAATGAGAGGATAAGTAAGACAATACCTCCACAATTAGGACATTCTGTAGAAAAGAGAAGAAGAGTCATTTAATACTTAGACACAGACACATAATTCGATCAGTGAAAATGTGTGCAAGCATACAAGATCCAGCAGGGAAAACGTTCAAAATATGTAATATAGATATGTTAAAATAAAAATAACACGTGACCAGTAGTTAATTCTCTTAGAAATATCTCAGAGTTGTGAACTTGTCAAACAATTTTTTTTATTTCAAATAAAACTAAAAGAAATCAATCATGTTAGAATTGTTTAGGCAGCTTCAAGCTGCATGGAACTAGTCCATAAAACTAGTCTTTCATATAAGGGGATGTGTTTAGGGGTCTCAGAGTAGATGGGACTGCATAGAAATGCAAGCCACATTTTGCAGATATTCATTTGTACAACGGAATAAGAAAACCGTGTAGATTTTTCTTTCCACATTTATGTGCTGCTTTTCATGTATTTTACATAAAAAATCCAACTAAATGCATAAGTGTTTTATCTTTTGGTATTCTTGTTAAATTTGAGGAATGTGGGCGCTACGCGTGTCGTAGCGATCTCGGTCCTCCATGCATGTGCTGCATATCTTCCTTCCCCCTCTCTCCATCCCACTTCCTGTCGGCATACTTTGGAAAAAAACAAGTGCTGATGAAGCACTTTTCCATACTGACCTTTCCTGTCAGAGTTGACAGATCGTCCCCACCGATCACTTTGATTTCACCAGTCGACTGGTCGTTCTGCAAGGATGAGAAGACGGGTGAGTCCACATGACGACATAAAAGCAGGAAATACCAACAAGAATTGGATCATGATAGAGATAAAAGGGAAAATAATCTTAAATAACATTATGACCAGATGCTAACTGTGCTTCATAACTTAATTAACTTCTATGTGAAGCCCCACCAGAGAAGTAAGGGCGGTGTCCATTCTGACCCTGTTTAGGTGAAAAGCTTTACAGGCTGTCCCATAGCTGAGAAAACGACCCTGCATCCACTACATTCAGAGAACTAGCAACATAATCCAAAGGGACAGTTGTCCAGATTAAAGTTTTATCCAGGATGTTGAAAACTTTGATCTGTGACTAAATGATTTAGCATGAGGGTTACTCTGAATTTTTTTTTCAGTCAATACAGGGATTGCTGGGTTTATGTTAGATGATGGCTTCTTTCTTTTTGGTTTTTTAGCAAAAGCCAAACATGAAATTAAAATGTCTGATTTTAATTGTGAGTTTTTCTTCTTTCATGCTGCAGTTTCTTATTTCTTTTAATTGCCACTCATTTCAGTCACATGGTTTATTTGCAGCCTCCTGAGAAAGACATGCTGTCCTTGACCAGGCCACAGATAAGCTGCAGAAAATGCGCAACAACTCATCCACTGTTTGCAATCATTAATTTATACTGTGTCCACTTCTTTTGCTGCAGCTCCTATTTGTTTATTGTTCTAATAAAATGTTTGTGATAATTTAGATCAGGTTAGCTTTCTGTTTCTCAGGCACATATTTATTCTTTATAAAACCTAGTAAGGATTTGGATTTCATATTCTAATTTGGAGCAGGTCAACAGCTAACCCTCTGCTGGACTGTTACAGATGTAAAAACCAGCTGAAAAGATAAAAAGATACATTACACAGTAGCTCTTGAGGCGAATGAAGTCCACGGTCATTGGGATGGAGCGGTCGCTGTTCCTGTTCAGAGCTTTAATATAGTCCAGAAGGTCTGCAAAAAACTTGTAACCCCCCTTGAGCACGCACAGGGCCACAATGTGGTGTTCCCCCATTTCCTTCATGATCTCCCTCGCCAGTCTTTCTGTCCTAAGACAACATAGGAGGGAGACAGAAACACACTGAGGATAATCAGCTGTTTTGTGCTAGTCACCCAAAATTCCTTTTAGGTTTTAAGCTGTCTTAATTATACAAGACAAACCTTTCTACAAGCCACAAGAAACTCTATATAAACTACAGCACTTTGCAAAAGGTAGTCTTTTCTACTTGGCCATGTGGTGTTTGCTTGTGTATGTGACAGTCATAGTGATGCAGCGCAGGACTGTGGGGTGTTTAACTGGAGCAATGTCAGCGGCGTGGTCGTTTTGGTACGGTGTCCAAAGGGCGGAGAAATATCGGTTATCTGCCACAACAGCAATATTAATATCAGATATTGGCCCAGATTTTCATATTGGTACATCCCTAGTCAGAAACAGTGTAGCGTTGCCTGTGTGTTTAGGGTCGTTTGGCCTGAAGCTGAACTTCTGGTTTTCTTCCAGGACGGTCCCGCGTTTAGCACCACAATCTGACCAGCTTCCCCCTTCCTCCTAGAGAAAAACATCCCCACAGCATGCCGGTGTCACCACCATGCTTCACAATGGGGATAATGCTTTGTTATTTTCTCAACAAATGTATAGCCTATTTCCAAGAATGGTTTTCTTCTTGACTCTCTTCTACAAAGGCCAGATTTGTGTAGTGCTATATAATAGTTGTTCTGCAGACAGATTCTTCCACCTGAGCAGTGGATCTCTGCAGCTCCTCCAGAGTTACCATGGTCCACTTGGCAGTTTTCGTATAAATGCTCTCATCCAGTCGGGCATGTGATCATGTCTTTAAGTTGACTGTTGTGTTTAACTCTTTCCATTATCAGATGTTGGATCTTTAAGGCCTGGGATTCTGTTTTACAACCTAATCTTTCTTTAAACATCTTCACAATCTTCTCCTCGGTCTTTCTGCTGTGTCCCTCAATCTTCTCAGAACAGCTGGATTCACACTGACTTTAAAATACATGTAGTTCGACTTTATTAAGTAATTCAGAGTTAAATGGGACTAGATACAAATGCACTGCGTTTTTATTAGTATTTATAAAAATATTCAAAACCATGAATCATTTTCCTACTTTTTATTGGTCTATCATAAAATTCCATCGAAATACATATGTATACATATACATACAGTATGTATACATTTCCAAGGCTTCAGCTCAGAACAGAGCTTGTAAATACAGTTGGAGCTGCATTAAGAAACACCATAAACCTGTAGAAATACAATGATGTAGCAAAAAAGAACCCAGAGACCAGGTGCAACGGGATTCAGAAACTAGACTGATCTCTTTAATACAGCTTTTCAGGGAAAACAAGGTAAACAATCAGATCTTCATACTCAAACCGTACATAGAAATTCAGAATAAACTAGAAGAACAAAAGTGAAATTGGATTAAATGATTAAATAAGGTAAGGCGGAGGTTTTCAGGCTCCAGAGCTGGCTCTAAAGATGCTTTATGTGAAAGAGTCATTGCCTAATCCACCAAGAAAACAGAAAAGCCACCTTTCGTTGAACCTATGATCCACCACACTTTTACTTACTAGTTTTGAGCTGTTAAACATATGGTAACCCACCTGTCCAAGATGAGTCCGTGAGGAATATAGACCCTCTCCAAGTCAGCAGCATAGTGCTTTGGTATACAGAAAAGATCCAGGTCATAGCCCTGCTCCTCATCGCTAATCTGAAAACAAAAAGTGGTAAGAAATGGTAAAAAATAAAAATCTTAGGCGTTGTTAACCAGCAAAGATCATCTCTCACAACACAAAAGATGTGGCATGTTCTTCACAGATTAACAAGCCACCAGGATCTCCACCCAGGCCAGGCCCACTCTGAGGCAGCTGATTGGTGACTACTGTCGGACTCTCAGAAACGGCGTGCTTTAATATTTCAGACGTCCTTCTGTCCCTCTGAGGAAACATTTAGTCTGAGTGACTAACTTGAATCTGCTCCGCCGTATTCTCAGACTTTCCACGAAACGTTTAATCTTTTTCCAGTTACATTTAGAAAAATTACATTTCCTGCTTGTGTCTAGCAGTATGTCCCGAGAACACAGACAGAATAACTGGAACCATGTGACAGCGGCAAGCGAATGTGGGAATGATGTGCCACGGTTCTTCAAACATGCATGTGTACATCCTCAAAGAATGGTAGGTAATGAAACTCCGATACTTGTGCACCAGATGGTGCCTGCTGTATATGTTTGGGTTAAACCCATTCAGCTTCAAATAATAATGACTGATAACAAGCAGATGTCCTTTTGGTCACATGATCTGACAGATTATTTCCCAGGCAGGCCTGCAGTGTGGGAAGGGACTGCACCAATCTGAGGTCACAGGGAACAATTCACCTTTAAGTTTGCGTTTTTACTGAGAAGCTGGGGGCTGTACACTAGCCATTTTAAATCCAGGGCAGGGCAAACTTGATGTTTAACCAGTATTTCTGTTTGCTTTCTAGGACTAATCACAATCTGAACTGTGCTGACCATTTCTGGGAAAACAGAGAACTGGATAACCATTTCATCACAGCCCGTAAATCACATATTACAAAATGCTCTCGTCCCACACAGGCAGACTTTGTCTTCTAGTTCAAACTAAAAAATAATACTACAAAGAGAAATGTGTGTCGAAGACATTTCTGATCAGTAGCGCTGGAGTTCAGCCTGGAGCAAACTTTTAAAGCCAAGTCAAAACCAAGCACCGACCTGATCAAGGGCCGTACAATCTTAAATTTATACTATTCAAAGCACTATCTCAACATTAACTTTCATTTCATAGGATAACGTGTCAGCATTTTAAATAAGGCCGATTGTTTTTTCCTACAAGGAAAAAAAACAATAAGGAAAAATCAGCAATTGCAGATTAGGCGAGGGTCAAATACAGTATGTCCTGCTTTCTAAACTCCAAAAAATTGTCAATTACACCATAATGATCAGTTAAAATCCTTGTCATGAGATGCTGGGGAAGAGTTTGTTTCAGGTTAGAGTTTAGGTACATAGCACATTTAAAAAAACATTTGTATCAGATAAAGTTGTTACAAAGAGTACAATAAAACAGTAGTAAAAGCAAAAAAGATTAATTAAAAAGCAACAAAATCACAGCTTTCGTCACACTTTTCCTGGCTGATATGGAGTTCTAATTTTCCTGTAAGTCTGACCTTCCTGTTTCAAGTGCAAAAACTACGTATGGTTTTCTTCAGGTCTATAACACAAGGAAAAATGTGTTGCAAGTGTTTTTGATACAGGTTGTTGTTTTGAAGGCAACAAAAAAGTGAAGGAATGACAAAAGCATCCCCATAAATCCATGTAGCCTTATGTCCATAGCATATCTGACTTTCACTCACAAACGTGCATCACAGAACATGCCGCTAGTTTATGCATTTAGAATCTGAAAAAACTTAGTAAAATATTCAGATTTTCTGTATTTCACCTACAGATCACCAATCAGAGTTGCTGACTTGTTTGATGCATCTCTAGTTTGAAGCAATGAATGTGTCCAGTTGTTTCTCGTGTTGCTCTGTAAAAGGCTTGTGAGGTGTCCAGAGTGCACAAGTCAGTGTGGGGTTTGATATGATCTCCTTTTGTCTCCTCAGAAGTCAATATGTTGCATTTTGATCAACTTACAGATGTAATGACTGGAAACAATAGAGGGAATTAAAATAATCCAAATGAGATGTATTTAAACTAGAAACTAATGTCTGGATCTCTCTTATTTTGGATCAAAACACCAGAATCCCAGTGTCCAACAACAATTACAATAACTCGATGGCTAATCCAGAGTGAAATTTGTAAACCAGTTGCACAGACTTGAAGCCTATTTAAGAAGGTCGCGTTTTAGCAAGCAGGCAGTCTGTTTGGTTCTGTGTAATTACACGATTAAAGCTGCTGACGGACGCAGAGACCCACACGTTTTGTCGGGTGAGTTCACGCAGAACCATCTCTTGCGTCACTCAGCTGAACGTGGACAGCCCGTCCCTGTCTCCAGCCGCAGGCCACGCATTAAAATGCGTTACGAAAAAACACAAGACAGTTAAATTACACACCGTACTGCACATTCAGTGAGCACAGAGCGTCCCAGGGCAGCGTGTTATTCCTCTGGGGTAACCTCCGACCACCTCCCGTCTCTTATTTCACTGGCGGGAACTCACCACAACACAGGAGCTCGACGTCGCCATGTCAGGGTCCATTCTCCAGCGTTTAAATACAGATGTTCTACCTCAGTCTTCGTAGAGAAGACTAAAATGTGTGCTCGGGTTACTTTGGCAGTCTCCTCAGACCTGGGACACTCATGAACCTTCGTGAACCGCAAGAGAGCTCGTGTCTTTCCGGGAGTTTCTCTGTACCTCCGCAGCCCGCTCTGCATAGGAGCGCGGCCAGCCAATCACGTGGGAACAAAAGGCTTGGCTCCGCCCCTCTGCGTAGAGAGTGGGGTCGGCTGCACGAGCTAAAACAGCTTTGATTGTCCAGCTGCGCGAGGTCAATCTCAGACTTCCGAGTCATGCCACAGGTTATAAATACATGACCATTTTTATTCGCTTGACCAGACTCTGCCAAAACGGTTATGACTTTGTCTCTAACAAAATCACACCTTTAACACTATATTACGAGTAAAAAAACATATGTAAAAGCTGGAAAACCTTTGAATTTAAAAATAAATCCATTGCGGATAAATAAGCACTTTGCTGGAACAAATAGAACCTTTTGAGCTAGGTCCTGTATAAACAGGAAGCATTTCCACGTAGGAAGTACAGTTAAAATTAAAAGGTTATTACATACCAGATGCATAATTAAACAAATAAACTGATTAATAAGCCCCTAGTTATATAAAAGCATAATATACATAAAATCTAAAAAGACTAAAATCACGTCCAAAATATAATTAAAAACAAATACAATCACTTAAACAGGTGCATCCACTAACTGGATGAGTATCAGGAACAACTAACAAAGGGATTTGTGAGCACTTCAATAATAGTGTTAAAAGCACCATCCAATTGTTTGATAAAACTGATCAACTTTCTTATAAAGTGCTTTAAAAGTGTGAACAGTGTAAACACTTGACTGTTACAATCATCAGACTCCTCCCTCTGGGTATTTTGTGTCATCGAATGCAACATTTAACTTCTGCATGTTGGACACCAGAGTCAGATGAATGGATGATCACCAGGCAGAACTTGTTGACATCCTGAGGAGGTACTGCTTTGATTTAGGTCAGTCGGAGCAGCGATCTATCCAAGGGTTGCAGAAGAGTAGCACTTGAGGGCTGGAGTTGGAGACCCCTGCTGTAGTCAGATAACAGCTTGTTTCCTTGATTGGGAAAAAAAAAAACACACCAAAAAAAACACCTTTATTTACAAGAATATGATGAATAGATGCATGGCCACTTATTAGCAACACAGAAAAAAGATAGCATAAGCACTTTTGATTTAGAGATTCTCCATGCAGACAGTGAGGATGGATTGGAAACAATTTGTATATTTAGATTCAAGGGGAAGGAATGAGTCTGAGGGATGAGGACAATGCACAGTTTGTAGATTGCGTAGAAGTATTTTGACTTCTTATCCAATTCCAACTTTGCGGAGTAGTTAGAGCTTTATGAGTAAAATCATGAAATTATGTCTTTAGTTTCTTGAATGAATGAATGATTTTTGGTTACAAGCTGTCATGTCTCTAAGCTGACAAACAATATTTCTTCTAATATCCTCCTACTCACTGGATGAATTACCAGGCCAATTTAAATATGGGCTGGATAGTTTACTTCCACTACTTTTGTATTGTGTGATTATTGTATTATTCACTGAAACCCAGGTTGGGTGATTCATACATGATGTGGTGACTCTCCCACACCTTAATTAATACTGAGCCAGTTTAAGGCTGTATAAAACTCTGAGCAGAATTTGATTAGGGGACCCTCTTTGGGTTAAGCCCACAACCATCACAATACCCCTAATGTTCAGAATAAATTGTCTAAGCCTCATTGTTTGCATGTTGTGCATTTAATACCTGTAGTTTCATAATGTACTTGTAAACCAACAGATAAATAATAAACTGACATCACAGGAAGTGACAGTCATATTAGGCATCTTATTTAAAACATTAGTAGCAGTAAATAATTTATTTCTTTGACTTAATCATTTAGTTTTGTCAATTTTGTGTGATGTACAGTTTTTCAATGCAGACTCAGCTGAGTGGGAAAGAAGATGTCAGTATAATTAGTCTGGTAACAATAATTACCAAAAAATAATCTATATTTTGTCTGATAATTCAAGGACTTCTGAGGCCCCAAGCAGCCTTTTGCCTCAGACTGCAATAGATGTTATCATAGAGTTCATTGTGTTTGAAAATAAGCTAAGACATTTCTTCTCAGCTACTTTAAGTAGAAAAACTAACAGGTATTTAACTTTCCCTTAGTAAAAACATATGTAAAAAGGTACGAGTTTTTCACGTTACAAACCAAACTGGGAACTTTATCATACAAAATTGTTCTTGATATACTAACAAAGAAAACTTTAAAATATCGTTTTGAGTTTGGTAAACCTTTAAGGTACAAATTAAATTGTTCTTTGTCATATCTGTCTTTGATTTTTCCCAAAAATAAAACTGACTAATCATGATTACATTTTATCTTGCCTCTCTCTTTCCTAAAGAATACAGAGAGAGTTCATATAAATCTACAAAAGTATAGCTCATAGTGGTCAGCAAACAACTATAGGGACATAAAGTGACTCTGCATTACCAGCTGTGCAACAATGATGCATAAGCTGCCACATAACCTACATAGACCACTCTGATCAGCTGTCTCCAGTCTTCACAGACATTTTTAACACCTCACTGGAGACATGTCATGTGCCAGCCTGCTTCAAGTCCTCCACCATCGTCCCTGTTCCCAAGAAGCCAAGGACCACAGGGCTTAATGACTTCAGACCCGTCGCCCTGACCTCTATGGTGATGAAGTCCTTTGAGCGCCTTGTGCTCTCACACCTAAAAGACATCACCGACCCCCTCCTTGACCCCCTGCAGTTTGCCTACAGAGCCAACAGGTCTGTAGATGATGCAGTCAACCTAGCCCTTCACTTCATCCTCCGGCACCTGGACTCCACAGGAACCTATGCCAGGATCCTGTTTGTGGATTTCAGCTCTGCCTTCAACACCATCGTCCCAGTTCTGCTACAGGAGAAGCTCTCCCAGCTGAGTGTGCCCGACTCCACCTGAAGGTGGATCACTGACTTCCTGTCTGACAGGAAGCAGCGCGTGAGGCTGGGGAAGCACGTCTCTGACTCCCTGACCATCAGCACCGGTTCCCCCCAAGGCTGTGTTCTCTCTCCTCTGCTCTTCTCCCTGTACACCAACAGCTGCACCTCCAGTCACCAGTCTGTCAAGCTTCTGAAGTTTGCGGACGACACCACCCTGATCGGACTCATCTCTGATGGTGACGAGTCCGCGTACAGATGGAAGGTGGACCATCTGTTGGACTGGTGCAGCCAGAACAACCTTGAGCTCAACGCTCTAAAGACAGTGGAGATGGTTGTGGACTTCAGGCAGAACCCAGCCCCACCTGCCCCCATCACCCTCTGTGACTCCACAATTGACACTGTGGAATCTTTCCGCTTCCTGGGAACCATCATCTCCCAGGATCTCAAGTGGGAGCCAAACATCAGCTCCCTCATCAAGAAAGCCCAGCAGAGGATGTTCTTCCTGCGGCAGCTGAAGAAATTCAACCTGCCAAAGACTATGATGGTGCACTTCTACACAGCCATCATTGAGTCCATCCTCACCTCCTCCATCACCATCTGGTACGCCGCTGCTACAGCCAAGGATAAGGGCAGGCTGCAGCGTGTCATTCGGTCTGCTGAGAAGGTGATTGGCTGCAGTCTACTGTCACTCCAGGAACTGTACACCTCCAGGACCTTGAAGTGGGCAGGGAAGATTCTGGCTGATCCCTCCCACCCCGGTCACAGACTCTTTGAGACTCTCCCCTCTGGCAGGAGGCTGCGGTCCATCCGGACCAAAACCTCACGCCACAAGAACAGTTTTTTCCCATCTGCCACCAGCCTGGTTAACAAAGCCCGGAAACCACCCTGACACTCTCCCTTTCACCCACACCCCCCCTTTTTTGCTGACAGGACACCTGTAACCTGTAACTCTATGCGTTACATTAACGCTCAGCATGGACTCCTGCTTCACTTGCACAATGATCACCTGCACTGTTGTACCGCCCTGGCATCCTATACTGCTCTATATTTACTCTCACTCACTTAAAACTGTGCACATATACAGGTCCTTCTCAAAATATTAGCATATTGTGATAAAGTTCATTATTTTCCATAATGTCATGATGAAAATTTAACATTCATATATTTTAGATTCATTGCACACTAACTGAAATATTTCAGGTCTTTTATTGTCTTAATACGGATGATTTTGGCATACAGCTCATGAAAACCCAAAATTTCTATCTCACAAAATTAGCATATCATTAAATGGGTCTCTAAACGAGCTATGAACCTAATCATCTGAATCAACGAGTTAACTCTAAACACCTGCAAAAGATTCCTGAGGCCTTTAAAACTCCCAGCCTGGTTCATCACTCAAAACCCCAATCATGGGAAAGACTGCTGACCTGACTGCTGTCCAGAAGGCCATTATTGACACCCTCAAGCAAGAGGGTAAGACACAGAAAGAGATTTCTGAACGAATAGGCTGTTCCCAGAGTGCTGTATCAAGGCACCTCAGTGGGAAGTCTGTGGGAAGGAAAAAGTGTGGCAGAAAACGCTGAACAACGAGAAGAAGTGACCGGACCCTGAGGAAGATTGTGGAGAAGGGCCGATTCCAGACCTTGGGGGACCTGCTGAAGCAGTGGACTGAGTCTGGAGTAGAAACATCCAGAGCCACCGTGCACAGGCGTGTGCAGGAAATGGGCTACAGGTGCCGCATTTCCCAGGTCAAGCCACTTTTGAACCAGACACAGCGGCAGAAGCGCCTGACCTGGGCTACAGAGAAGCAGCACTGGACTGTTGCTCAGTGGTCCAAAGTACTTTTTTCGGATGAAAGCAAATTCTGCATGTCATTCGGAAATCAAGGTGCCAGAGTCTGGAGGAAGACTGGGGAGAAGGAAATGCCAAAATGTCAGAAGTCCAGTGTCAAGTACCCACAGTCAGTGATGGTCTGGGGTGCCGTGTCAGCTGCTGGTGTTGGTCCACTGTGTTTTATCAAGGGCAGGATCAATGCAGCTAACTATCAGGAGATTTTGGAGCACTTCATGCTTCCATCTGCTGAAAAGCTTTATGGAGATGAAGATTTCATTTTTCAGCACGACCTGGCACCTGCTCACAGTGCCAAAACCACTGGTAAATGGTTTACTGACCATGGTATCACTGTGCTCAATTGGCCTGCCAACTCTCCTGACCTGAACCCCATAGAGAATCTGTGGGATATTGTGAAGAGAACGTTGAGAGACTCAAGACCCAACACTCTGGATGAGCTAAAGGCCGCTATCGAAGCATCCTGGGCCTCCATAAGACCTCAGCAGTGCCACAGGCTGATTGCCTCCATGCCACGCCGCATTGAAGCAGTCATTTCTGCCAAAGGATTCCCGACCAAGTATTGAGTGCATAACTGTACATGATTATTTGAAGGTTGACGTTTTTTGTATTAAAAACACTTTTCTTTTATTGGTCGGATGAAATATGCTAATTTTGTGAGATAGGAATTTTGGGTTTTCATGAGCTGTATGCCACAATCATCCATATTAAGACAATAAAAGACCTGAAATATTTCAGTTAGAGTGCAATGAATCTAAAATATATGAATGTTAAATTTTCATCATGATATTATGGAAAATAATGAACTTTATCACAATATGCTAATATTTTGAGAAGGACCTGCATTTATATTATATTGTAGATATGTTTATACTGTTTAATTTGTACTGTATTGCACCGACTACGCCAAAACAAATTCCTTGTATGTCCAAAAACGTACTTGGCAATAAAGCTTTTCTGATTCTGATTCTTAGTAACATTTGTTCTATATCTGGTTCGTTAAAATCTGAGCACAATATTGTATTTGCTTTTTTTCTTACCATTTGACCAACAGACATTGGCAGCATCCCAACTGGGCGATGCATGAGGTCCAGATGGCATGGCACCTTACATCATCATCAGTCAGCGATGATGTGGAGTGTCATGTCATCTGCTGGTGTTGGTCCACTGTGTTTGATCAGGTCCAGAGTCAGAACAGCCATCTATCAGGACATTTTTAGAACACTTCATTCCTCCTTCTGCTGACGAGCTTTATGGCGAAGCTGATTTTATTTTCCAGCATGACTTTATATGACAAATCTAACAATTTAGCTGCAGACTCTGCTTCAGTCTGGGGTCCCAAAGGAGTTTTAGGAATTGGAGTTCTGTCAAGAACTCTGTAAGCAAAAAAGCTCCTGTGTTATGCTTGGCTGGGAGTTTACAGCACCTGTCTTCAGTTTTTGTTATAGATTTTGGGCTTTTAGTTTCATCTTGTGCAAGTAAAATGCATACAGATCATTTTCAGAAGCTGCTTTGCTGAAAGATAAAAACAAAAAAGGTTTGCCTGAGAAACACACCATGACAATAATCCATGGTTTTCTCTTCAGAATGTGATATTTGATAGAGAAAGGGGCTGATGTTTTATGTTCACCATACTAGGGATATTATGGAGATCTGAGACCTAAACAGCACAGAAACTTTAGTTATGTTGCTGTCAACTGTGTAAACCTTCAGCATGCTCTGACAGCAGCCTCATAGTTCATGTGTGTAACAGCCTAACAATCAGTTCAGGGAAGAACATTGAATACTCGCATCACAGGCATGAATGCAATTCATTTATGAATTTTAAGGATTTATTGAACTTTTTTTTTCTGGGGTCGAGCAAATATACAGCAAACATCTTTTACTTTCTTTAAACAGCAATTAGGTGCATAAGTCTTGATTTAGTTCGGACCTTCTCTAATCCACAAGGTTAAAATAAGAATGTACACATTCAGTAAAATTTGGTTAAATGTGCTGTAGACAGTTGCATTATGACCCCAGTCAATCATCAGCAAGCTTCTGCCCTTCTTCTGTCTATACATTTCACTACTCTTCATGGCAGTTGGAATAAGGAAGTGGTCCTGCATCTTCATCGTTCTATGAGACACAGAGACAGTTTCTTCCCCCAGGCTGTTTCTCTGTTGAACATTCAATAGAGTACAAAACAACAGCATACAGATGTTGCAAATGCACCTTTTTTATTAGATGTGTGTAAATTGTAAATTTGTATATTCTGTAATGCAAAACCAGAACAAAAGAGCAAAGTGTACCGGAGGCAAATTCCTTGTTTGTATGTATGAACTTGGCAATAAAGCTGATTCTGATTCTATACACACTGTGCAAGGAACCAACATGACTGGAAGCAAAACACACCCACAGCATGATACAGCCACCACCATTCTTGACAGAAGACAGTTCGTAGGTCTAAAAGCCTTACCTTCACTTTCACAAACTTTCCTCTTGTCCTCATGGCTCAGGCTTTATCGCTGCCAAACTTTTCTCTGTTGTGGTGCAGGGACATTTTTTCTTGGTTGGTATTTTTGGTGGAGCCTTGGTGGTTCCTAAACATTTTAACCAATTCCTTTTCAGCTAAAGGTAACGGTTTCTTCCAGATCTTGACCAAGCGGTGACAGAACTGAAAATCCTGTACAGAGAATCATTTATACTAATGATATTGGAATTTGCAGGCGTTTAGAAATGACCCCAAAAGTATTCCTCACCTCGTTTAAATCTACTATTCTCCTCCTTAGATCTTCCTGGGCTTTCCGAGGATTGACCAGCCCAATGAATGATGCCAAACAAATTACTTTTAATGTTGGCAAAAAGATACTTGTAGCACTTATTAGGATCCATTATGACAAGTTAATTGCTCTCCCCCTAGTGAGGACTTCCCAGTGCATTCAGCATTTTTTAAAGTATTTAGGTGAATGTGCACCAATTAGTTATAACATTATCCCCGAACGGTCCATTTGTTGTGTATTTCAGCATCTTTACCAGGCACGCCCCATTACAGTGTTCAGAGGCTGGTGTCCAGCATGATTCAGTTGTGTCCCCGCTTCATCACAGCTGGCTGAAATGGCTGAATTACCTCAGCTTGGCCTAAAGCACTGCAGATATCTGATTAACTTTTTTATGAGGCAGCTGTGGTGAACCAGGGAAACATCTAAAACATACAGGGAACCAGGGTTTGACGGCCGACATTAAAAAGTGCAGCATGTAGCTTTTTAACCCTGTGTGAAATAAACTCCTGTGTTTAGAAATCCTTTCATGTTTGTCATTGTCTCGCTGTATCCAAAGAACTGCTGAAGTTATTGATTAAAAAAAGGCAAAAGCTGTATGATCTCCATTAATATTAGAGAGTTAAACTTCTGGGATTACATTAAACTCAAGACATTTCATTCAGAGCTGTTTTTTTTTTTTTAAAACACCTACAATAAAAATTGGAATTAAGAAAATCACTTTTCAACTACTTTCAATTTCAAATAAAGACACAGTTCACCCAACAATGTGTAAAACAAAATATTTTCTATTCCAATCATCCATGAATACATTTGAGATGCAAGTAAACAGTACACCGAACAGGGTCGACCCTCCTCCCCTAAAGGGCTCTAGGTTGCCCTTTAGGAGTCAGATAAAAACAGAAACACCACCTTTGACAGTGGGGAAAACCCAAGAGCATGCTGGCAAAACTTGTCACTGTCTGACATCCGGATATTCAAAAGTACTAATGATTGGGATACAGTAGCAAAATATTACATTATCAAGAAAGAACATGTTACATGTAGAGTATTCTTATACATGTAGAGTATTCTTAAGACATGATATCAGAAACAGGGTAATCAACAACTTGAGAAAGACTAGTAACAAACAGACCCATCTTAAAAGTGAGTCCCACAGAGGCTGAAGGAGAGCAGGAAAGGTTTCAACTTTCCTTGAGTGTGGTTCGTGTAATCTGGGGATGTTGGGGGGGGGTCATGGGCAGTAAATGACAATCAGATCAGTCCATCTGTTCATACTAATGGCATTAATCTGCACCCCATGATGAATTTGGAGAAAGATTAGCCACTGCTTTCATCATGCTGCAAAGGTCCAGTGATCAACAGGGTAACACTAATCTGTGAAAAGTACCCAGTCAGCTCCAAACAGGGTCTCATAAAGACTACATCTGGTGCACACTGGAACACAATGTCCATTTACTGGAGAGAGGAAAGAAAAAAGAAAAACCACGTGGCCGACCGAAGGGAGCTCCTGGACCGTGACTGTGAGTGGGCTTAAGGTTTAGTATAAAAACAGGTCTCCCATTGCTTTGAGTTCTTCAGCTTCTCCCCACGTCACTAACCTGCAAGAACACAAACAAGTTACAAGAAATGTTCAACTTACACCGTTTCCACTGCTGCAGCAAATCTCTGACACATTACATAGTTCACCATACGGGTGTCCATCAGATTTATTGGCAAGAATGAAGTAACTTATTTTAGTAATTCAAAAACAATTATGTCCAAAAAAATATTAAAACTCATTACATAACTCCTTTACACACAGTGATATGTTTAAGCATTTATTTCTGATAATTATGATGATTCTGCCTTAGAGCTCCTAAAAACGTTTCAGAAAATGTGAGTATTACGTAGGAACAAAAACTTTTTTTGATACAAAAATGTCAGCGAATCAGAAAATATGTCCTTGTACTGCACAGTTTATCCTCTGAATACTTGGTCTGCACGAATCACTGCAGCAATGCAGCGTGGCATGAATGAGATCACCCTGTGGTTCTGCTGAGGTGTTCAGGAAGCCCGGCTTGCTTTAATAGCAGCCTTCAGCTCATCTTCCTTTTGACAATACTCCCTAGATTCTCTGTGGGGTTTGGTTCTGGCCAATCCAGCCCAGTGATACTGTGATCATTAAAGCAGGTACTGGTACGTTTACTGGTATGTTATTTGTAATAGCAGCCTTCACACATTATTCAGGAGTAACAGAGATAAGACACATTAAAAACATGAAATGCATCAAAAGAACGATAGTAAAAAATAAAGCATCACAAGAACAGACAGAAATGTTATGATGCAAGTAAAAAAAATCTAAGAAATCACAGACTAGAATCTTTTGGATTTAACAGTAAAAGTTTCATTCCTGAATTTAAGGAACCAACAGTTTCTGCACACGTTGGAAACTGCTAGGCAGGACAAAGTCCTGCTTCTCCATAAAGCTCGTCAGCAGAAGGAGGTCCTGATAGATGGCTGTTCTGACTCTGGACTTGACCAAACACAGTGGACCAACACCAGCAGATGACATGACACCCCACATCATCGCTGACTGATGATGATGTAAGGTGCCATGCCATCTGGACCTCATGCATCACCCAGTTAGGATGGTGCCAATGTCTGTTGTTCAGCAATGACTAAACACAAGCAACATGTGGAGCCAATATCCTGGAAACATCTGTGTGGTGGCTCTTAAAGCACCAACTCCAGCTACAGTCTACACAATCAGTCTTCATAATGATCTCGAAGCTGTGGTTATCCCAATAGTTTGTTTACCTTTTCTTACCACACTTTTCCCTTCCACTAAACTTTCCTCAACTTTGATATGCTTGGACGCAGCATCCTGAACAGCCAGCTTCTTTAGCAGTGAAGTCTTGTGGCTCACCATTAGGCAGAGCCAATGACTGCTAGACAACTGTCAAGTCAGCAGTCACAACAATAATAATATTATAATAAAGACTTTGAAGGCATCCTGCCAATGAAATTTAGGTTTTTCATTAGGTATAACCCAAAGTATTTCAAAAATATAAAAAATAAACACTTAAAATGTATCATTGTTGAGTTTCACTTTTTGAAGTGCATTATTTAAATAAATTCTCAAACATATGAGCGCTTGTATTCTTGGTATTAATTTTTGTGTGTGCGGCCCCACCTAGTTGCCGTTTACTTGCGTTGACGGTGTTCCTCCATGGTCGATCGCTGCCCTCTCTCTACTGCGGCTCTCTCTCTCCTCATCCTCCTCGTCCCTCTCCTCGTTCCCACTGTGGTTCTTACAGTAGAGTCTAAGAACAAAACCAAAGCCCACAAAGGCTTGTTAAAAACAGGACAACTGGACTTAAACATCAAGTAACCAATAACCACATCTAACATCATTCCTCAGCAGAATCCTCGTTGTACAGAGCTGTGGTTGAGTGCGTTAACAGGCTGCATCTCAGTGCGGTACTCTAGTAGTTGCCATATGGTGGACAAGATGGCCCTGCTAGGACCGTGAGGGGAGCTGAGGTGGTCACTAGGGTGCTCATGGCGTTGTCTGAGACACCTCGCAGCCTCTCAATGAACTGCTTACACTGCTGTCATCAGGTAAGCGGCAACAGACCATCAAAAGCAGAACCTGCTTTGTCAATTTTATTATTTTACACCAGTCTATTGATCGGTCTCAGAGAAACATTGTTCTGCTTTGTTTCAAACCATTTGCTTTAAAATTAAATGAAAATAAAAGGTTAACTGGTTTTAAATCTCCGAACTGGCTCATTTACAGCATTACATTAAAGAACTAGTAACTATAAAATATGCAGTGTTTTATCAGGAAACAACAAGAATCAGACAACTATCAGCATTTTACACTTAGTATGAAATGTATTCAAGTTGCTTTCAGATTCTGTTTTTTTGTTTTTCAACCTGGAGGGTTTTCATGAGTTGTTTCCTGCAGCGCTTTGCTGTAGCACCAGGGACTCTGCTCACCACCCTTGTTGCTTTCTGCAGGCTGTGTGCCGCTGAAGTGGAAAAACAGCACCCTGTTCAGGGGTTGCCACAACTTGCACACAGACTTGGCAGAGTTTTTACTGCCAGATGCCCCTTTCTAACGCCACCAGGACTCGAACCCAGTTCCCCCATATCAAAAGCGCAGACTTGCCCCACTACACCACGAAGGTTTTGGGATGTTTTAGGGGAAAAGCCTCAAATCACATCAAGATCCAGTTTTCCTTTGTTTTCATATTTTGCTGAGTGATATACGGCGAGATTATGTGGTTTTGCTCTTTCAGTAAAGATGTAGTCTCAGATATCTGAAGGCGTACATGTATGGCAGTGTTTTACAGGACACTGGTAGATCTGAAACAACTGTGCCTTTACCACAAATCTACATGCACTAGAAAGCCTCCAAACCTCACCTGAAGATTGGAAGCTTTCTAGTGCATGCAGACCTGCGCAGTATCCAGCCATCCAAAGACATTCATTCATTCATTTCTGATCATTTCACAGATAATTCAGAGTGCCTACACTTTTCTGCAAAGCTTTGCCACCTAACTAACAAACTCAAAAGCAAAACTTTGTTTATTGTGTCATCGCATTTGAATTTGAGCTCACTTGTAAATGCCGCGAGCCATGTTTTCTATGTACTTTGCCTTGTCCTGCAGCCCACAATGATAGTGGTAGGTCTTCACACAGGCTTTAATTTCACAGCCAATAGTAGCACCCAGCTGACTGCACAGCGTGCATTTCTGAAAACAAAACAAAACAAATACTAAGATAAATCAAGGCAAAGATGCAGATTTCAAACTCGGCAAAAAACGACTTCTGTATTAATGTTCCCACCATTCGTTTGCCTCTCTTCATTTCCTGGATGACTGTTTTTACATCGAAGTTGCCAAATTCAGCCCGCGATGTAGTCGTAAGCTGCACCGTACCCGATGAGAAAAGCTGCAACAGATCAGAGATTATGGGAAATACATTTTGTTCTGCAACAGTGTTGCTACTCCTTAAGACTTCTTCTAATTTAGTCACATTACAACTACAAACTATGATGTGCTTTATGCATTTTATGTGGTTGATCAACACAAAGTAGTGCATAATTGCAGAAAGAAAAGGACCAATGTTTTTTATTTTTTATTTTAAATAAAAATCTGAAAATCCATTTCCTTTAGAGGTCTCCTAAGTAGTAAACAGAGTCAATATCTGTTTAATTTAGTCTCACTATAAATCCAGCTGTTCTATGAAGGCCTCAGAGGTGAGAGAACATCAGAGAACTAACAGCATCATGGAGACCAAGGAACACAGCAGACAGGTCAGAGACAAAGTTGTGAAGAAGTTCAAACCAGTGTTGTTATAAACGACTGCCCCGAGCTCTGAACATCTCACAGATCCCCGTTCAACCCATCATGTAGAGACAGAAGGACTATGGCTCAACTGCAGACCTACAAAGACGGGCCCATCACCTCAACTGACAGGTCAGGTAAAGGAGAGCATTAATCAAATAAACAATAAAGGAGGCCCATGGTAGCTCTGGAGGAGCTGCAGAGATCCACAGCTCAGGGGGGATTATCTGTCAACAGGACATTTATTTTAGTTGCACACTCTATAAATTTGCTTTTTTCATTTTAGATTGTCAAGAAGAAACAGGAAAAAAAAGACCATCATTAATAGAAAACATGGAAAGAATCCCTGTTTGCCACAAGCCATGCAAATATCCTTTGAGTGGAAGAAAACTTCATCCCCCAACATGCAACGTCGTGCAGTGTGGGGATGTTCTTCCTTTAGTAGGGGCTGTGAAGATGGTCAGTTGATGGGAAGACAGATGGAGCTAAATACAGGGCAATCCTGGAAGAAACCCTGTTAGAGGCTGCAAAACACTCAAGACTGGGGCAGAGGTTCGCCTTCCTGCAGGACAAAAACCCAACAGAAAACGGCCGGAGAAACAGCAGAATACTTTAGGTCAAAGTATATTTATGTCTCAGAATGGTTCAGGCAAAGTCCAGACCTAAATACAACAGAGAATTCGTAGCAAGACTGGAAAATTGATGTGTACAGATGTTCTCTATCCAGTCTGAATAAAAATACATGCAACTCTTTTCAAACTTTAATTTGGAAAACATTTAGAAAACCATGTGTCCCTTTCCTTTCAGCTCACAAAAATGCATAATTATGTGTTGGACAATCACATGAAACTAGCCTCAATGGAAACATAGTGACTAAGCAATCCTACCATGCACTTGTAGTGTGCAGCAACTTTCTTGGAGTTATCTGTGTGGAGGACGCCTCTCATTTCGTTCTCTTCCTCGCCTGCATGGCAGAAGCCACAGCGCTGGCCACCATCTCCTGGGCTAGCACGAAGGGGTGACCTGTCCCGCTGAAACACAATAATCAGCCACGTTTATGCACACCAAAACAAACAGTTAAAGTGAATGCCACTGAGTGCATTTACATGGGAAGAGCTCTCTTCGTCTGCGGCCTGCGAGGAGGAAGTGGAGCGAGTTTCTTCTGACTGGCCACGAGATGCCATCTTAGCTCTGCTTTTCTCAAATCTCCCCCTGCCTCGACTTTGTGGAGGTGATGAGTCCGAGTCGTTGGCCACGCCTTCCTCTTCATCTAATAAAACATTCACAATAAAAAGTTTATATTCACAACAAAAGGCAAACAGTATTAGGTCTAATACCTTAAACATATAACAGAGAGCTGACTCCTTGTTTACCTTGAATATTATCCTGAGATGCGTCCCGATGTTTGCGACAGTAAATACTGCAATTACAGACACAAAGGAGAAATTAGGTGAACCCGGTGACTCCCCCGCAGAATCACCTTGCCGTCAACACTCAAAGATAAGCAGGAATGGCCCGTGGATTTGCAAAGGAATAACAATCTGCCTATAGTGCCGTGGAAAGAGTTCAGAACAAAAATGACTCACAGATAAATCCCCTGTGACGGGTTCTCTTTGATCTGAGCTTTGTCCTTGACGGCGCAATAATAGTGATACGTCCTCCGGCACGTCTTGACGTCACAACCAATGGTTGCACCCGCCCGGCGACATCCGGAGCACATCTGAAGGGGAGGAAACCAGAGATACGGCTTGAGGGGGTTTAAAGGTTCAAAGCAGGTTCACCTTTACTGAAGCAAACATCCAATCAGTGATGAGAAGTTTAAAGGGGATTTGGTAAATAATTTCTCTTCAGAGATAACGGCTCTGGGCGGCAACCAGATTTAAAATAAACAACTTCCACAGGGATCTTAACCTGATTCTCATTGATAATCAAAGGCCAAGGCAACCTTTTAAAAGGATTGTGGGAAAAAAAGAGATAATCCCTACTTAAAATAAAAGCACTTCACAGGGAGGAAAAGGGTCTTGGACAACAGAAACCAAACACTGAAAAGGAGCCAAGATGTTGTTACTAGAGAATTAAACCCAGATTCTGGAGTGGTCCAGCCCAGCTGGAAACCTGAATCTGATCCAGACATGTTGGACCACAATAAAGATCAAATTAAACATCTGCAAATCATCACAGAGGAAACATAACAGGGCAGTGAAGATGTGCTTGGATTCATCAGTACTTTGTCTATACTATAACACAGCTCTACTGTAAGGGAAAAAAGAGAAGTCAGAGCACAAAACTGCAAGAGTTATCCTGTTTTACTCAGGAAGTAGATGTTTTGGAGTGGCACGCATACAGATTACACCAAGTCTGATGTTGGCTGCTAAACGAACAAAATCATATCTGGGAAACTTCTCAGAATTAAAACACAACAAGATTGGCTGGAGACTGGAGAGGATTTCAGTTTAACCAGCCTGTTCGAAACCCCAAAATCTTTGTTTTCTCCCAATCACTGAACACACCATAATAAGCGCCAACAGGCTGGGTTGGCAATATAAGGATGCCGTCACGAAGTTAGCCATTTTCAGTGAGATGTTTAACAAAACATTTAACAGAAGCACAGAGATCTATGAAGCTACTTAAAGGAAACTATCGTCAATGACAAGACATGTCTGCAGCTCATTTAGGCTGTAGGAGGGCAAGAGAGAGCAAGACTTCAGAAGATAACAGGAAGGCTGAAAGGAATACACAATTACGGTTTTATCCCTTTCAACTTTTAACCAGCCTTTCATGGACCATACAGGATTTTGGAGATCTCAGATTCTTAACATTCTCCATGTTAGTGGTGTCCCAACCTATTGCCGTGCAGTAAATAATACGTTTTTTTTATTTAAAAACACAGAAACAATTGTCAACAATCAACAACCACCTATTGTCTATAATCGCTCGCCCTGGGCTGGTGTCCATCTCCAGCTGTCACAATAATGCAAACATGCAACACTTGAATGAAAAAAAACTAAGTGGTAGAAAACAGCTCAGTAACTCATTGCACTGAAACATAAAAAGAGTCTCGCGTTTTCACATTATTTAAAGAAAGAAACAATTTTCACATTTTTGGGGGCCGACTGTTTTCTGGCTTTTAGGTCCAGAAATGTGTTTATTCTCAACAACAAGAACAGTGTTTGCATCACTACTACTTTTAAAACACTTACTGTATTTAACCAAGTTTATCAATTCAAATGAAAGAGAATGTTTTAATAAACAGAAGGATACCTTGTGTTTCACTTAATATTTTTAGTTCTAAGAACCTTCATTTGTCAGAGAACGTCTCACCCTAAACAAACGTCTGCATCAACTACCTGTCCCGCTGGGCCAAGCCTGCACCACTCTGTTGAGGGCCAGACATCGGACACCTCTACTCTAAGTAAAACAGCAAGACTGCCCCTCTGATCATATTGTCTTTTGTTTGTAAATAATAGCAAAACACTGTTTTACAAGGACTGCTTTCACAGCCTAATAGGAATAACTAATGAGTGCTCTCAGGCAGCAAGACTAGAGAAAAATATTCTTCTCCGATATCCTCTTAAAATCTTCTGTAATCTTGGATGGGCTAAAATGAATGTCTGCAAATTGACAAGTAGCGGAAATCGACCATAAACCTCTGATCGATGCATCGCTAGCTCATTCAGGAACTGCAACTGGACAAAAAGCAAGGAGCAATGCATCAACCTGTTGGCATGGGTTAAGAAGAGTCACACTGAAACTCAGAAAAATAAACAACTCTAGAGTCTTGATGGCCCCAGCAAGGCCCCGAGGTGAACAAATGATCTATGAACACATATGTTTGCATTTCCTTCTGATTGGACCCATGGGGTGTCCCTGTTGAACCCTATACACAAGTTATTTTAATCTTAGATCAGCAAACACCTTGTGCTGCACTCAGCTTTGTGGTGCTGATGCATTCTGCCGTCAGAAAACGGAAAACAAACAAATAAAAATCAGAGTTCTTGCACATTTTTAAAGTTAAAGTCCCACACTTTCCAGACTCAAATGTCCAGATTCTTGGTCTTTTTTTGACTAATTTGTTAATACATTCACTATAAGATTCTACACGGTTCGAGTTGTAAATACAGAACCCACAAAACTAGGATTAGGAAGGATACAGACATTTTAATGCATGCTACCAAACAGAGGTGAAATCCCTGCCTTTGCCAAGCGTATCAAGTAATTACACACAATTACAGCTGTGCATGAACATGTGTGGATCTTATGAGGTACTGATAGTCAGCAGCGTATTCAGCTCACTGTTAGTTTTCTAAACCGCGAGGGTAGACTTCAGAGCAACATTTGTCTTTAAAGCAGGTTTCAGACCATTATGCAATAGTGGGAAGTGGGAACTCACCAGTTTGCTTCCCCTCTTGATCTCCTTTTTTACATCATCAATGGAAAACCCTCCGATGTTTTCGCTGTCCGAGTGTGACGTGACCAGAGCCGAAGAGAAAAGCTATGAAGAGGAGAAACACAACAACTAGCAACTGAATTTTGTGTTTTCCCTTTTAAATCTGAATTGCAGACATCTTTGTAGGAGGGTTGGGTTTGTTTGGAGAAGAAGCATCCTCTGTCGCGTATTTAAGTTTCCAGAGAGACTACATTTAAATGTTCTTACAATATGAAGTCGGTGTTAGTTTCTGCACGAGTCAAACAGAAATACTGGTTCTATTTAGGATGTAACGTTTATTTCTCTTAAATGCAGGGTGGGGGCTGCAAATAAAACGTGTGCTTGATGGACATCAGGCTGTAAAGTCTAGAACAAGGAACTCCTCTCACCATGCACTTATGGTGGGCTGCCACCTTCTGGCTGTCAGACACCAGCAGCTGGCCACACTCCTTGTCCCGGATGCTTTTGCAGAAGGCACATTTGGGCAGCCGTGCTGCAGCTCCTCTCCTCTGTCCTGACATGGCCAAAGGTCCTAAAGCCTAAAACAGAAATGATAAAGCCTTTTAAAAGGAAATAAAAAATCTGTTCTGTTGCCGATTTGCCACTTTGGATGACCCAAACAGCTTTACTACACATTGATTCATTTTTCTTTAATCTGATTAAAATGGTCACTTTCTGATACAGTGTTGGTTCTTCTAAAAATATGCAAGAAATCCTAACTTGAATTGTTTAACCGTGGTAGTTTTAATGTCATACTGAGTATCTCATGTTAAGAAAGAAATGTTTTAAACCCCGTGACCCACTATGGAATAAGCGGTAGAAAATGACTGGTTCTGCTGTTAATGCATTGTGCAGCAACGTTTACCACCAGGGCAACACTTGGTCCTCTCCTTCAACTACTTCACAAGGCTGGAGCAAACAGACAGATCTTTGATTTGACCATGCTTCTTTGCACCACCTCTCTATATGGTCCAGAACCCTGGGTCCTCTCGGGTTTTCTTTGGGATTTAGGTCTGAGACGTCCATTAAGGAAGGTTTATTTTTTCATTTCCTAGCTTGATATGGCCCAAAGTTTTGGATCAATATCCTCCTGAACAGCTTAATGGTGACCCTTTGTGAGCTCACCAGAGTTTTATTTAAAACATGATCACCATGATGTCCACACCACAGAAAAAAAAGCCCACAGCATCACAGATCCTCCTCCAGACATCTTCATAGATATGAGGTGGTTTTCCACATCAGCATCCTTGGTTTTACACCAGACTAACCCGCAGTGTTTGTAGCAGAAAAGCTCAACCTGAGTCTCATCTGACCCGAGTGCATGGTTCCGGTTAAAGCTCCAGTAGAGTTTAGCGAACTCCAGATGTTTGTTTGTGATGGCAGGACAGGAAAGGCCACCCTCTGCTGTAGTTCTCTACCTTACCGTCCTCCTTGCTGCGTGTAATCACCTTATTAATCTTCCGGCTAAAAGATAAAAGAAACGAGTCTCCGCGTTTTATCATGTTTGAACCTGGGGAAACCCAAAGTCATGCACAACTGATTAAAAAGTCCTAAAAAACTGCTAACCTAAAAAAGTATAAAACACAAGAAAATATTTAGTCACACTTATTTTAAAGGGATTGTTAGCAGTACTAATAACTGTCACCAGAGATTTTAATAAAAACAATTATTTCTTTAAGGATTTCCCCCTACTCAATAAATGTATACAAATTTTCTAAATATTTTCAGCACGACATTATATTACTGCAATAAAAGATGAATTTATTTCGCTGTAAGTAGTATTTAGACTGCAGGAATTAAAAAGGTGAATTATGAGGGTAAATATTTGTAGCAAAGCTGTTCAGCTGTTACTGCGATCATTAAATGTATAATAAATAGTTATTTTGTGTGCTAAACACCCCTAAATGATATGAATTTCCTCCTCCAACCAGAGTACAACGAAAGTGTTGTGGAAGTATCATAAAATCATAAATTAAACCCTTTGGAGAGGAGGCTCCAAAGAAGCCGTTCCCAGAAGCAGTCAGAAACTAAACTCAGGCTCAACTAGCGGTTAAGCAACTTCATAATGGAGCACTGGACGTTACAACAGAGCCGCTCTGTGTGCAAGAATCACCAGGTGTAGCTCAGCAAAGCCTCCGATGGATCAAACCAGAACTTTTGCTGTGCCGGCTGAAATACGGATCAGCTTCTAATAGCCTGGTGAGACAATACAGCAACATGTAAGTGTGGGACATAAGTAAAGTGTTGCGTACACAAGAATAGTGTGAAATGTGTGTTTTATTTGAGAAATCAAAAAGATGTTTCTAATGTGCCCCAGCCACAGGTCATTAACATCATTTCTACTAAAAACGGCTGCTTACACGCAGCCATTTAGCAGATGCTTTCACCCACAGCGGATAACAGAAATGACAACAAAGTTCGGGAGATAAATCAGCAGATGTATGACTCAAGAAAACACAGGTTACATTTTATTTTAGTACCACCGCAGCAACCACCCCCTGGTTTCTGCACATGATGCAACAGGTTACCTATTTTGAACCACAGTCAACATCAGCGTTCTTCCACATTTTATCTGCCTCATTTCTGAAACGACGCTTCGTTGGGAAACGGTCAGCTTTAGACTGTGTTGCCTTCTGAAGTGAAAATGCGAGCTACATCACATTAGTTGTCTTTACAACATCGTCTTCCAGTGGTGTATTTTTGTCCACCAAAAAATATATATTTAAACACCAATATAAACCTGGACAATAAAAACACAGCTGGGTAATGAAGCATGGATTTCCACTAGAGGATTACAAAAGATAAAAGTGTACAGAAGAAAAAGACGCTAGTTCAGCTTGGTGTGTTTCTAGGTTGATGACATCACAAGAGGTACAAGAATCGAGCTGATCAGGTGGCATTACTGAACACAGCAGACAGAAAACAGGTGCATCAATCTATTAGCCAAAATTGGCCAATTTGACCTAAAAAGGTCAAAAAAATAAATAAATAAATACATGAAAAGTAAACTTTTTACTATTCATTAAATTAATTGGTACATAAAAATGCACCTTTATTAGTTTAATAAAAATAAAAGCAGATCAAGGTTGGGAAGAGACGTAGAGATGAACCAATCAGAAGCTTCTTGACCTATTCCAATTTCCACTTTTCCCTGAAAGTCTGACCTGCCGGTTCTGATTTTTCCACTTTAAGGATTACAACAAATAAAAAAGAAAAATATACATGCTTCTGGTTCTTTGAAAGAGGCAGCAGTTTGCTTTAAATGCAATAGGAAACAAAGAAACTACAAGATTATCAACCTTTATGCACCGAAGCATCTGTCTCTAACCATTACCTGATTTTTGAATTAAACTAAAAGAAAAACTACATGATGCTAGTTGATGTGTTCATTGACAAAAAACGGTGGGTATTCTTAGTTTCAAAATTAAAACCAAACCAACTGCAGATCAAGGAAAAGCGGGATGAGACTGAACTTAGCCAATCAACTGTTGCATCTCTACAGATATGTTGATGCACAAGTGGAGATGATCTCCATTTTCTACCATTTTGTGTTGCATAAAAAAAATTTTTAAAAAACACTTTACTTTTTACCAAACAACTTGCAGCACGTTTTTTCTCTTCAGTGTCATAGTAGTTCGGAAGGAATTGGAATTACTAAAAATGGGAAGTGGCAGAACAGACCTGCAAAAAACATAAAAATAAAACAATTTCTAAACATTGGCAATCAGTATTGGCTTGATCTCTTATTTTAAAAAAAGAAATTTGATGATTAAAAACACATGAATAAAAGGGGAATAGATACAAATGGACTAAAATGAATTATGATCAGCTGCCTTATGTGATGTCATCAGATGCATGGGTGTGTTAAAGCTTGATTTTTGAAAGGTAAGGTTTTATCTCAGTTGAACGTTTTACAACCAAATAGCAAAACGAACTAAAAAAAACTGACCTTTGCATGTTGTTTCACGGGCGACAACCTATAACTAAAGCGAGCTGGAATGATTTTACTAAACGTCTGGGTCGTAGGGTAAAAAATAAATAATGTACGTTATTGCTTATTGTTTTAGTAGTGCAAATTTGTTGCAAAGCATTCACTGTTTGAATGCAACAGATCAAACCTGCAAATGTGTGCTGAAATCTGCTGACTTGCTACCTGGATTTCCCAGCAGGGCCCTTAGAACATATTTTAAGTGGGGATCAACACGAATCTACTCAAATTGTACTAGTCCATACATGAAAGTCTCTGTTTTATTAAACAAAACAGCACTGTGCTGCGACGCCTTGATAGAGAGCCATTACAGCCATGATAGCAGGGCCAGGCTTCCACTGCGGCGGCAACAGCAGCGGCGAAAACACGAACACGGCCCGGGTAAACAACGACTAATAATCTTAATTTCAGCCTCTGCGATTTAACATGTTCCCATGAAGCAGTCTTGTAGTAAACCGGGATGTTGTTGGGTATTTGAAGGAAAAGAAAACGCGAAAAATAAAAAGTGTTCTGAATTCCTCCTCCAAAGTTTTGAATTAAAGGGGGCGTGTGACTCTTTTCTCCGAGAAACTACAGCCTGAACTGAAAACTATTTTCACTCAGAACATTTTCAGCGCCCCGAAATGTTCTCCTAAGGCCTGTGTATGATGCAGGAAAATAAAGGTCGATGGCAGGAAAATGTGTATGCTCGACATTAGTTTTCCGCTGGAAGTCCCCCCACCCAAAAAAAACTGCGATTATTTCCCTTTAAATGTGGGAAATTATCATGACAGGCGCGGGTCTTTGCGAGCGGTTTCGAAGCGAAGAGCGCCATACGTGATGAGTCCGTGTTCAAAGCGAGCAGCTCGGCGTGTAGCGCTCAGCAGCTCGGCCTGAACCGACACCAGGCCACGGAACGAGGAGGGTAACATCCAGCCGCGGAGTGACAGCCCGCTACTTACCTGCTGGTTTTATCTTAGGACGCTGAGCAGGTACAAACGGTGGGGAAATGTTCCGGACAACAGCAGCGTTTCTTTCCGTCCTTCAGAAGTGATTGTGTGCTTTTTCCTCACTAGCATTAAGCTAGCCGCGGCGCAGCACACCACTTCTGTGTGTGCCTTTCAGAATAAAGGTCAAGGCAACCAATGTGTATTGCCATGTTTAAAAAAAAGAAGTTGTCACAAAAGTCATAATTTAATTCTGGTAAACGACTACTTACAGGATTTACATTCATCTGTTCAATTTTTATGGAGAGAAAAACTGCAAAAAAGATAGAACACAAGCAGAAAGATGGACTCTGTATGCAATTTTTTGTAACCATTATTTAGGTGAGAAAGAATAGAAAAGTAGGTATGGAAAAATTATTGGTTTATCAGTTTTTTCTCGTCTTGATGTTTCTAAAAGCCAAAAATCGTTATGTTTATGTTAATCATACATTTATATTAAAACCAGATGCTTTATCTTGGATTTGCCTCTTCACATCCTGATTTTTATGTTTTACAGATCAGCGTTTTGTTATTTGACTTACTGACCAAATGCACACACATTTCAAAATTGAAAGGATCGTTTGATAACTTTTTGGACTGTATACATCTTTAAATTCCTGTTAACCTGGACCTGTGGCCCTTAAACAGGTTTGGTTAATATGTTAAACATTGCAGTAAGAATGCCATTTTTTTTAATTTAACTACAAATAGGATACATCTTTAAATAATCTATAATTTTTTGTAAGGACCTCCAAACCTTGTATGAAAACCAGACTTGATACAGTTTTTGAAAGAGAGTTGCTCTAAATTAATTGAGATGTCAGATAAGCAGGGAAATGGTCATATACTGCTCCCCTTAAATTGGATGGCAGTTTCAGTATTGTGCTGCATTGTGCAAATCTAGAAAGTACTCGTACTCATCGTCTTAATCCGGGACCGGGTCACGGGGACGTGCCTGGAACACCTCCCGAGGAAGACGTCCAGGAGGCATCCGGTATAGATGCCTGAGCCATCTCAACTGGCTCCTCTCGATGTGGAGGAGCAGCGGCTCTACTCCGAGCCCCTACCAGATGGCAGAGCTCCTCACCCTATCTCTAAGGGAGTGCCCGGCCACTCTACGGAGGAAGCTCATTTCAACTGCTTATATCCAGGACCTCGATCTTTCGGTCATTACCCAACGTTCATGGCCATAGGTGAGGGTAGGAATGTAGACCGACCGGTAAATCAAGAGCTTCGCTTTTTGGCTCAGCTCTCTCTTCACCACAACGGACCAGCACAGCGCCCCCATTACTGTGGCTGCCGCACCGATTCATCTGTTGATCTCCCGCTCCATTCTTCCCTCACTCGTGAACAAGACCCCAAGATTCTTAAACTCCTACCCTTGAGGCAGGAACCCTCCTCCAACCTGAAGAGGACAAGCCACCCTTTTCCGGTCGAGAACCATGGCCTCAGACTTGGAGGAGCGGATCTTCATCCAGCCGCTTGACACTCGGCTGCGAACCGCCCCAGCGCATGCTGTAGGTCTTGGCTAGATGGGGCCAGCAGGACCACGTCATCTGCAAAAAGAAGAGACGAAATCCACTGGTCCCCAAACCAGGCCCCTCCGGCCCTTGGCTGCACCTAGAAATCCTGTCCATAAAAGTTATGAACAGGACCGGTGACAAAGGCCAGCCCTGCCGGAGTCCAACATGCACCGGGAACAGGTCCGACTTAGTACCGGCAATGCGGACCAAACTGCTGCTTCGCTTGTACAGAGACCGGATGGCCCCTAATAAAGGGCCCCCAATTCCATACTCCTGGAGCACCCCCAACAGGGCACCACGAGGGACACAGTCGAATGCTTTCTCCAGGTCCACAAAACACATGTGAACCGGTTGGGCAAAGTCCCATGAACCCTCGAGCACCCGGTAGAGGGTATAGAGCTGGTCCAGTGTTCCACGGCCGGGAGGAAAACCACACTGCTCCTCCTGAAGCTGAGGTTCGACTATCGGTCGGACTCTCCTCTCCAATACCCTGGGGTAGGCCTTACCAGGGAGGCTGAGGAGTGTGATCCCCCTGTAGTAGGAACACACCCTTTGGTCACCCTTCTTATGAAAGGAGACCACTACCCCAATCTGCCAGTCCAGAGGCACTGTCCCCGACCGCCACGCAATGTTGAAGAGGCGTGTCAACCATGACAGGCCAACAACATCCAGAGACTTGAGGTACTCAGGGCGGATCTCATCCACCCCCGAAGCCCTGCCACCACGTAGCTTTTTAACCACCTAGGTGACTTCAGCCTGGGTGATGAAAGAGTCTAACTCCGAGTCCCCAACCTCTGTTTCCACCAGGGAATGCGTGATGGCAGGATTAAGGAGATCCTCGAAGTACTCCTTCCACCGCCTGATAATGTCCCCAGTCATGGTCAGCAGCCTCCCACCCCCACTGTAAACAGTGTTGGCGAAGCACTGCTTCCCCCTCCTGAGGCGTGGGACGGTTTGCCAGAATCGCTTCGAGGCCAACCGGTAGTCCTTCTCCATGGCCTCACCGAACTCCTCCCAGACCCGGGTTTTTGCCTCTGCCACAGCCCGGGCCGCGGCACACTCGGTCTCACGGTACCCGTCAGCCGCCTCAGGAGTCCCACAAGCCAACCCCAGCTGATAGGACTCCTTCTTCAGCTTGACAGCATCCCTCACCGCTTGTGTCCACCACCGGGTTCGGGGATTGCCGCTGCAACAGGCACCGCAGACCTTACGGCCGCAGCTATGGGCAGCAGCATTGACAATAGATGCGGAGAACATGGTCCACTCGGACTCTATGTCTCCAACATCCCCCGGAATCTGGTCAAAGCTCTCCCGGAGGTGGGAGTTGAATACATCCCTGGTCGAGGGCTCTGCCAGGCGTTCCCAGCAGGCCCTCACTATGTGCTTGGGCCTGCCAAGTCTGTCCGGCTTTCTCCTCTTCCAGCAGATCCAACTCACCACCAGGTGGTGATCAGTGGACAGCTCAGCCCCTCTCTTCACCCGAGTGTCCAAAACATGCGGCCGAAGGTCTGACGATACGACAAGAAAGTCGATCATCGACCTCCTGCCTAGGATGTCCAGGTGCCACATGCACTGATGAACTCCCTTATGATTGAACATGGTGTTCATTATGGACAATCCATGACTAGCACAGAAGTCCAATAACCAAACACCACTCTGATTCAGATCAGGGGGGCCATTCCTCACAATCACGCCACTCCAGGTGGCACTTTCGTTTCCCACATAGGCGTTGAAGTCCCCCAGCAGAATAATGGAGGCCCCGGGAGGGGCACTGTGCAGCACCCCCGACAGGGACGCCAAGAAGGCTGGGTACTCCGCACTACCGCTCAGCCCGTAGGCCGAAACGACAGTTAGAGAAATGTCTCCAACCCGAAAGTGCAGGGATGCGACCCTCTCATCCACTGGGTTAAACTCCAACACAAGACGGATGAGCTGGGGGGCAACAAGCAAACCCACCCCAGCCTGCCGCCTCTCCCCGTGGGCCACTCCAGAGTAGAAGAGAGTGCAGTCCTTCTCAAGGAGAAGGGTTCCAGAGCCCAGAGAGTTGAATCGAGAGCAAAGCGGACTTCAACCATCTTAAAACAACTGCAATCTAAAAAATATTTGGAGAATAAGAATGCTATGTATTATACATTAAACCAATATTTTGTTTGCATAGTGTCTACACAACTAGCACATTTTAACTAGTCCTCTAACATTTCCTGCAGTCTTGGGCCCGCAAAGCTAGCTCTGCACAGACCATAAAACTGTGTTTTTAGTGATACTCTTCATCTGATCGTGAGATTCAATAAATCCTTTGAATCATGGACTTTACTATGTCAAAATACGTTTCCTCATGAGTAAGCTTTCAATCTTTTCTTGCATAGCAGTTGACAGATGAAGTTTGCAGAACGGCACCATCATTGTTTGCTGCATCAACTTTCAGTTAAAATTATATCTGTCTTTCTCGCTGGGCTAAGTCATTGGACCATATGAAAGAAAGGTTTTAATGCTCTGACCAGATCTGCTAGCATCCATAAATGTGTCTATCATAACCAACCTTCATTCTTCAGACTTAATGCAGTAGTGTTTGAGATTTAAGTGTCTGCTTTTGCATGAATATCATGTCCTCTGGTTCTCTATTTGACCTCCAGCCCCATATTGTCAGTAACTGCGAAATCAGCTTATTCATGTGTTTTTTTGTTTTTGTTTATTAAATTCAGCCTCCACTCTAAATGTAGAATGGGAGGCAGGCCTTTCAGTTATCAGGCTGCTGTCATATGGAACCAGCACACAGTTGTCATACAGGCAGACACCCTGTCTACTTTTAACACCAGGCTTAACTTTTTCCTTTTCTATGAAGCTTATAGTTAGAATGTTTGTTCTGAAATATATAAATAAATTGTATTCAAATTAAAAGACTTGAATTAAAAGACCATACTCATTTCCTACATTATCTAAAGTAACAACTTTTCGAACATTGCTTCAGTCGCCAACAACTCTCCAGCTCATTGAAGATGGAAAGAGTTGGAAGAAATCCTATTAATTTCAGCAGATTTGTTTTTCTTGTTACCACTTACTCCTTTCTATTTTTTTGAGGACAGTCAGACATTTGACTTTTTCCTGACATCTACGTGTAAATGTACTTTTCTAACTTTCTTGACATGTTTGTTGTACCCTGGAAACACTGGAGCGGCCAACATGTTTTAACTCCTTCTTGAAGGAACTTTAGAATTCTTTCCATTGTTTAAACTGACAGGACTGCTGCTCGGTCTTTGTTTCCTGTCTGTCAAGCAGTTGCAGCAGCTTGTTAGAATTTACAGGCACTCTCTTTCTGCTGCGCATTCACTGAATCATGGTATTATTGCTTTTCTATCAATTTTTTATGCATGTTTTACATGCCACGCAGCAGTCTGAGTAAACATGCAGGTAGATGGGAGGTAAGACCAGGCGTTCAGACTGGGAAGTGTTTTATTTGCTGAAGGTTCCTCACCATGGTTGTCGCACCAACAACTTCCAGAAATTTGGCTTCAGATGGGCTAAAATCTAAAAGAGATTAGATCTACATCAAACTGAATCTATATGTTGGGGGTTTTCTTTCAGTATGATCAGCTTTTTCTAAGTTATGTCCTAATTTTATTTTATTTTATTTATAAATGCACATGTTAAAACTACTAAGGATGATCTACGACTGATATGTCACGATTTTCCAGCAGCCAGTGACACCGTCGATCACAAATCTTAATTAAAAGAATTCATAGTTAGTTGGGAATCTCTGGGCTGTTTTAAAGTTATTCATTTATTACCTATCAAACAAAGAAGCTTCAGTGTCGCTATAAATCACATCATGTCAGATTCTAATAATCTAATATGAGGGGTACCTCAAGGCTCTTTTTTGGGTCCACTTCTTTTTTAGATATACAGTGCCTTGCGAAATTGGATCATTGTCTTGTTGGAAGATAAATCTCCGTCCCAGTCTCAGGTCTCTTGCAGACTCCAACAGGTTTTCTTCCAGAATGGTCCTGTATTTGGCCCCATCCATCTTCCCATCAATATTGACCATCTTCCCTGTCCCTGCTGACGAAAAGCAGGCCCAAACCATGATGCTGCCACCACCATGTTTGACATTGGGAATGGTGTGTTCAGGGTGATGAGCTGTGTTGCTGTTATACCAAACATATTGTTTTGCATTGTCGCCAAACAGTTCGATTTTGATTTCTTCCAGGGGTGAAAGTGAGCCGGTACGGTCCGGTACTGCGTACCCCTAAAAGATTCTGCGCCGGTACACAGTTCCGGGAAGAGGGAAGAACGGCTGTCTGCTATGAAGCCGTCATTCAGAACCAGTTACGGCTGCATAAACTCACGAGCACGCAAAGAAGAACAGATCTGCTACCAATAGCTTGTCTAAAACATGACTTAATCTGTTTATAAATATAGCTTTTTTTCTCCTCATTACAATAGTTTCTGAACTGTTTTTGCCATGCTGGAGCCTCAATACTCTTGCTTTGCTTCTCTCCCCTCGGAGCTCGAGACTGTTGTGAACGGCCAGCCTTTAAAACGAGCACTGTTATGTTTAAATGTCTGTCTGCTCGCTGCTAAATACTCCAGTTAAAAGCAAAGGGAGAGAAACTAGTTGTGTTTCATGTTATTTTGCTGAATTACAACAACACAGTACAGCTCGAAAACACTACTTATGACCAGAGATTTCACATACACTACACGAGAGCGCATACGCGCTTACCTCCAAAACACAGTGGTTGCCAAGGAGATCGGTGCGTTCGATTTAACGGACTGGGAAATTTTATACAGGTGGTGCACAGAAAACCGCCGCTTGCATTAGGACAGGACGAACAATAAATCACTTACCACCTACAGACTTTTAAATAAAAACTGCGAAAACAACCGAACTGTCAAATTTTTTATTTAAATGAAATCAAAACTTGACCACAATACAGAGAACAATAACTTCTTTGTTCAAAAGAAAATACGGAAACTGAAGATGAAAAGTTATGCATTAGAAAATGGTTTATCACTGTTTCATACATGGCAGTTCTTTAACAATTGAAATATATATACAGTACAGACCAAATGTTTGGACACACCTTCTCATTCAAAGAGTTTTCTTTATTGTCATGACTATGAATATTGTAGCTTCACACTGAAGGCATCAAAACTATGAATTAACACATGTGGAATTATATACTGAACCAAAACACACTCTTGGCATTCTGTTGATGAGCTTCAAGAGGTAGTCACCTGAAATGGTTTTCACTACACAGGTGTGCCCTGTCAGGTTTAATAAGTGGGATTTCAAGCCTTATAAATGGAGTTGGGTCCATCAGTTGTGTTGTGCAGGAGGTGGATACAGTACACAGCTGATAGTCCTACTGAATAGACTGTTAGAATTTGTATTATGGCAAGAAAAAAGCAGCTAAGTAAAGAAAAACAAGTGGCCATCATTACTTTAAGAAATGAAGGTCAGTCAGTCCGAACAATTGGGAAAACTTTGAAAGTGTCCCCAAGTGCAGTCGCAAAAACCATCAAGCGCTACAAAGAAACTGGCTCACATGAGGACCGCCCCAGGAAAGGAAGACCAAGAGTCACCTCTGCTGCGGACGATAAGTTAATCCGAGTCACCAGCCTCAGAAATCGCAGGTTAACAGCAGCTCAGATGAAAGAACAGGTCAATGCCACACAGAGTTCTAGCAGCAGACACATCTCTAGAACAACTGTTAAGAGGAGACTGTGTGAATCAGGCCTTCATGGTAAAATAGCTGCTAGGAAACCACTGCTGAGGACAGGCAACAAGCAGAAGAGACTTGTTTGGGCTAAAAAACACAAGGAATGGACATTAGACCAGTGGAAATCTGTGCTTTGGTCTGATGAGTCCAAGTTTGAGATCTTTGGTTCCAACCACCGTGTCTTTGTGCGGCGCAGAAGAGGTGAACGGATGGACTCTACATGCCTGGTTCCCACTGTGAAGCATGGAGGAGGAGGTGTGATGGTGTGGGGGTGCTTTGCTGGTGACACTGTTGGGGATTTATTCAAAATTGAAGGCATACTGAACCAGCATGGCTACCACAGCATCTTGCAGCGGCATGCTATTCCATCCGGGTTGCGTTTAGTTGGACCATCATTTAGTTTTCAACAGGACAATGACCCCAAACACACCTCCAGGCTGTGTTAGGGCTACAATATTCATAGTCATGAAAATAAAGAAAACTCCGCCCCTAAGTACCGGCAAGAATTTAAAACTATTTTCAGCCCTGGTTTCATCTGACCAGGGCACCTTCCTCCACATGTTTGGTGCGTCTCCCAGGTGGCTTGTGGCAAACTTTAAACAAGACTTTTTATGGATATCTTTGAGAAATGGCTTTCTTCTTGCCACTCTTCCATAAAGGCCAGATTTGTGCAGTGTACGACTGATTGTTGTCCTATGGACAGACTCTCCCACCTCAGCTGTAGATCTCTGCATTTCATCCAGAGTGATCATGGGCCTCTTGGCTGCATCTCTGATCAGTCTTCTCCTTGTTCGAGATGAAAGTTTAGAGGGATGGCCGGGTCTTGGTAGATTTGCCGTGGTCTGATACTCCTTCCATTTCAATATGATTGCTTGCACAGTGCTCCTTGGGATGTTTAAAGCTTGGGAAATCTTTTTGTATCCAAATCCAGCTTTAAACTTCTCCACAACAGTATCTCGGACCTGCCTGGTGTGTTCCTTGGTCTTCATGATGCTCTCTGCTCTTTGAACAGAACCCTGAGACTATCACAGAGCAGGTGCACTTATATGGAGACTTGATTACACACAGGTGGATTCTATTTATCATCATCAGTCATTTGGGACAACATTGGATCATTCAGAGATCCTCACTGAACTTCTGGAGTGAGTTTGCTGCATTGAAAGTAAAGGGGCCGCATAATATTGCACGCCCCACTTTTCAGTTTTTAATTTGTTGAAAAAGTTTGAAACATCCAATAAATTTCATTACACTTCACGATTGTGTCTCACTTGTTGTTGATTCTTCACAAAAAAATTGAATTTTATATCTTTATGTTTGAAGCCTGAAATGTGGCAAGAGGTTGACCAGTTCAAGGGGGCCGAGTACTTTTGCAAGGCACTTGTATATTCAACCACTTGGACAGATCATTAATAAATATAAAACTTCCATCAGTTTTATGCAGATGGTATACAGCTGATTCAAACATTCTGACTTCTTTGAACTGTCGGAATATTTTCGGTGCTAGAAAGGATTTTTTGGAAATAGTTCTTTATTCAGTGTTACAGCGGGGAGAACAAGTATTTGATACACTGATACAATAATGTTGCAGGTTTTCCCACTTGCACAGCATGTAGAAGTCTTTAATTTTTATCATAGCTACTCTTCAAGTGTGAGTGATGGAATCTAAAACGAAAATCCAGAAAATCACATTGTGTGTTTTTTAATAATTAATTTGCCTTTTATTGCATGCCATAAGTATTTGATACATCAGAAAAACTAAACTTAATAATTGGTACAGAAACCATTGTATGCAATTACATTTTGGACCACTCCTCCATACAGATCTTTTCCAGATCCTTCAAGTTTTAGGCCTGTCGCTGGGCAATGTGGACTTTCAGCTCCCTTTAAAGATTATCGATTGGGTTCAAGTCTGGAGACTGGCTAGGCCAATCCAGGACCTTGAAGTGCTTCTTACGGAGCCACTCCTTAGTTGCCCTGGCTGTGTGCTTCGGGTCGTTATCATGCTGGAAGACTCAGCTATGACCCATCTTCAATGCCCTTACTGAGGGAAAGAGGTTGTTGACTAAGATCTCCCGATACATGACCCCATCCATCCTCCCCTCAATACGGCGCAATAAACGAATTTAAATGTATTTATTTTGTCAAAACAAACTGATTCATTACATAGTTAAAATAAATATCTATTCAATGAAAATATTTACCTTTAAACCAACCTACCTTAACCTACAGCTTTCAGAAAGCATAACAAAAGGACAATTAATTGAATTAAAACAAATTAATAACAACAAATAGTACAATTGGGTTACATTGACTCTATTGCAACATACATTAAAAAAACACAAAAATATCTAGACATACAGTTGATGAATAAGCCAAACATGAGCAGCTTTCTATTGTAGTGTTTGCATATATTCAAAGATAAAGCTGCTCAACTGAATGGCGCATCTCTCTGTTTTATCTATCTTGTGTATCTATTTCAGAATAATCCATTCAATTTGATTTATAGTTTAAAAAAAAACATTAGAATTGATCGAATATTTTTGAAATCACTTTTCTTGACCTCACGTCATTTTCTATACTCACTCTCATTGGGTGAGGCTAAGAGATCGCCCATTTCCAGGACAACAAAAAAAGGAAAACGGGTCCCTTAACTTCGAGAAATTCCTTAAAGACTAATGCTTGTTAAAACTCGCTTTCAATATTGTTTTTTTATGTAGTCAACTTTAAAATAAGTGAGGAGATTATGGAGCTAAATTGGGGCCATAAAGGTTGTTCAAACGAAAAAAATTTGAACCTGAAAAATAAAAGTTTGTTCAAACGAAAAAAATTGTATGCCAGTTTGCCCCTGGCTGTGAGTCACTTCACTAAATGAAGACCAAACACGTTTTAATCAAAAATGCACCAGAAACCGAAACCCGAGTCCAGTCCATGTGAAAACAAGTCCAGGCTTAATTATGCAAAGATATTCGGAAAATACCGGCTCGTTTTGCATCTGGTTTCATACCGCCACTTAGTCTGGTGGTTCTTTTGCTCTATGTTGAGAGCATGGGAAATCTCCGACATGGACTTAAAATGCTGTGCAAATCTGTCAAGATCATATTTTCTCCTCTGAGATGCACGTCGTGTATTCATGTTAGCAGCTTCTATCGGTGAAGCATGTTATCTTTCAAAACCAATCACATACATTTAGAATATCGATGATGTATTACAGATAATTCCAGTTCCCACGGTCCCTGAATGCAACAACTGGGAATATGTTGTTCAGCCGCTGTGTTGAGCTGTCAGTCATGATTCCGCACCCCGTGATCTGAGGCCCCGCCCCCCACGCCAAAACAGGGCCAAAAGTTTGAAGCCGAAAAAAAAATCGGCAAGTTCGAAAAAAAAACTTGAATCTGAAAAGTAGTTTTGAACAATTTTTTTTCCAGTTTCACATCTGTTTTTTTTTTTTTTCAGTTGCAAAACTTTTTTTCCAGTGTTCTAATTTTTTGGGGGGAGGTTCAAAATAATTGTTCAGGTTGAAATGTTTTTCTTTTGAACAAACTTCTATTTTTCAGGTTCAAATCTTTTTCGTTTGAACAAACTTTATGGCCTAAATTTAGCTCCATAGCGGATCTGGGCTCGTCGAACTACAAACATGGCAACTTTTTGTAGTCAGAATCTTTCAGCTTAGCATGGTCTTTGTTTTTTATTTTCATGTTCGGTTCTAGTTTTAATGTTTCCCTTTCTCCCCTCCTATTGGATCAGGATCGTTAATGGATGTTAAGGCGCCATCCGCGTCAGGAAGCGCTCAGACAAGAGGAGGTTAAGCAGCTGAACGGAGAGAGGCAGCTGAAGGATGGTGTGAAGGAGGAGGAGGTACCTGCTGCATGAGCAACTGGACGCCCTGATCCAGGTGGGAGTCATCTGGTCCTCCTAAACTTCAGCATATTTATATGATCTGACTTGAAAACAGTTGGCTCAAAAACTATATAAAGTCTCAGTTTTTGAATTATTTTTTGTAATCGCAACGGTTTATCGTTGAGTTACACATAAAGAATGCGAAGTATGGCAGCACACCTTAGTCGCTAAGCAACTGAATAAAGTTCAGATTTAAATAATAGTTCTAGAACGGCTGCTCAGCGTTTTCTCCTGCTCCAGGAAAATTAACGGGTGTGCAGACAAATGCTCTGCTTTTTGTCAGTTTTAACTTTAAAAATCCAAACATTGTTTAAATTTAGGTGAAACGATCAAAGAGATTTTCTCTTGGCCACGGAATTCTTCGGGAAAGCTCAGCAACTACAGAAAATACAAAAAAGCTAAAAATATACGTGAAAATCCATTTGAACCCCATAAATTCTGTGATCAAAAATTTAAATCAATCAGCTTTAAACATTTTTGACATTGAACCAAAAAATATTTATTTGCTAGGCCATAAAATACAAATTTCCTTCAGTGAATCAAGCTTTAATGTGGTTAAGCACAGGTAAACGTTTATAAAACAGAACTAGAAATGATTAGTTGTGTTGAATATTGTCTTCATCTGGCATATTCAGCTCTGACTCTACCACAATCATATGGATTTACTTTTGTTTAATAAATGTGTTATTTTTATTTGATACATTTTTGGAGTATAGAGGCTCTAGTTTCTTTAAAATAACTTTTTGATTGGACACTTTTCTGTCTGATTGCATAGTATAAATCCATATTTAGGGATAAAACTGGGCAAGATCTTTGATCTTTTATGATTAACCGTTTTGCCAACACTGTTTATAGTGGGGGCGGGAGACTGCTGACCTCGACTGAGGACATTATCGGGCGGTGGAAGGAGTACTTCGAGGATCTCCTCAATCCTGCCATCACGCATTCCGTGGTGGAAACAGAGGCTGGGGACTCGGGGTTGGATTCTTTCATCACCCAGGCTGAAGTCACCGAGGTGGTTAAAAAGCTCCGCGGTGGCAGGGCTTCGGGGGTGGATGAGATCCGCCCTGAGTACCTCAAGTGTCTGGATGTGGTAGGGCTGTCATGGTTGACACGCCTCTTCAACATTGCGTGGCGGTCGGGGACAGTGCCTCTGGACTGGCAGACTGGGGTGGTGGTCCCCCTTTATAAGAAGGGGGACCGGAGGGTGTGTTCCAACTACAGGGGGATCACACTCCTCAGCCTCCCTGGTAAGGCCTACGCCAGGGTATTGGAGAGGAGAGTCCGACCGATAGTCGAACCTCGGCTTCAGGAGGAGCAGTGTGGTTTTCGTCCCAGCCGTGGGACACTGGACCAGCTCTATACCCTCTACAGGGTGCTCGAGGGTTCATGGGAGTTTGCCCAACCGGTTCACATGTGTTTTGTGGACCTGGAGAAGGCATTCGACTGTGTCCCTCGTGATGCCCTGTGGGGGGTGCTCCAGGAGTATGGAATCGGGGGCCCTTTATTAGGGGCCATCCGGTCCCTGTACGAGCGGAGCAGGAGTTTGGTCCGCATTGCCGGCACTAAGTCGGACCTGTTCCCAGTGCATGTTGGACTCCGGCAGGGCTGCCCTTTGTCACCGGTCCTGTTCATAACTTTTATGGACAGGATTTCTAGACGCAGCCAAGGGCTGGAGGGGGTCTGGTTTGGGGACCAGTGGATTTCGTCTCTTCTTTTTGCGGATGACGTGGTCCTGCTGGCCCCCTCTAGCCAAGACCTACAGCATGCGCTGTGGCGGTTCGCAGCCGAGTGTGAAGCGGCTGGGATGAGGATCAGCTCCTCCAAGTCCGAGGCCATGGTACTCGACCGGAAAAGGGTGGCTTGTCCTCTTCAGGTTGGAGGGGAGTTCCTGCCTCAAGTGGAGGAGTTTAAGTATCTCGGGGTCTTGTTCACGAGTGAGGGAAGAATGGAGCGGGAGATCGACAGACGGATCGGTGCGGCTGCCACAGTAATGGGGGCGCTGTGCCGGTCCATTGTGGTGAAGAGAGAGCTGAGCCGAAAAGCAAAGCTCTCAATTTACTGGTCGGTCTACATTCCTACCCTCACCTATGGCCATGAACTTTGGGTCATGACCGAAAGAACGAGATCACGGATACAAGCGGCTGAAATGAGCTTCCTCCGTAGGGTGGCCGGGCACTCCCTTAGAGATAGGGTGAGGAGCTCGGCCATCCGGGAGGAGCTCGGAGTAGAGCCACTGCTCCTCCACATTGAGAGGAGCCAGTTGAGGTGGCTCGGGCATCTATACCGGATGCCTCCTGGACGCCTTCCTCGGGAGGTGTTCCAGGCACGTCCCACCGGGAGGAGGCCCAGGGGACGGCCCAGGACACGCTGGAGGGACTATGTCTCTCGGCTGGCCTGGGAACGCCTTGGGCTTCCCCCGGAGGAGCTGGAGGAGGTGTCTGGAGAGAGGGACGTCTGGGCGTCTCTGCTGAGTCTGCTGCCCCCGCGACCCGGTCCTGGATAAGCGGAAGACGACGAACGAACGAACGTTTTGAAAACAAAATGCCTTTACACAAGTATTGGTTTATATATTGACTAAGAATATAAAAATAATGCTACAGTAAATAAAAATCATGCAATGTTTTCACATATTCTGAACTGACTGCTTCACATCATTTTGTATGCTGTCTTTCATGACATTCAGCAACAACTACATTTGTGATAAAACACTCTGGAGATGAAAATCATAGCTTTGCTTTAAAAACCCTGTTTTTAAATCACTGGATTTGCATTAGATCTATCTAAAGTTAGATGCAGATAATTCGGTTTGAATATTGCTGCAGGCCAAGGAGAAGAGAGCAAACAGGCAAAGGCAGCTGGAACAGGAGAGAGGAGCTAAAGAGCTGGCCCTCATCGAACATGAGAAGGAAAGAGATGAGAAAATGAGGCAGCACATTAGAGAAAACAGGAACACACTGTTCATTACTTTAAGACTTAGTCTCAAATGAAACCTGATTTAACAATTACAATGAACAATGCTACTCCTTCATTTCATGTGATTTTTTCTCTCTTTAACTTTCAGCATGGAGCTCAGGGACCTGGAATCCAAGCTGAAGGCTGCGTATGTGAACAAGGAGAGAGCTGATCAGATCGCTCAGAAGGAAGCTCTGAGACTTCAGATTATTGTAGGTACTGCCTTTGATGGTTCAGTCTGATTTAAAATGTTCTCCATCTCATAAAGGCTGAGATTCTTAAAAATTTTCTCAGTTAAAATTAATTACTTTGATCTTTGCATGACAGTGAACAGAAAAAAAAAACTTTCTTTAAGTCTAGATAAATACCAGAACAAACTATTGAGTGATTAATACTTAATTCAATTCAGTTTATAGTGCCAATTCACAAAACATGTCATCCCAAGGCACTTTAGTGTTCAATCAAGTTCATTCAAATTATACCTATTCCAGATCAAGTACATATATTCCAATTAATCCTAGTTATCAAACAATGCAGTCAGTTATTTAAATTGGTTAAATTGTTTTCTGTTTAAGGAAATGCAGCAGAATGCATCAAGTCAGGGACTTGCAACGTTCACTCCTCCTGGATGAGCATGTAGAGACAGCAGACAGTCACCTGCATTGTGTTGTTGTCTTTGCAGCAATCTCACATACTGAGCATCCATGTAGTGACACTAGAAATGAAAACTCCCCTTTAACGAGAAAAAACGTCCAGCAGAATCAGGCTCAGTGTGAGCGGCCATCTGCCACAACCGACTGGGGGTTTGAGAGAACAGAGCAGAGACACAAAAAGAACACAGAAGCACTGATCAAGGAGTACTTTCTATGGGAGAGAAGGTGAGAGGTTAATGGCAGTAGTAGCTCCTTTAGTGGCTTCATTTGAGAAAAAGACAGTTAAGCAGATGAGCTCTGAGACAGTTTTCAAGTCTATAAGATAAAAGAGAGCATCTGCAGTTAGTCAGAGTAAAAGCTCAGGTAATATAAAGTTATGTCTAGGAGAGAGACAGGATTATACAGTGAAAGACAGGGCCAAGTGTATCATCTGTAGATGGAGAACATTAAGTTGTTGGCAGCAGCAGGCCAGCCTATGCCCCCGTCCAAGAAGGTGCCTCAGCTAAACACAGAGCCAGGTCAGATGTACAATTTTAGAAGACAGCAAAGAGAGAGAGAACATGAAGTTAAAAGTTGAGATAACAGCAAATAACATAAAATTGAAGACTAGTAGGAGAATGTAGCAAAGTTAGGAAAATGTGGTCATTATGCCCTTCAACATCCCATAGCAGCATAACTACAGAGATAGCTCAGGATACCCTAAGCTACTCTAACTATAAGTTTATCAAAAACAAACGTTTTAAGTCTAGCCTTAAAAGTAGACAGGGTGTCTGCCTCACGGACTAAAACTGGGAGCTGGTTCCACAGGAGAGGAGCCTGATAACTAAAGAATCTGCCTCCCATTCTACCTCTAGAGACTCTAGGAACCACCAGTAAACCTGCAGTCTGAGAACGAAGTGCTCTGTTAGGAACATATGGAACAATCAGATCTCTAATTTATGAGATGAAATGGGAGTCACTCATAAAATAAAGCTGCAGTTAAAGTCTCTAAACCTTTCACCATCTGTCTTCTGTTTTAGCAGGAAGAGGCAGAGTTGGCTGACAGAATCAAGAGAGAACACAAAAGAGCTGCTGCTGAGATCCAGAAACAACAGGAGCTTGTTCAGCGTCTGAGAGAGCTGGAGCAGCAGCTCATGGAGAAGGAGCGCAGGAAACAGGAGGCTAACAAGAAGTTCCTCAAAGTGAAGCTCATGGTGGATGAGATCACCAGAAAGACATATGAAGAGGAGCTGATGTGAAGCTTTAATGCTTTTTAAGTTAAAACAGATATTAATCCAATTCCTGGTTCTGTGTAAGAATACATATCAAACATTATGGTATAGTATTTGAAATCACAGTGTGCTTTTGATTCATTGTGATTAAATGTTTCTGTCAAAGGTAGAGACAGAGTTCAAAAGGCAGCCAGCCAAGTGGAGGAGCACGGAGCAGAAGAGGATTGAGGCAGAGGAGCGATGCATCATTAAGTCTGTGAGGCAGCAGCAGCGCATGGAGGAGACTAGAATGGATCGGGCAAGAGAACGGGAAGAAGCCAAGGAACATCGGCATCAAATGGTTGAAAAAAATGTGTTCTTCTACTTGTTGATCTCATTAATGTCCATTAATTTATCAAAAACACTTTTACCTGCGGTTCCTGTCTGTTTTCCAGCTGTGTGAGAAGATGGAAGAGGAGAAGAAACAGTGTGAAGAGATGGAGCACATCCATCAGGATCTTCATTTAGAGGCAAACAGACATTGTGAGGATCAAACGGTTTCAACACACAAATGCTTTATGATCTGGGCTGTTTATCAGCACGTCTGAACTATCGTGTTAAGTATAAATATATTTTTATTTTGCTCTATTAGGAGGAGATGGAGTAGATGATCAGACAGAGGCTGATGATGCAGCAGACCCTCCAGGAGAAGCTGGCATTTAAAGAGATGCAGAAGCAGCAGGAAAAAGAGGAAGGGGAGGCCTTCAGAAAAACTACAATGGCCAAGTTTGAAGAGGACGATCGGATCAAGCAGATGAATGACCGGAAACAGCGCATGAAGCAGCTGGAACACTTCTTAAGGTCTGTGTGAGTGAATCAGATGTGATTTAGATAGTGTGTATAAAACACACCAGTAAACTTTTGCTGCATCTGTTCTCAGGAACTTTTCCGTAAAGATGACCTGCATCACATCGATGAAGATTTCAGAAATGTTCTCTGAGTAGGCCAACTGAGGTTTCTCCTTCAGTTGGCCCCTAGAGGGCAGTTTAAGGCTGATGGGAATGTGTTTCAGATTTATAGACTATTTTTTTTTTTTTCTCTTCATTGTACACAGAACTTGCTTAAGTTTGGACAGTTTAGCAGCTTATATATTACAATATGTTTATAGCGACGTGTTTGTTTCATTAATAATTACATTAAATACAAAAATAAATTTTGTATTTTTTAACGTGTCCTTAAATTCTTAAACTACAAACTGAGATCCTTTACACTATAGCAGATGTATCGTTACAAAGCATCTGCACACAGAACCCTGAATTAGGCCAAACAAAAAGCAGCACAGATGAACACAGTAAAATAAAGCTGATTACTCTTCATCTGTTGACTGTAGATTCTTGAAACCCACAAGTTCTGGTTCTTGAGAATTTGGTTTTAAGAGAAAAGATCCTCTTCACTTATGTCCCCATGTAATAAAAAATAAACAAGGAGTTGAGCAGAACACCTTTAGTTCTAAGACTTTAAGCAGCAGCTATCAGTTTACAAGTTTTGGTTGTTGATTTATGAAATAATTGTATAGTTGAGACCTTTCTTGTGGATGTAGAACATTCTGCATGTGAGATGTGAAACAAACGAAGGAACAGTGTGATCTAGAGTGAGAAATTTTAGGCCCTTCTGCCATAATTAAGCTCCATTTGAACTCAAGACCTATCTTTTGCACAGCAACAGTGCTACCAACTGCGGCACCCTACTGAATCAGTATCTTGTAAAAGCTTCCTTTCACTGCAGTTACAGCTGCATGTCTTTGGTGGTATGTCTCTACCAGCTTTATACAGTCATTCTCAATAAATTAGATTATTATTGGAAAGGTAATTTATTTCAGTAACGTAGTTCACTAAGTGAAACATTGTATAAATTAATTCCACACAGTCTCGTGTTCTCAATCCTTTTTTCCTGTTAATTCTGATGATTTTCAACTTACAGCTAATAAAAACATGACATTTAAGATTGGAATATTACATCAGACCAATAAAAAATACATTTTTAAAACAGAAACATTGGCTTAATGAAGAATATGTTTAATACCTGCTTAATGGTTGTTATTTACAAGGGGTGCTTTTAATCTCACAAACAAGCCGCATCTGAACACATATTCTAATTTATTTAATATGACTGTACATTCAGAGTGTTTTAACATTCTTCTTTCCACAATTGTTTAGCTGAGTAGACTATATGTCCTTTAACATCAACATTAAACTCCCAAGATTCTCACTTGGACATAGATTTGGACTTTGACTAGGCCATTCTAATACATGAACCTCTGCCACAATCTCAAGTCTTATGTGTTCTCTAATGGACATTCTTCCAGGATTTAGAATCAGAATCAGAATCAGAAAAGCTTTATTGTCAAGTACGTTTTTGGACATACAAGGAATTTGTTTTGGCGTAGTCGGTGCAATACAGTACTCAAATTAAGCAGTATAAACATATCTACAATATAATATAAATATATGTGCACAGTTTTAAGTGAGTGAGAGTAAATATAGAGCAGTATAGGATGCCAGGGCAGTACAACAGTGCAGGTGATCATTGTGCAAGTAAAGCAGGAGTCCAAGCTGAGCGTTAATGTAACGCATAGAGTTGCAGGTTACAGGTGTCCTGTCAGCAAAAAAAAAAAGGGGGTGGGTGAAGGGAGAGTGTCAGGGTGGTTTCCGAGCTTTGCTAACAAGGCTGGTGGCAGATGGGAAAAAACTGTTCTTGTGGCGTGAGGTTTTGGTCCAGATGGACCGCAGCCTCCTGCCAGAGGGGAGAGTCTCAAAGAGTCTGTTACCGGGGTGGGAGGGATCAGCCAGAATCTTCCCTGCCCGCTTCAAGGTCCTGGAGGTGTACAGTTCCTGGAGTGACAGTAGACTGCAGCCAATCACCTTCTCAGCAGACCGAATGACACGCTGCAGCCTGCCCTTATCCTTGGCTGTAGCAGCGGCGTACCAGATGGTGATGGAGGAGGTGAGGATGGACTCAATGATGGCTGTGTAGAAGTGCACCATCATAGTCTTTGGCAGGTTGAATTTCTTCAGCTGCCGCAGGAAGAACATCCTCTGCTGGGCTTTCTTGATGAGGGAGCTGATGTTTGGCTCCCACTTGAGATCCTGGGAAATGATGGTTCCCAGGAAGCGGAAAGATTCCACAGTGTCAATTGTGGAGTCACAGAGGGTGATGGGGGCAGGTGGGGCTGGGTTCTGCCTGAAGTCCACAACCATCTCCACTGTCTTTAGAGCATTGAGCTCAAAGGTTGTTCTGGCTGCACCAGTCCAACAGATGGTCCACCTCCCATCTGTACGCGGACTCGTCACCATCAGAGATGAGTCCGATCAGGGTGGTGTCGTCCGCAAACTTCAGAAGCTTGACAGACTGGTGACTGGAGGTGCAGCTGTTGGTGTACAGGGAGAAGAGCAGAGGAGAGAGAACACAGCCTTGGGGGGAACCGGTACTGATGGTCAGGGAGTCAGAGACGTGCTTCCCCAGCCTCACGCGCTGCTTCCTGTCAGACAGGAAGTCAGTGATCCACCTGCAGATGGAGTCGGGCACACTCAGCTGGGAGAGCTTCTCCTGTAGCAGAACTGGGACGATGGTGTTGAAGGCAGAGCTGAAATCCACAAACAGGATCCTGGCAGTAGGTTCCTGTGGAGTCCAGGTGCCGGAGGATGAAGTGAAGGGCTAGGTTGACTGCATCATCTACAGACCTGTTGGCTCTGTAGGCAAACTGCAGGGGGTCCAGGAGGGGGTCGGTGATGTCTTTTAGGTGTGAGAGCACAAGGCGCTCAAGGACTTCATCACCACAGAGGTCAGGGCGACGGGTCTGAAGTCATTAAGCCCTGTGGTCCTTGGCTTCTTGGGAACAGGGACGATGGTGGAGGACTTGAAGCAGGCTGGCACATGACATGTCTCCAGTGAGGTGTTAAAAATGTCTGTGAAGACTGGAGACAGCTGATCAGCGCAGTGCTTCAGGCTGGCTGGTGAGACAGAATCCGGTCCAGCAGCTTTCCTGGGGTTCTGTCACCTGAAGAGTTTGTTGACGTCCCTCTCCTGGATGGAAAGAGCCGTCCTCGGCGTGGGTAGGGGGCTGGTGGGGGGGAACTTCAGGGTGGGGGTTGGAGGTGCCAAGGCCCCTCTTGAAGTTGGGGAGGTGGGGGTGGTGGATTGTGGCTGCAGCTGTTGGGGGGTGTCGTGGGGGATGGTTACAGGACTGTCCCTTTGTCTTTCAAAGCGGCAGTAGAACTCGTTCAGGTCGTTGGCGAGGCGTCGGTCGTTGATGGAGTGGGGGGCTTTCGGCTTGTCGTTGGTGATCTGTCTGAGCCCTTTCCAGACAGACGCAGAGTCGTTAGCTGAGAACTGGTCGTTGGCTTTGTCTATATTGGCCAAAATTTAAAATGTGATCTCATCTTACCAGAACACCTTCTTCCATGTTTTCTGTCTACTACATGGCTTATAGCAAACTACAAACCGTATTTCTTATGGCTTTCCATTTCCCACTCTTCCATTAAGGACAGATTACTCGAGTACATGACTAATAGTAATCCTGTCAACATAAGATCACACCTGAGCAGTTGATCTGTGCACCCCCTCCAGTGTTACCATGGGCCTCTTGGGTGCTTCTCTAATTACTGCTGTCCTTGCCTGGCCTGCCTGATTAGGTTGACAGCCATGTCTTGGTATGATTGTAGATATGTCATACTCTTGAGCAGGACTCCATGAGATGTCCAAAGCGTGGGATGGTGTTTTATAATTTGTTTTAAAATTCTCCACAGCTTTACTCCTGACCTGTCTTCTGTGTTCCTTGGTTGTCATGATTCTGTCTAACAAACCTCTGAGGCCTTCACAGGACAGCTGGATTTATACAGAGAATAAATAAGACACAGGTGGACTCTGGGTACTGAAGGCTGTTGGTTGCACTGGATTTTGTTTAGGGACATTGGATTAAAAGGGGACTGCATGTCTAGAACCATGTATTATAGACAATTGTGCACTATTTTGAGTGGGTCTACCACAAAACAGTTTGCAGTTGTAATGTGACAAAATGTGAATAACCTCATGGGGTATGAATACATTTACTATCTGTGTGAGGAGAACATTTTCACCAATTCCCATAGCAAATACTATAATTATATCCCAGTTTTACTAGAATTATTTAAAAAGTTCTAATATATGTATAGAATAGAACTTTTTAAATGATGCTAGTAAAACTGTGATATAATTATAATATTTGTTATGGGAATATATATATATAGGGGCTGCATGATGGCGCAGTTGGTAGCGCTATTGCAAGAAGGTCCTCGGTTCGACTTCTGGGTCTTTCTGCATGGAGTTTGCATGTTCTCCTCGTGCATGCGTGGGTTCTTTCTGGGTACTCCGGCTTCCTCCCACAATCCAAAAATTGTTAGGTTAATTGGTCTCTCTATACCACCTTAGGTGTGTGTGTGTGCGTGTCTGTGTTGCCCTGCGATGGACTGGCAACCTGTCCACGGTGTCCATAGACTGCTGGAGATAGGCACAAGCTTCCCTGCATAGCTCCAAGTAACTCAAACTTCTGTGAAACCAAACTGTCCACTTAGGAAGCAACACTGATTGACAATCAATTTCACAGCTGTTGTGCAAATGAAATAGACAACAGGGGGAAATCTTTGGCGATTATCAAGACACACAATAAAGGAGTGGTTCTGCAGGTGGGGACCACAGACCACTTCTCAGTACCTTTGCTTTCTGGCTGATATTTTTGTCACTTTTGAATGTTGGTGGTGCTTTCACACTTGTGGTAGCATGAGACGGACTCTACAACCCACACAAGTGGCTCAGTTAGTGCAGCTCATCCAGGATGGCACATCAATGTGAGCTATGGCAAGAAGGTTTGCTGTGTCTGTCAGCGTAGTGTCCAGAGCCTGGAGGCGCTACCAGGAGACAGGCCAGTACACCAGGAGGCCGTAGGAGGGCAACAACCCAGCAGCAGGACCACTACCTCCGCCTTTGTGCAAGGAGGAACAGGAGGAGCACTGCCAGAGCCCTGCTAAATGACCTCCAGCAGGCCACAAATGTGCATGTGTCTGCACAAACGGTTAGAAACCGACTCCATGAGGATGGTATGAGGGCCCGACGTCCATCATGTCTCGCTCCATCCACCAACGTCACGTTGCACCACAGACTGTCCAGGAGTTGGCGGATGCTTTAGTCCAGGTTAGGGAGGAGATCCCTCAGGAGACCATCCGCCGTCTCATCAGGAGCATGCCCAGGCTTTGTAGGGAGGTCATACAGGCACATGGAGGCCACACACAATACTGAGCCTCATTTTGACTTGTTTTAAGAACATTACATCAAAGTTGGATCAGCCTGTAGTGTGTTTTTCCACCTTAATTTTGTGTGTGACTCCAAATCCAGGCCTCCATTGGTTAATAAATTTGATTTCCATTGATGATTTTTGTTTTTTTTAAATAATTTTTTTCGGCACTAGAGGCTTTTATTTATTTATTTTTTTTAGCACTAGTGGCCTTTTACTTTTTATTGATAGTAGGCAGACAGGAAAGAGGGGTAGAGAGAGGGGGAGACATTCGGCAAATGTCGCCGGGTCTGGGACTCAAACCCAGGATGGCCGCTTCGAGGACTATAGCCTCTATATGTGGTTGCGCGCTAACCCCTAAATCAACAGCCAGATTTCCATTGATGATTTTTGTGTGATTTTGTTGTCAGCACATTCAACTTTGTACAGAACAAAGTATTTCCTGTTGGTACAAAAAAACAGACATACCGCAATAACCATAAAGCCCCATTTTTTATTGAATAATGAGCATAACTTGGTTTCATGGCACACACCCTCATAAATGACTAAATTTGACCCCTGGATATTTGCTAATTCAGGCCACTTTACAGGTTTTTTCAACCCATGATTCAGACAGGAAGAAAGTTAAGTGTTGTTAGAAACACGCACAAACAGTCAGAGAAAAATAAACCAGAGGTTTTAAGAAGTGTCTAATGCTAGGTTAGGTGCGTTTCATTAAGGTTTAAGCATATACATAATGTGTTTTTTAGTATTTTTAGAGACTATCTTGAAGGATATATTTGGTTGCCATGGCGAGGATGGGGGATCCAGTTAACACTCCAGGGAAAGGACCACTTGACCCAGCAATGTCAATGTGGGAGTAGGGCAGAGGTGCATCTAAATCCACTCCATGCTGTGGAGACATTCAAACAGAAGTCATTTATACTGTTTAACTGCTTTCATATTCAGAAGATACATACGCTTTGTTTTCTGACAGCATGCGAGGACCTTGTCAAGGCCTGAGGTCATGATGAGGAAAGCTGCAGGAGTCTGATGTCCTTGTGGTGTTGCTGAAGACAGGAGGTCGTTGCACTGCAAGATGTCCTAATACTCAGACGTTCCCTTGTGGAACTCGTACTTCTCCCGTCTGATGTTGGAAATCTCAAACACATCTCCAGCTGTGGGAAAGAGGGTTGAAGTCAAGTTACTTTGGTGCTGCAAACACTCAAGCTAATGCAACAATTTTTGCTAAATGAATCACTTTGAATCACTTGCCAAATTTAATATAGTCAACACAGTGACACCACATGAGCAGCTGTACAGACACATCTCAAAAAATTAGAATATTTTGTAAAAGTGCAATATTTTTTGTCTGTCATCTCAGAAAGTGAAATGCATAAATAGAGTCATTGTTATATATCATTATATTTTAAGCCTTTGTTTCTTGTCATTTTGATGATTATTGCTTACAAGTAAAGAAACATCCAAATTCAGTGTCTCAGAAAATTAGAATACTGTGAAATAGCTCATTAATGGGCACTCATGGTGTCAGCTAATTAACTCCAAATCCCCTTCAAATGTTTCCTGAGCCTTTAATGCTCTCTGGCTGTTCTGGAATATCAACATATTTTCTACCATGTGAAAAATTCTCCAAAAATAATTTTTTTTGTGATGTTCATTCCTTCTAAATTATTTCTGAAATAATCTGCATGATGTGTTGCATTAACAAAGTGCATTACAATGTACAGTAGATGCCATGCTTTCATTCAAAGATCATATCAGATTATTTCTGTCATAGACTTAGCCAGTGACATAATCAAAATTTAAATATGAATTCTGAATAAGCAGTTTTGTATGTTTTACATACCAGGGGTGGCGAGACTCCTTGTGGAACACTATTACTTTAAATAACTAGAATTGTTGGGTTAAGTCCAGTTTTAACAGCAGTTTGAACTTTTCCAAGGTATTAGCCCAGTTATATGCAGTGTACAAATGCAAGGTCTTGCTGCTGAGTACTGTTGCGTTTGAGATGAGAGTGCTAAAATTTATTACTGAATAAAACATGTTGACTTTTTTGCAATATATAATTATATTAATACACATGCGCTTTATTTAGTTAAGCTCTATGTTAAAAAATAAATGGTAATATCAATTTAAACAAACTTGCAGCTACAGGGCTGCTTACATACTCCTTGTTGTGGTCAATCAGACCACATCCTACATCTCCATGTACATTAAATTACTCCTATAGCTGCCAAACAGCTGTATTTATTTAATGTTTTGCTACTTATTAACTTGCAATGTTTAAGAAATAAATAGTTTTAATTTGATGTGTTTGCTTGATTGACTTGTTAAGTAATTAATTTGCCATATGTAATAAATAAATAAGTTTACTTTTTTGACTCCAACATTAGTTCGCTTTTATTTTTTGTTTCTTTATCCTTATTTTTGTAACAGCTACAGGGCTTTTCGTTTTTAAGAGACATCAGGTGCGCTTAATTTGCTCCTCAGGGCGGTCGGTCAGAAGGGCTTCCACTGAAGTCTGTTCTTCCTCCGCCGCAAAAAAACCCCGTGAGCAGTGAAATAGGCGCACCGCATCAGAGAGGGCGTTTCACTAAGTTGTGCAGCGGTCACGCTGATTGGCTGAAGCCGGTGACCGTCACTTTACATGGAGCAAACAGAGCTCAACATACCCGCCCAGTGTCCCCGGGATGAGAGGACGGCTGCTTCGGTAGAAAAAGAACAGGGAAATGAAGTTGTCAGACTGGCTAACCCAGCAGCTCACCCCCTTTCAACTGTAGAAGGCAGGTTTAAATGATAAAATCGCCGCTATGACCGTCAGTTAGCAAATGTCACCCAGCTACGGCTCTATTAGATAACGTTACCCACCGTTGAGAGTGTCGTAACACAGTAGAGAAAGTGGACACAACTTGCTATCCCGCTAACTAACCTCTAGCAGTCGAGTGTGTTTCGGTTTCAGGACGACATCGCATTTGGTGAGTTTTGATAGCTGAAACTTTCTGTTGTTTTTATGTGAGGTTTCCGCAGAACTTTAAACGTGCTCTCGTCATTAGTTTGGTCGTTTCTCGGTGCTGCTCTAGGTCAGAAGCTAGCTGTACTTTCCTGACAGACAAGAGTTTAACGTTGACATTTTAACGTCATTTTAGCCGTAACATCCTCCCTGGCGTCGTTTTGAAAGTTAGCTTTTTTTCCCCCTCGCCTGGCGTGTCATTATATTCTCATAATATACACAACAGACTGTTTTTATAAATGTAGCAACTTTTAGAGGTTTGCTAACATTTTCTCTAGTTGCGATATTTTTCATTAATGATTTTAGCCACGGACGGATTATGAAACAATAGGCTCTATGGGCACAAGGGTGCTTAAAAGGTCCCCCCCCCTAATTAACCCAGGACTGCTCAACTGTGCGGGTTATTTTGTTGTTGTTGCACCATTTAGTTATTTATGTGCTTCTGTTTGATCACCATGTTGTATGATGTGTGTCATTTTGCTGCTTTGCCATTTGAACCCTTTGTAGCTCTGGCTGTTTTATACCTGACTTTCCTGAGTATGAACAAGGGCGTATCCAGAAACCAGATGGCAACCACTAATAATCTTGGGTTGGCACATCAAACCCAAAAAACAAAGCAGAATTTCATTTTTATTATGCTGTTGTAAAATAGAGTGGTCAAGACCCAAAAGTGGTAGTTTATGAAAAACAAAAATTAACAGAAGTATATATAAGGTCAGTAACCTTTCCAACTGGTTGATGCTCAGTATCTGTAGATGCGGCCCCTGACCCCCATTTGTTGGCACCACTGGCAATGAAATAGAGCGTTCTTCCATGGGACATTTTGTATCAACCATTTGTAAATTCTTTCCATCTGGGGGGTATTTGTACCTGCTTTGATAACCAAGACTTTAAAGTGATTTTTTTTCTTTTTTTGTCATCTGTTCATAGTTTACTGTAGGAAATGTGGCTGTATAACTGCAGTAAACAAGCAACCAGCAGGATGTTGCTTACAGTTACTTTTGTTTAATCAGAGGTCATAATCTGACATAGTTTCTAAGCTAAAACCGACCCAAACAGGACGTCACCATAAATGGAAATGAGGTCAAACACAAAGTTTTCAGAAAATAACATATATTTAAATAAAATTCTATGTTTGATTTTGGCTTTTTTGGGGGTTATTTATCTTTATAGCTTATTGCAATAATGGGATACCAAACAAATGAGTAATTCTTGATGAGTACGTGGGTACGAACTGTTTTTTTTTTTTTTTTTTTTTCGGTTTAAAATGTAAGGAGGCTGGAGCAAAATGGCAACCTATGTATAAAAAAAATAAATAATAGGAGAACCACCAGACAGAGGGACTTAGCCTCAGCTTGCATGTTTTTACTGTGACAAATTTTGATGACAGTTTAAAAAAAAAATCTAATGTTTCTCTTTAAAACATTCCACATGCCTTTAGTACTTTAAAAAAATGTATCACTTGTTTTTACTGTTTTAAAATGTTTTCATCACACACCATATCTTTGTGTCTCCCAATTTTACATTTTAGCTTTGCTGTTTCACGTTTTCGTAGGTTTGCATGCAGCAAAATAATGAGTGCCCCCCCCAGAGAGGTCATTAAGTAATGTGCTTGTAACTGTAGCTGTGGGACTGGGACATTGCAGGGAATTTCTGCATCATTTTCTAAATATGTGCACACATTTATGAGTATGGTATCTTTCATATTTAAACTATTGATGCACCCAATTTTGGCCCAATATCTATATCTGACTTTAATATTGATAATCGATATTTACCGATTCCTACCTTTTTGACATCGTGAAAAAACGGCCACGCCACCGGCGTTGGTTCTCTGCTTCAGTTAAACCCCCAGTCACTGCATCACTATCACCGTCACATGACCAAACAAATACCACATGGCCAAACCCTCCTCCCGAAACACAGAAGGCAACAAGACGGAAATAAACATCGATATTAATATCGGCCTAGTTTTACATACGGGACTGATACCTATATGTCAAAAAAAAAAGACTAATGCCTAAATATTATGTGTCCCTAATTAAAAGGTTTTATTTTTGCAGTGATTTTTGGATTGGATTACCCGTCTTCAGTCATGCCTTTTCCTTTTGGGAAATCTCAGAAGAATCCAGGTGAAATAGTAAGGACTTTGAAGGAAAATGTTGCACACATGGAAAAGTTGGATGCTGCAGACAGCAAAAAGTGTGAAAAGGTTTGACATCACTTTTAGTCCTCCCGGTCGTTTAAAATGAACTTTGCATTATTAACTTGCATTACACAACACGTTATCCGTCCTTGTTTCCGTCTTAAGGTTGCAGAAGAGGTGTCCAAAAACCTTGCTTCCCTGAAGGAGGTGCTTAGTGGGACAGGGGACAAGGAACCTCAAACTGAAGCTGTGGCTCAGCTCGCACAAGAATTATATAACACCAATCTTCTCATCGCACTTATTGCAAACCTGCAGAGAATTGATTTTGAGGTGAAAAAAAAATAAAACTACTTGTTGCTCTATTAAGTTGCCTTGTTCCAAAAGGTTGGATTATTTGGCCTGAAATGATCAGAGACTATGTTTCTGTTCACATTCGAGCTCTGCATGTTGATCTGTCTGAGTCATTATTTTACAGGGCAAGAAGGATGTGGTCCATTTGTTCAGCAATATTGTAAGACGTCAGATTGGCAGCCGCACACCCACTGTTGAATACATCTCCTCACACACAGAAATACTCTTCATGCTTCTGAAAGGGTGAGTTGCTCTTATTTTTTTCTTCTGAACAATGCATCGATCTGATCGTTTACACTTCAGCATGAGCGGTTCGTGTCTAAACATCCATGCATTAATATGAAGGTTGAGATCATCTAACTGCTTCTGTTCTTCAGTTTGGATTTTGTTTTGCAAACTATGCTTGATAAGAGTGAGCGCTGCTCCTTTACTGATTTCCTCAAATATGTGTTAGGTTGCACTTCCGCTCACCGTATGCGTTTCAACAGCTCCTAGAAGAACAAGCAGGAACTTGCTGCTCTCACCTGTGGGTTTCACATGCTGATGGAGAGATAGCAGAGTGCTGGTTTTACAGCTCTTAAAAAAAGCCCCACCATGCTGCCTGCTCAAGAAAACAAAATGCAGTTTTAGCTGCTCGGCGCTGGGTCATCTCAGGCTACTTTCAGCAGATCAGAGACCATCTCAGAGAGCTGTATGATTTATTTTTTTGTTTTCTTACTCATGGTACTTGTTTTTTGAGGCCTGAACTCATAAAATGTCATGTTGACAAATGAGACCTTTTAGCTTGTTTGTTGGGAGGCAGACATGAAATGCTGACATTTAATGCTCGTGGTAAATTATGTTGCCACTTATGTAGTCTCTGTTTAAAGGGGGATAGGTTGTCTTTTGGCCAGCTACCTGTAGGCTCCTAATAAGCACCTCACTGTGAAAGATGAGCTGCAAGAATGGTTTTATTATGGGATTAAGAGCGGTTGAAGTGCCGGAGCACTCTTTGATTCATCTGCTGTGCGGTCTTGTATAATTGGTTGGTTTTGAATTTTGAGGTTGACGTGTGTAACTGTGCTTAAAGCCATGCTGACATGTGTTAACCTGTGCAGATATGAGAGCCCAGAAGTGGCTCTGAACTGCGGCATGATGCTGAGAGAGTGCCTGCGCCACGAGCCCCTGGCCAGGACGGTACTCTTCTCGGAGGATTTCTTCTGCTTCTTCCATTATGTGGAGCTCTCCACCTTTGACATCGCATCGGATGCCTTTGCCTCCTTCAAGGTACACATTTTCTCTTTTATTTGTCACACCACACGTGTATCATTTCCAGGTAAATGCTCGGTTTTTTTCCCTCTCAGGATCTTCTCACACGACACAAGATGATGTGTGCGGATTTCTTGGAGAATAATTATGACAGGGTGAGTTTTTCTAGTCTGAACTTTGATCTGTCATTCGAACAGTGCTTTCTCTGTGCCTAACAGGCTTATAAAATGTCTACCAGGTGTTCACAGAGTACGAAAAGCTGCTGAATTCTGATAACTACGTCACCAAACGGCAGTCTTTGAAGGTATTTATATCCTTTCTTGTTAAATTACACTTTTATTTGAGCTTACTCGTTTGCATTAATTTATTAATTTACTGTTCATCAGCTCCTTGGGGAACTCCTGCTGGATAGACACAACTTCACTGTCATGACAAATTACATCAGTCGAGCCGAGAATTTGAAACTGATGATGAACCTTCTACGAGACAACAGCCGTAACATCCAGTTTGAAGCATTCCACGTCTTTAAGGTGTGCATGTCAAATAAATCTCCAGGTTAGGCTGGGATGAAACTCTCACGGTATGACCATGAATGAAACTACGACTGTTTCACGGCATTGACACAAAACATCAGTTGCTTTTGTTTAAAATAAAATGGTAATTTGGAACAGGCCCAGTTACTGAAATCGATCAAGGTAGAGATTTTAAATCTGCTTGCCAAAAGATGGCTGTTAACCTCCTTTGCTTACAAGAAATGCACATTTGTTTGTTTCCAACTGTGAAAAGTCAGTCAGTCAACTAAAGGAGTGCCATCCATCAGTTACAAGAACCTTGTCTGTTTTGCAGCTGACCCGAGCGGATGGCCTCACTAATTAACCACTAATGTTAGCTTGTTAGACTTCTGTTACTCTATAAAGAGCCAAACTCCAATAACGTAGAGCATTTTTAACTGATTGTTGCATATATTTGCTCCTCATAGCTCGCAAACTATAATTGATGAGAGTGAGCGCTGCTCCTATAGCTTCTACACCATGACTATCAGTTTTTCACAACCAGAGATATTTCTAAAGAGACAGAGTTGTCTATTGTTTTTTAACCAAGCCGAAAACATACTAGCTCTTCAGCCATCTGACTGTCTGTGTAGCAACAGATGTGAAAAATCTCTTTTTTTATGCAGCAAGAGAAAGCTCTGGCATTTTGATAAAAGAATGTTCAGTTGTATAAGAAATATGAAAGTAATCTGTTTACGTATTTGAAACCTTAACGTTTTTAAACCTCGGTAAACCTTGATGTCGGTAATCGGCATTAGGCATGGGCTGATTTCCAGGATCAAGATTTTAAAAAGTGTTTTTATTGAGATGCCAGAGAAAGTTCAGGAGTGACAGAAGTTTTATTTGGCTGTGTGGAGCAGAGAGGGACCACGCTTCTCCTCCCCCACCTGTTTCTGCACGGTGTTTATGACTACTGTCCTTTTCTCTTGCTTAAAAGAATTTCATATTGTGAAAATTAAAGGAAGGCCACCCTTCCTTCTTATTAAGATAACACTGTTTTAAAAGTGGTGTTGGTAAGCTCTAATGTGTAAAGCAGCTGACTGCAGGCTAGCTACCTGAACTAGTCTGTGGCTAAAGTGGAATCCAGTTCTCTTATTTTTATGCTGAAATAAACTGATTTGTCAATTAATGTCATGAGAACGTTTGACATACCTGCTTTTTTGCTCTTAGAGTTTCTGGTTTAAATCAGATATTAGATCATGCATCAATATACATTTATTTGTCTCAAATAGAGTTTAATGACATTAGGAAAGGATTTAATTGCAATACTATAGTGGAAAATTGTGGCGTCTATCGATTTCAATTAACCAACATGTTCCTAACAGTTTTCTACTTTTACCATTACGCAATGTGCCCAATGCTCTGAGTATCAAATCATTGTATAAATAATGGTATATTTGCTTGAGATGATCACAAGGTGAGATTCTCATGCCACCCTATGTCTAGTAGGCAGAAAATCTTTCCCCTATTTATGCAAGGAAATATGGGCTCTTTGGTTCACATATCTCCTGATTTGTGAGTTTTTTTTTTTTCTTTCTTCAGGTATTTGTTGCAAACCCAAACAAGACCCAGCCAGTGCTCGACATCCTGCTGAAGAACCAGGCCAAGCTGGTGGAGTTCCTGAGCCACTTCCAGACGGACAGGTCCGAAGACGAGCAGTTCTGCGACGAGAAAAACTATCTGATCAAGCAGATCCGAGACCTGAAGAGACCAGCTGCATCCGAGGAGTCTTAAAGCCTGCAGGACCATCTTGCTTCTCTCAGGTGGTACATTATAGAGGTGGTGTCTGAAGCTGCAGAAGGCTGAGGGAGTCTAAAGTAATAAGACAAAGATTTTAAAATATAATTTGAAATATAAAACATAGGAAAACGTGTTCCAATTTCTCATTTTCTGGTTTAGTGCCACTGTGGAGGTGAATTTAGTCATCACCTGTACGGGCCCAGAACTTATATTTAAACCACAGTGCTTCTTATTTAGTGGCAGTGGAAGGCCTTTACTCTGCTTGTGTAATGTTGGGCCTCAAACTCTTATTCCTTCACATAGATTGTTGCTAGTTTCCCAACATTTCCACAGGCTCTAAAGATGTTCTTATAAAGTAATTTTCCTTAACTTGTCTATATTATAAAGATTGAAATGCTGAGAGGTAATAATATTATTTTTCTAATTGCTTCCTCTAAATGCTCCATTTTGCTTTATTATCTGCCTTATTGTCCGTTTTTGTCTGTCTGTGTGGGAGAGTTAAATGATCTTTAGAAATTCGGCCCTGGCAGTGACTTGTGGCTCTTTATTGGCCAGGTCAGCGCCCAGGGCTTTGGCTGCTTTTGTGTGTCTGGCAATAGCCAGACGTGAATCCAGCAGTGCTGTGTCTATGCAGGAAGCACAAGTCAGAACCTATGAGGAATCGATCAATTCTGTTGTTCTTTTTTCTGGGGGTTGCGTCTGGCAACGCTTACATGACTGAAATAGAAACAAGGAATCAGATAATGCTGCAGGGTCTCAGCCAGACCATTGATCTCACAGAAAGCGCTCCATTTCATTTCCACATGCAGAATATACATAGTACTAATCTAACACAACTGATACCATGGTAATGGGTGCTTTTAAGGATGCAACCCCAAAATGTTTCACCGTTGTTCTAATTTATGAGCATTAGGTTGAATTTAAACATGTTGAAGTGAATTCATACTAATCCTAAAGTCAGAAATGAGTCTGGTCTCTGGACACTGGACAAACAGTTGAGTTTTTGTCTTTGTTGTTAGAAATATATGTAGAGATGCACTGATTAGAGATCCGGTGGCCAATTTCTTATCGCCAATTCCGTAAACCCGAAACTGCTTTTTAACTGATTCTGACTTCTTCTTAAGAGCTATAAATAACTCTCTTTTTTTTCCTACCGTCTTAACTTCAACTGTCTGAACAATAAAGTGTTTATAGAAATTAATGAATAATTGTGCACCATTTCACAAGATATTCATTTTTTATGAGGATTATTTCAAAACGATAACATCAGTGTCGGAAGAAGAGGCTCCAATTTGTTGTTATTGGTTAGATTAAGTCATTGAATTATTTATTGCTACTATTATAAAAAGCCTTTAGCAGCCTTTCTGTCATCACTCATTGATTTTTCGTATTGGGACTAGAGGTGACGTCACACTGTGTGAGAGCGATATGTTGGTGTTACACAGCTCTGCAGTTAATAATCATTTGAATATCATTTCAAACCAAAGGCAAATTGATTGGAGTTAACTTCTGAAACTGTTTTAGAAATGTTGTTTGCAGTTAGCACATTGGGCACAGCTAGCATTAACAGTAGTCTTTGTGTGTATTCCTACAGTAAGTAAAACTTGACCTTAACTGATATTTCCAAAAGACTAGAGTTAGATGAAACAGAGCAACTTTGCAGTAGTAGGTTCAGCTTCCTGTTATCCCCTGATGTCTGTAGCAGCCTGAATTAACAGCTGACGTGCCTAATAAATAGTGTTCTTTATGGAACCTACCTAAAGCTTTTGTGCTTTCTTTTGACTTCATTTTTAAACACCTCCCTGATACTAAAAAAACGGACTTTCTAACCACATCCGCTGAAGAGTGTTGTCAGTCCAACCTGATAGCCCTTATATGATGCGTTCACTGATTGGAGAAAGGTTGGATTTTACCTTTCCAACTGGTCCAGCGTAGAATCAGCTAATTCCGGGCACCAGGTGATTTTTCGTGGCATCTCTAATTATGGTAAATAGTTTAAATAGTCTTTACTCTAATACGTCTAATTAGAAGGCTTTTTTGCCTTACTAGGCATCTGCTGAGGCAGTTTGTAAATCTTAGCCTGAAAGTTTTTGGGTGTTGGGGACCAGTGCTGGATTTATTTCTAACTGTCATCTTGAAGTGTATACCTCCCTGGATTTGAAAAAGCCCATCTCTATCGTAATTTACATGAACACCTTACTAGGTAGAACAACGGTACTTGTATTTATGCCATGCACACATCTGTTCACAATAAACAGGGACTGGGTGCCGCTTTAATTTCTCCATGGAAGAAAAGTTTTCAATATGTCCTTGGTTGGTGCACCACCTGTGTTAATCCATAATGAATTGCATTGTGCTACCTTGTGATGGACATCGTCTTATGTAGAGACATTTAATTGACTCTAGACGTCTGAATATGCTGATAAGCCAAAGTCAAAATAACAAAATGTTTTGTAATTTTATGAAAAAGTAAATTATAAATTTCAATTTGTAACTTCTAATTTGAAGCACAATTTTGTTAAAGTGTACAGGAAAAAGCCAAATTATATATTAAGGTTAAATATATATCCCCAGGAGTCCCAACGCCTTGATAACATTCTTTGCTTAGGAGCACTTAAAATAGGCTCTAAAAAAAGTCAAGATGATTTCAAAATCATGTGGTTTAGCTTTCTATTTTAAACACATTTGTTTGTTTATTAACTGATGACATAAATATGGAATCTTGAAGAGGTCTTGTTGAGATTTGACTCCAGGCATGACATGCACTCTGGGGGGAAAAAAAGGGTGTTGTACACAGCTATTCCCACCAGGGGGAGCTGTAGGCAACAGCTGGCACCTTGTAAAAGTTTCTGGATCCCTACCTCCTATAGTGAGAATACACAGAACTATGTAAAACTCTCTTCTCTTTATAATTTGATATTGAAACTGAAAAGTGGTGCAATTATGTACTGAAACTTGCAAAAACAGGAAGGAACTACAGTAGATGAGCAAAAAACAGTTTGTATTGCTCTGTGATTAAAAGTTATTATATGCCATGACTAACTGACCTCTTGTTGGAAAGCCACCTTGTCATTTCTGTTGGTAGTCTTCAGGTATACACTTCTAAGCATCGTTTCCCTGCTCTGTGTCAAGAGTTTAATAATAGTGGTCCTTTTTTCAAGGACATAGTCCACTCCATGCTGAAATAAGTGCTTAAAAATCCTGTTCTGTAAATGATCTGACAGACTGGCTGATGCCTTACGTTAGGTACCTTTTTAATGTTTTAATGATTCACAAAAGTAACAAGTATTCCTTTAAGAATGGTCACATACAAATATAGACAGACATAAAAATGAATAAAGGCATAACTGATTTTTAGAGAAACTTTGAAAGAACCTTGAAAAGCCTGGAGAGCGATTTCTCAGATTCACTTTAAACTTGCAGTGTCTAGGTCTTTGAAAGCAAAGTATGACACATGGCCCAAGAGTTTTGCACAGTCCTATAAGTCTCTGGCAATACCATGTATACAGCAAATTTAATTCCTGAAGATCAATAGTATATATTTCTATATATTCAGTTTCCTTTTAATTCTGCTTAATGTTTTTAATTATTTTGCTATCTTCTCTTTTCACCCCTTACGCTTTCCACACTGGATGTTTTATTTACCGTGGGAACAAATTATGTGTACATAACATTACAAAAGATAATTGAAGTGTGATCGCATTTATGAAAATAAAGTGTTTTGGCAAACTGTGTGGTGTGGTGAGTCGATGCTTCATATTAAAAACTGCTGGGATAGAGTTGTGGAAGCAGTACTCAAGAAGGACATTCAGTCATTTGTTTGACCATGTTGCAAAAAAATCACAAATATGACTAAAAAGATGATGACTGCTGACTGTTCCAGCTTTGTGCCTCAAAAGTCTAAAGAAAGTTGTAAATAATTTCAGATTAGGTATGTGGGGAAAAAAATGCATGATTTCACAGCCAGGCTAACAGACCTGCAGAATCTAGAAATCCCACTTTCTAGAAAGGATCGTTTCTAATGCTTTGGGACTTGGTTGAATTACTGTGAGGGCTGTTATCCACAAACTGAGAAATCACGGAACGGTGGTGAGCCTTACTGGGAGTGGTCCGCCCCACCAAACGACTCCTCTAGGAAGTGGCAAAAGAAGCCAGAACAACATCTAAAGCACTGCAGGCCTCACTTGGTTTCCTTAAGGCCGGGATTCATGATTCATCAATGAGCAACAGACTAGGCAAAGATGGCATCGGTGGGAGAGTTCCTAAGTACAAACCACTGCTGACCAAAAACACAAAGGCCCTTCTCACATTTTCCTAACCTGTTTTCAATCAAATGTGACAAATTTTTAGTTAGCCCTCTTTAGATAATTGTTCGTTTTTAGTGCCTGTGTTTGATGAACTTTTCCATACATTTATAAATGCTAAAGCTCCTTTTTAAATTTTTCTTTGAAAATACACACCTTCCTATTTTTAAAAGCAGAAACAGAAAAACATCATGAATAAAAATGTTTTATTCAGAGTCAATTGCAATGACTATTCTAACCTTCCAAATCTTCACTTGATCACTTTCTCTTTTGTTTTTTTTTTGTTTTTCTCCATCTGAGCAAGCTTCCACATGTCTGAACTGTCTAGAGCAGCTCCAAAGTACTGTGCTTCCACCGTGTTCAGTGTTGGGACCAGTGTCCGCATCAACCGTCAACTTGCCTTTTTTTCCCCTCCCCATACCAAAGAACGGGCTTATCACCAGAACTCATGCACATGTTTCACAGAGTTTCGGGTTTCCCCTGCAGAATAAGACTTCAAAGGCCTTTTGGAAGGAAGCTTAACTACAATCATCTGTGCAGAGGTCCAGAGTGAGTTATCTGGGTGTTTCTGATGATCATCCTCTTCAAAGTCTTCAGTTTCTTCATCTCCAAAATGCAAAATATATTTTCAGTAACCTGGAAATGTATTAATTTGAAAAATGTTTTCCAGAAACTATTTCTTCCAGACTTTAGTCCCTATTGTAGTCTCTAAACATTTGCCATCCAACCGCCTATCATCTGTCCATCCAGTCTGCGGGTTTTTGCAGGTTCCATATTTAGTACCTGTCTGCTTGTCTGGAAATTTGAGTCTAGAAAAGTATGAAATTTTGGCATGAGAAATATATTTGAACCCTGGATTTCTATTATCAAAAATGACCTTGGAGCTTCATTTGATGCATCCACTTTCTCTTCACAGAGAAGGTAAGAGACTTTGACCGCTACAGCCATCTTGCAAAAATACATCCCCAAGTTTTCCAGAATGAGATCATAAGGATACCTTCAGCCTGTGCCAGACTTCACCAGATCAGGGCAGACTGAGACAAAATCGCAGCTATAACCCTTAAACTTCACCAGTCACAGTCTCATCAGGAAAATAGCTGCAGCATGGGAAAGTAGGTTAAAGTTGAATAGTAGAAGAAGGCCTGTAAAGCTGCAGCGCTTTCCCATGGAGAAGGGGAGTGTCACCACGCTTTGCCAAGAGGATCTGCATCTATCAGCTCTCCTGGCTGTGACACTACTGTGCTCATGAGTGGGAACGGGTGGGTGTGAGACATGGGATGTGGGGGCAGGGTTTTTTTTTTTTTTTTTTTTTTACCAGGGGTTACAGGTCACCAGCCTCATGGGCTTTCTTGACCAGCTCGGTATTAAATAGCGGAGGGAGATGGACCAATAAACCCAGTTTTCGCCTCTGTGTGTAAATTCTATTTTTCACAGTGAGGACCTCCTCGGGACAGGTTCGCATCAGAAACCAAGTATGGACTGACTACCTTGGTGTTGGAAGGATTTATGGAGGACATCCTGGAAAAGCGCTCCTGTCCCCCACCCCCACAAAGAGAGAAACAATTAAAAAAGATGCTCTCGCCATTTCATGCATGACAAAACTTTTTGTTTGTGGCAAAGAGAGGGGCTGCAGGGCAAACATCTGCGGAGCAAAGTACGGAAGAAGACTGACGGACAACATGGCTCCATTCAAACTGGACGGAACCAAGGTATGCTGTCTGCAGCTTTTCCGCTTCTGTCTGATCACTTTAATGCGCTTAGAACCCAGTTTGTCGCGTTGTAGGAATGGAAAAAATGCTATTTCGCTCTCTTGGACTGTTAAACAAGTTTTGTACATTTATTTGCGCAACCCTGCCTAAATTGTTGAGTTTCGCAGTAGAACTTCGAGATAGTGGTTAAATCTTAACGTTCAAGCGGTTTTAGCCGCTGCTGGTGTATAAATTATCCTAGTTTTTTAATTGAAGTGATGCGCATGCTCGTTGTCGCTTCACTAAGGCCTCGTGTTGGCGCCACTTTTAAAACAACTGGTTTAAAGACTTTAAACGACACCAAACCTCGAATAACGTAGCCCAATCTACGAAAACACCGGTCCACAATCTACAGCTAAGTTGTGGTATTTAGAGTTTATATTCTTGCGGAAAATAAAGCCCATCCAGTTTCCACTCCGCCGTTGTTCGTTGTCTTTGTGACGCTGATAACCGGAGAAGTTCGTGGAAATTTCCCTATGAAAGGAAACCCCTCAAAGTCCCAAACTCTGGAAAAAACACGAGAATTAAAAATATTACTAGCTGTGATGTAAAAACTTTAAATATTTTTATAACTTCCCCGCCTTTTGAAGTTACGTGCCTTCAAAAAGTATCCACACCCATTTCACATTTTATGATACAAACATAAACGTTGCATTGTTTTTTACATTTCACAGTAAAATAGGGCATAATTGTGTAGGTGATACTCGATTTTTTTCCACAAATATTAACATCCCATAGAAGAAAATGTATCCATTTTCAATTTGCACACGTTTAGTTTTTCTTTATGTATAAATCTAAAAATAGAAATAAAATTGTGGTTCTTTTAGAAAACCATCAGATCTCCTATAGTAGATATTTATCAGATGAGTTTTAAAAGGTAATTTGTGGCTCTAATCGAGTTTTATTTAGCTGGACCGAGGGCAAAAATAGCTCTTTGGATTGTACAGTTTGCGACTGTAACAATATCTCAAGCTTTTGACATTTATTCAGTCCATCATCCTAATATTAAAAAAAGTAAAACTCTTGAGGAGCTGCAGAGATCTACAATAAAACTAGTAGAGAGAGACACCCTAAGTGACCTGCAGGTGTAATTCCATCAAAAGATGGTTTTATAGTAATAACTCAAGGGAGCTGAATATAAATGTATGCCACACTTTTCAGATTTTCTTTGTAAAACATTAAAAAAATGTACCACTTTTCCTTCCGCCTCTTTCGGTTATAAATACTTTTCCAAGGCAAACATCTCATTTAGAACTTGAGTAAAGAGCTATTTATATTTTTTTTATATTTTTGCATTTCATACACAAATTGTGACAAAACAGTAAAAAAAGATAAGGTGAGATTACAAAAACAAGGGTTGATCTTTCATAGAATATGCATCTGAATTATCAATTTTGTATTATTGTGAACTACAGATGCATTACTGTTAATCTGGGGAAATCGTTTTAATGGGTTTCAGAAATAAAGCAGAAATATTAAATTGTTTGAAAGGTTGCACTGAATAATCAAACCTGGAGCTAAATGTAACGCTACTATATCTCTATTACTTTATCAAAACCAAAAGCCTTTAATGTATAAAACAAAAGGGTTACTTAACAGCAATAAGAAATCAAAGTGGTCCCAAAATTGAACTCTGCGGGACCCTGCATTTCATAATGGCATGATCAGATACACTCCCAGTCAAAATTTTTAGAAACACTTTCTCATTTAATGGTTTTCTTTATGTTTATGACTATTTACATTGTACTTAAATTCTCGCTGAAGGCATCAAAACTGTGAATGAACACAAAATTGTAAAATAACTTTAACTATGTTTTATATTTTTAGATTCCTTAAAGCAGCTGCCCTTTGCTGTAATGACTGAAATATTAACCTCTGGCCGTCTCTCAATCAACGTCTGGGAAGTTCTTTCAAGTCTCTTTGGAAAACTATTCCAGGTGATCCCCTCATGAAGCTCATGGAGAAAACGCTAAGAGAGCAAAGCAGTAATCAGAGCAAAGGGTGGCTATTTGGAAGAATCTAAAATATAAAAATGATTAGAGTTATTTCACAACATTGGAATGCTACATATTTCCATGTGTGTTCATTCACAGTTTTGTTGCTGTTGATGAGAATCTACAACGTATGTAGTCATGAAAATAAGGAGACCCATTAAGTGAGAAATGTATCTAAAACTTGACCGGTGGTGTATGTATATCTGTTAATCTGGACAAAGTGTTGTCCAATATGAATATAATTAAAAGCCTGTGGTAGATTATTCTTGCAAAAAATAATAATGTGCAAAAGTTGCTTTACCTGCTTTAATTGGATATGTATCAGATTTGATCAGCTCATGTCCAAAATGTAAAGATTTGACTGGTCAAACCTGATTAGATCATTCTACATGGTACAAATATTCATAAATATGCAGGCTATGAAACCTAAATTGTCTAAACACAAAGATGGGGGTTTGGATGCATTTTCACTTTTTTCTCCATAAGTGAAAAATATGCACATAATTATTCCACTCTGATCACAGATGCTGTAAAACACAGTTTATGTGAAGCCTTTACACCTTAGAACTGGATGGCACAGAAATGCCTTCGTCTGTATGAGGACAAGACAGAAATTCTTCTCTTTAGCCTTCCTAACTTCGTTTAAAGGTGTCCTGAGCTGCTTGGCAGGGTCTCCTCCCATATCAAGACCCATGTCAATAATCTTGACTCCAACTTTAAATTGGATAAATTCCTTTCCATCTTCGCTCTGTGTCAAAAACCAAGTCTCTCCTTTGGTTGCCTGTGAAGTTTAGGTCCTCCTGTTTGTCTATGAAGCCCCTCACAGTCTGTCACTGACTGACTCCCTTACGCTTCCAGCTCCCTCTGGTCAGCTGATCAGATGCTCCTGACTGTTCCTCGCTCTAGACTCAAAAATAATGGAGACACTAAACTGGAAATCACAAGCTGTGTTTTACTGGTTGTTTAATCGAAGTCAAGTATGAGTACCGGTAGTCTAGTTTTCACTTGTTTAGAACCAAATTTAGTTTCATATATTCTGTCCTCATGGTAAAATGATCCAGTCCAGGCTTGACATGTTGATGTATTTTTAGATTTTAAGTTAGAGTTGATTTAAAAGTACAAATTATTTCAAAGTGGTGAAATAGTTCTTCACTAGAGTCCAAAATCAAGAGCTGCGTATCTGTGAATCAGTTCCACTGAGCCCAAACAAAGGACATCTGATTTGGGCTTAATAATACAGCATTTGTTTAAAAATGGCACACATAAATGTCTGAATCTATTGATAGAAAACTGAATTGTGTAAATTAAAGAGGAGCCCTGTAAATCAGTGTCTTTTTAAAGTCGTTCATGTTAGCTTTTACTCTGTTTTCGGTTCTTCTAGAAGTTAGGCCTTGCTGTTACATATAAAGGACAGTTTTATGGATGCCAATGGTTGTACAGGCTGTTCTTTTGTGTCTGGCATCATTCATAGGAATCAAATAACACATTTACTATCATTTATCACTAACATTTGCTTCTGTTGTGTTTCAGATGTCCCTGGTTCGACTCTCCACCCTTTCTGCCTGTGTCACGGCCCTCCGGTTAAGGTGCATCTAGTGTAGTTAGTGAGGTGTTTCAGAATCTACTGCCCTAGTTGCTCCTTCTGGCTGGAGGGCTTGTTCTTTTTCAAAACCTTTAGTCTGTTTTCCCTGAAAACTGCTGCAGCTCTTCAGTGTCTTAGTTCTCTGAAGATGATTTGTGCTTCCTTTTTCTGTTGCAGTGGCTTGTAAAAATATTCATGAACTGTTCCATGTTTTATAATGTCACAACCATGGACTTTAAACATCAGTGTGTTGTATTTAGATGTTTATATGATGGACAAACAAAGTAGGGCGGGATTATAAAGTGAAAGGAAAATAGTTTTACATGGATTTTCAAAATGTCTTACAAATAAAAATCTGAAAAGTGTGGCATGCATTTGTGTTCCGCCTCCCTGAGTCGAAATGTAGGACCACCTTCTGCTGCAGTTACAGCTGGCTGTGTGTTTCAGGTTCTTGTCCTGTTGGAAGGTGAACCGCCTCTCAAGTCTTTAGCAGTCTCTAACATGTTTTGTTCCAGGGTTTCCCAGTATTCCCATCATCTCTGTCCAGCTTCTCCATCTCTGTTGAAGAAAAGCCCTCCCAGCCGGCTGCTGCTGACTCCACAATCTATCATAGTGGGGATGGTGTCTTCAGGGATGATGTCATCTCAACAGGTTCTCCCACCTGAGCTGTTGATCTCCACAGCCCTTCCAGAGTTACCATGGGCCTCTTGGCTACGTCTTTGATGGGCTGGATAGTTGACCTGAGTTTTATGAGCAGTCTCAATAGAAATCAGTGTCACACTTTTCATATCTTTATTTGCAAAACAATTTTTTTAAGCATGTAGCTCATTGGCTGTGGGTATGATGCTTTCAGTAGCATGTTTTTGCATTGATATCCCAGAGCGTCCTGCCTCACGTCTCTGATTCTTTAAGCTGAACATGCTGTTGACTCTGCAGTTGAAAAGTGCTCTCAGTGCAAGTAGTTAACACGGAGCTACTGCAGTTTGAGCATTTCATGCACTGCTGGTCGCCTCCCACCATTCTCTCCATGCTGCGTTAAAAGGCTAGAAGTGAGCTGGGTTTACAGTGAGTTTTGTTGGTTTGCTCTCAGCTTCTCTCTGTGTTTGCTGTGCAAATCCATGCAAAGCTCTCTGCAGCTCAGACGCACAGAGGTGCTGCTCTTGTTCTCGGCTTTGAAGAATACTTCAAAAGACTAGAAATGTCTGCCACTCCAGGCACCAGACAGGAGCTGCTCTCCTTTATTTATTTATTTATTTGAAACTCTGATGTTGGAGATATTTAATGTCTTAACAAGCTGCTGTTTTCTGATGGATGACATCACAGTTTCAGTGTTTAACATGGTGGGTGCCCTCAGATGTGGTGAAACACCTATATTAGGTTGCAATCATTTGAAATCTGAACAACGCAGGAATTTGAGTTGATGTGGTTTTCTCAGTAGAGATGCTGGTAGATTGAACACTAGATGGCAGCATCTCATCTGTAATGGCTCTGTGTGGGAAGAAATTATAGAAAACTAACAGCAGGAGAGTCAATCTGTTATTCTGGGTACATATGCACCTATAGTAATACGTCTATTAGCAGTTTATCTCTGAACATTCAAAATCTGTATACAAAATGACATTGGTTAACAACATAATATACAAACATCACTTTGAAGCATCAAGTAGAACATTACATTATAGTGTGATATTAGACTGAATACTGAAGATGATGCTGTTTGATTTCGTTTCTTAATTCCATATATTTCTTTTTTTACTTAATCTGTTTGAATAATAAAATCCCACAGCAACTCGTACAACAGAGTTTTTTTGTTGGTTCATATTGCCTATAATAATGAACTAGTAAGTTTAGCAGAGAGACGGAAAACATGAAATGAATCCTGCTTGTTCTGTGTAGTTAACCGAAAGGCATGTCATCGGTCACTTTCTGCAACTAAATACAAGAACCAGCTGCACAAAAAGTCAAAGAAAAGTAGCAAATGTTGTTCATCCTGGTAATTTAATTAAATAGTTGATTGGAGATGTTTAAAGAAATTATAGGCTCCTCAGCTAAACTGACATCAGTCAAAACCAGAAACACGTGAAAGAAGACTATTTAGTTTTTATTTTAATTTTGAATATGTAACTGCATATATAGAAGATATTAAAAAGAAGAAAAAATGACAAGAAATGAAAAATGGTGAGGTGGTGTTGAGAATTTGTGTCCATATTTCTTGGGTGTGGGGAAGTACTAACTTATAATGACGCAACCTGTTTACCAGACACTTTCACACTGATCTGCTCCCAGTTACATGATGAAAACTTCTAGTTATGTGCTCTACTTGTGTATTTCTTTTCAACATTATCCACATATTTACCAAAAATATGATATATTTACAGATAAACAATATTTTAAGTATAATATTCATTTATGATCTTTATGTTTTGATTTAAACTGTTGTGCTTGAGCTGCACATTCAGACTGTTTGTTCCAAAGCTTCAACCCCACACAGACCTGCAGAAGGTTCTCATTTTGGTTCTGATGATGGGTGTTTTATATTGATTTAAACCTCTTGACACAAAACCTCCCTCCCTTTTAATAGCCAGTTTCTGATTATATTATATTACATCAAATCAATAAATACAGAAATGTGTGCTTAGTGAAAACTGTGTTTAACTTTTGCTAGTTTAACGGTTGTTATTTTTAAAAACACTTTTAATCTGTCAAACAAGCCTCATCGGAACACATAATCTAATTTATTGAACATGCCTATACATCCAAATACTTACGCTGATGTGAAAAGTTTCCATTAAATGGATGTTTCAACAACACATTGACCCCAAACTGAGGCAAAATAAAGAAATGTTGATGTATTCTGAAATGTAGTCCAGTTATCCTGGGCTGGAGTACCAGTTCACAGGAGCCACAAGTTGGTCGACTCCAACACAGATGTGTAGCAGTTCTCTGAAACAGCTGTTCTAGCTACATATATTTATTTTTATGATTCACAGGAAAGTAAACTCTTCAAGCATTTTTTCAGTTTATTAAACAGTAAATGTTTGCGGTTGTAAGGAAACATACCGACACGGATATCTCCTAAGCAGCCCGATATTTCCTTCCCCTTACTTCCTGGAGAGGAAACACACTTGATCATTTTTTCTTCAGGTTTAGATTTAGAACAGGATGTGCAGTGTTCCCACTGCATCTGCATTGTGAGAACTTTGAGCTTTACTCACTTGTTAAACACACTGCTGTTATTTTGAACACGGCTGTATGGGTTAACACAAAGTTCAGCTTCTAACCCACGGTGCCATTCAGCTGAGCAGACAGCCGCAATAATCCCTTCCTGGTATGCCCACTCATGCACCCACGCAGGGCCGGTGGATCAGCCCGCATCACCAGCTACTATTACACTAGAGGGGAGCTGGTTCAGGTCGCGGCGCGCGCGTTACGGGAGCGCGCACACATATCGTGGGCTGGTCCGTTGGCGCACAGCTGTGGTTTGGTGTAAGGACGCAGGCTGGTAACTAAGTTGTTGTCCTCGGTGTAGTTTGGAGAAGGAGCATCAGTGGAGCGTCTTTCAGAGCAAACAGGAGGCTGAGGAGGGAACATATAAGGATGCTGATCCGAGTAGAGTCAGCGGGAGCTGCAGCTTCTCTTCATCAGCGCCAACCTGGGTTGTTCCGCCTGTAACTTTTTAACGAGCTGAAGTTTACCTCAGCTGGTTTTTGGTACTCCGTTAAGTTCCGTATCGCTCCGGTCTTCCGGCCTGCCTGCCATGGTGGCTTCATCGGTCCATGGAGCGCTCCTCCTGGGCGCCCTCTTCCAGCTGTTCCCTCTTCCCGGCGGACAGGCGCCAAACTGCCAGGAGGTGCGCACGGCGTTTCACGCTCTGCATCCCGGCTCCAAGTGGGTCCCCGAAAACCCGGTGTCAGGTAACTATCACAGCTACCATAATATGCAGAGAATGTTTCTTTGAAGTTTTAAAATGCACTCCAATTATTTTCTCTCGCTGCCCATCTTCACCTGCCACGGCTGAACCCCGCCAACCTTCTCTGAAAATAAAATCAATCACCAACGTTGAGCATCTCGTTAAAAATGCGGGTTGCAGGCTTAACTGGTACCGCCTGCAACAAGCGTATAGAGTCAATTTGTTCTAATATTGATTCAATCAAGTAACCACAAATCTGGGATGGTAGATTCTCTGCCGTGTACTTGCTGTGTTCTACAAAAGTATTCACACTCCTTGAACTTTTCTAGATGAACGTTGCCACAAACTTCAGTATGTTTTATTGAGATGCTTTGTGACTGAGCAGAGCACGGTCTCCTGAAAGGTAAACTTCCACCCCAACCTCAAGTCTTTTGCAACCTCTGACAAGTTCTCTTCCAGGATTCTCTTGAGTTTAGTTTCATGTATCTTCCAATCAAGTCCAACCAGCTTTCTTGCCCCTGCTGAAGAAAATCATCCCCACACATGATGCTGCCACCATGTGTAAGGTTTATTGCTCGTTCAGGGCAATGTGTCGTGTTAGATTTCTTCCAAACACATTATTCTGTAAATCATTGCAGCTCCTCCAGAGTTACCATGGACCTCTTGGCTGCTTCTCTGATTATTGCTCTTCTTGGCTGTCCCTCTGTCATTGTGTGTGGACAGCCATGACCAGTTATGGTATACTCTTTCCATTTTAGGATGATGGGTTGAAGAATGATCAATAAAATGTTCAAAGCTTAGGATGCTGTTTTGTGACCTACCCCAGCTCTAAACCTCTCCCCAACCTTCTCCCTGACCTGTCTGCTGTCTTCCTGATGCTCTTTGTTCACTAATGTTCAAACCTCTGAGGGTTCTCAGAGAACGTTAGTGTTAGATTTTTTTACTACTTTGTGTTAGTCTATCATGTGTTGGTCTATCCCAAAAAAAGATGCTTAAGTTTGTGGTTGGAATGAGATAAAATGTGGAAAATGAATGGGTCCACTCAGTAAAGGGGAACAGCAACAATGCCCGGTTCTGTTGTGCAGAAAACAGCGTGTTATTGCTACGGAGCCTGTTGCTTACATTCTGATTCAGCATTTAAATGGAGAAGCCTCTTGTGTGGCTGAATAACAGCCAGCTGCAAATGTTAATTGGGTGTTTTAGTGTCATGTCAGCATGGGGAGGTGCTCCGGGTTAACAGCTTTCTCTCCAGCCTCAGCGTGGGATCCTCGCACCGCACACTCCTACACGCCTCTAAGAGGTTTACAAAATAAAACCAAATGTTCAGTCGGCATAAGAGAACGAGACAAATTGAGAAATACTATACGAATTAAACAGCAGGGAGGAAAGTAAGATGCACTTTGAAGCCTGTTTTGTCATGCTTCCTGTTGTAAAGGTGCACACGGCTCCACCGGCCGAGCCCTCCACTCCTCCACACATGCGTCTTTAATCACAGACCGTCCGTCCAGGCCATCCAGCGTTTTATCTGGCAGCCAGAGGGCGAAACATCACAGCAGGCTGAGAGAAATATTTTGCCTCCCCAAAGCCAAATCAGAGTAGGTCAGGCTACCTTCGGTCTGAGAGCTGGTGCTGGATCCTCCTCATGTCAAATCACTTCACGAGCCAGCAGCAGGACTCTTCTATCTCAGCTATAAGGGTTCAATCTGGTTTATTCAAGGGAATTCTGCACTTAGACACCTAAACAAAAGGCTCCAGGTAGTTTCTTTGCACAGACGTTACTGGCACCGATCACACAACCTGTTTGGAATGGGCAGTAAAGGTGTGTTATTGCTAAAGCAATGCCAGGAAGTCAGTGTCAACACAGAACATTAGGGCAATAACACTTACTTTATTAGATCTAATTGTCTACTTATTATCTTAAACTGACAAAGAGAAGCTTCAAACAACAATGCAGATTCACAGCTATTTGTGCACATTTTTTCTCTCAATTCGGTCCCTTAGTCTCTTATTTTACCAGATTTTATTGTTTTGTCACATTTTGGAGATTTTCTGTCATGGTTAAGTTATACTTCACATTTATGGGTCTAATTATTGTCATTCATTCATCTTCTGTACCGCTTATTCCATAGTGAGTTACAGGGGAGCTGGTCTGCAGGAAAGAAGCAGGTTACACCCTGGACAGGTCGCAGGGCAACACAGAGACAAACAGGACAAACAACCATGCACACACGCTCATTCACACCTAAGAGCAATTTAGAGAGACCAATTGACCTAACAGTCATGTTTTTTTGGACTGTGGGAGGAAGCTGGACTACCCAGTGAGAAACCATGCATGCAGGGGGAGAACATGCATACTCCATGCAGAAAGATCCCTGGCCGGGAGTTGAACCAAGGACCTTCTTGCTGCAAGGCAACAGCAACCAACTGTGCCACCATGCAGCCCCTAATTATTGACATAAAAAAACAAAAAACGTTTTGCACAGCACCCTCCACTTATCCTGTCAACCCTGAAAATGATGGGTAGATAGTAGTGTTGGACGATATGAGAAAAATATATAATTGTAATTCTTTTGCTGAATATTGCAGTAATGATATCGATTATGATTAACCCGCATTTTCCTGACTCTTCTTTCCTTACTATTATACAATGTAATGAAAGAGCTTTGAACCTAAAACCATACATCAACCGCAGGAATTAAGGGCTGTATATATCGGTATGCAGAACAGACATGCATGACTCTTGTATATTATTCCTAGGAAATACTGGGAAATTAAAAATCTTTGATTTTACGTGCATACATTTAGCCAGTTACTTCATTGTTTCATTGTGAAACGTTACCAGATCAGTGTGGAAATTGGACACAGCCTCAACGCTGTGGATGACAGTTAATGATGTGACTGTGAAGATTGTTGAAGATGATCTGAATAATATCAAGTGGCCTGTATCAGTATGGAATATTGTGTGGAGGAGCTAGCTGATTCACAGCGATGTTCACAGCGAAGCAGAAATCTAATATATGTAGCGCCTGGGGGCGAAGCTACAAAAAAACTAAAGTTTGCTGTTTTCACCATTGCGATTTAAAAGAAATGCAGTGTAACAACATCACAAAGAAACAAAATCCAGTACAGCTGTGGGAGTACTCCCATACATGTCTTTGTTGGAGCTGCTGCCGTGGGTGTTTGGTGCTAAGGCTGAAGGTGAAGCAGAGACGAGGTTTAACTTTATTCGTTCATATCACCGCAGCAAAATAAAAAATAAAAAAAACCTCTGGACATGAGCGTGAGATGGCTACATAGGTGACGGTGTCAGTTTGATGGCAGGCAGGTCTTTGACAGCAGCAGGAGTGCTGGATCATGAGAGGGGGAGCAGGCGCCCATGAAATGGAAGAGGGATACAAGTTTGCTGCAGGCTGAGCTGACGGCTTCCACTTATTTCAGCAGGCAGGAAGTCCTGCATGCTGGTGCAACAAAATATCCTAATTTTCCTTTTTTTTTAAGGTTTTAAGGTTGGTTAGCAAAATTTAAAAAAATGTCCAAGAGAATCAGCAGCATGGTCATGTTTTCTTGCCAAAACACAAACAACCCTGCTGTCTAAAAGACTCCAGTGGACATAACTTTGAGGTGGAGCAATCCAACATGCAGCCACGGCTCTTCCTGTCTAATTAAATCCTGATTTTAATTGCGTGTGTCTTCACTTTTTCTTTTAATGAAGGCAGGCTGTTGTTTACACCCTCATTGTTTTGTGCATGTTGAAACAAAAAAGAAACTCTTTCACATTTGGGTTTTCAGCTTTCAAATTGTTGCTTCATCAAATGACTAAAGTGGAATAGAGAACAAAGCTCCAAAAATACTCAAAAACAATGGCAATCCCCTGTAGGTAATGATATTCTTATTCCTTTGGTTGGCTCTAAATTGCTTTGTCTTTGTTTCACTTACTGTCTCTACAAAGTGAGCGACTTATTTTGCCTCCACAGAGGCAGCTACAGATTCCTACATGCTTTCTCCCCTCTACACTGGAAGCTGCTGTATAATTTATGCTCATAATGAACAGCTTTTAGCATATTCTATATCCTAATACTACTTGTTTTTCCATGCTCTCTGTCATTAAACTTGCATGGCCATGGCTTTCTAATTGGCGCTGGGAAACATAGACATGTACAGTATTTGTGGATGCCCCCGCTCCCCTGACTTGGAGTCCCCGAGCTTGTTAAAAGATGAGAGGAGACGGACTCCTCTCGTCTGCGTGTACACCTTCCACCCCATCCACAATGAACATTTCAGCCACAGAGGGAAGCAGCGATGGATGGTCAAATGGAGGCTGTGTTTTAGAGACCTCGCAAACCACATTATAATGGCTTGCAAAACTATTGATGTGTTGATTTTATTTTCTATATTTATGTTGCAACCACAGACTTCAATGTATTTTATGAGGGTTTCACGTGATAAACTGACACAAAGTGCATAATTGTGACACAGAATGAAAAGGATACATGTTCTTTTTATGCAAATAAAAATGTTTTTAAAAAAGAGGGTGTGATTTTGAGTCAAGCCTTGAGGAGTCAATAGTGTAAATGTAAATGCTGTGAATCTTTTGGGGTATTTCTCTACTACCTTTGTACATCTAGACACCCACATATTTGTCTATTCTTTGCAAAATAACTCAAGATCAGACCATCTGTGAACAGCTGTTTTCAAGTCTCGCCACAGATTCTGAATTGGATTTATCTGGGCTTTGACTAGACCATTTTAATACACAAATATGCTTTGATCTAAACCCTTCAATTTAGGCTCTGGCTGCCCTCACAGCATGATGCTGCCATGTTTCAGGGTGTCCTGCAGAGTTAGTTGTCCGCCATGCATGCATGTAGGCCAGTCAGTAGAGCTTGCACACAGACATGGCAGACTTTTTACATCGGTGCCCTTCCTGACAGCCTGGAATCAAACCCAGGTACCCCGTATCAAAGACGTGGACCTCCTCTGCTACACCACCAATGAACTGTTTTGTCTCCTAGTGGCAAACTGCTTATGTGGCTTCTAGCTACTTTTTTCTTTAGGCTCTTCCATGAAAGCCAGTTTGCGAAGTGCCTGACTACAGATGTTGACAGTTTCACCTGAGTCTAGGATCTCTGCAGCTCTTCTATAGTTACCATTGACTTCTTGGCTACTCTACCCCAGTCTCGAGTCTTTTATTGCCTCTGACAGGTTCTCTTTTAGGATTAACAAGCCCCATACATTTTCCTATCAACTCTAAACAGGTTCCCATATCCCTGCTGAAGAAAGGTATTCCCACAGCATGATGCTGCTATCACTATGTTTCATAGTAGATATGTTGTGCTCAGACTGATGTGCAAAGTTCAGGTATATGACTGCTTTTGGAAGGAACTGTAAATATAATGAGGTGACGCGAAGGATTTAGAACAAAAATACCTGATTACACATTGAATTATTTGCAAAATAATGAAAATTCAAGTAACTTCTTGGCTTCATGTGTTGTCTACAGTGGCCTTGACAAAGTTTTGATACTTTGATTGTATTTTGTTACATCACAGCCAAAAAGATGTATGTATTTTATCAGGATTATATTTGATAGACCAACACAAAGTAGTGCATAATTGTGAAGTGAAAAGAAAATTAGATATTGTTTTTAAATGTTTTACACGCAAAAATATGAAAAGAATGTGATGCAATAATAATTAACCTTTAATATTGTGATCATAAAATACTGTGTTGTAGGTTGTGGAAGTACCATCACAAAATGCAGGTTCAAGGGGTGTGAATACTTTTTGCATGGCACTGTATACTAGCAGCTGCTTTGCATGTCAAAGAATATAACACCGACACCTTCCAGAGTATTGATGGAATGTATATAATGTCTCGGAAGGTGTCAACTCAAGGTTGCATGATGGGAAAATTTACATGTAAATTGGTCCTGGCCTGGTTCTTTGTCCTTCTTTAGTTTGTTTAACAAAAGTGTCCATCAATGCACACACACACACACACACACACACACACACACACACACACACACACACACACACACACACACACACACTCTCTTGTTTTGCTATATGTAGTGAGGACCATGTGTTGACTCCCATTGACTTCCATTGATTTTCAGTCATTTTCAACCCTTTCTATGCCCTAACCCTGACAATAACCCTAAACCTAACTATTACCAGTTCATGCCTAACCATAACCTTAACCTAAACTCAATTCACATCTTAGTCCTAAACCTAACTGTTAGCAAAGTAGGTCGTGAGAACCAGCAAAATGTCCTCACTTTGGTACAAACGGTCCTCAATTAGATGGTGAAATTGGGAAAATGGTTCTCACTGTGATGCCAAGACAGGAACACACACACACACACACACACACACACACACACATACAAGTTTGTATTTCTGTCCTTGTATGGATGTCATATTGACTTCCATTTATTTGTGCAATGCCATGTGTGCACAACCCCAGCACTGACACTAACCTTGACTTTTTGATGAGAATCAAACTGATTGAGATGCGCGTGTAATGTATGTACGTAAAATAATCAAATGTAACTTTATTATAACTGCAAAAGGCATAATGTTAATTCTAATTTCTGGATAAGGTCCAAGGTCCAGAACAACTACGGCTGAGAACAGGTCGGTTGATTAAATTTGCTTACAACTTACAAGCAAAACAATTAGCATTTTCTGCCTGTTTAGCTGTGACCATGAGCCCCCCGTAATGTCTGACAGTTAAATGTAATGAGCAAGACATTTGAAATTAAACTTGACCAACTTAATTATTTTTAATGGCTCCAGAAATAAAATAAAAATATTTGACACATATGAATAGGCAAAATAAATAGGCTGAACTTTAGGTGCAGGAAAATTCAGTAACATAAAAATAACTGAGGTAAAGCTTACAGATGACAAGAGATAAATTGTGCGGTCTACCTTCAATGAGATGTCTAAACCTAGGACTATACTGAATTAGTTTTACTATTTTCCAAATTCAGTTTGATTATTTCTCAAATTGTGTTTTCATTTCTTGTAATTCCATATGTTACAAAGCAAACACTCTTAACCCTTGTGCGATCTTAACATTCTGTTTACTCCCATTGTCCTACGGGTCAAAAATGACCTGCCCTTCCATAGCCCCAAAATAAAGCAGCTTAATGGAATTTTAAATCCAAAATCAATTTTGCATGATGAAACAACCTGTTATTTATCAATTCAACTCAATTTAATTCATTTTTTATCATGTAGTTTTTGTTACACAATACAAAAGACAATCACCAGTGAACAGTATTTTTTTTTACCACAAACCAACTGTCATAACAGCTTTCTTTTACACAGAAAAGGTTTATTATTGGTATTATATAAATGTGAAGTAATTACTTCTGAATTAATTATATTGAAAGGGGAAAAACATTCAATAATCTGGAACTTTTGTCAACAGTTTATTCTTTTATATTTTTTAGGGAGTTAATCATAAAAATACTTCCCTCATATTACAACAAAATAACAAAATGTTGCTTGATTTTGTGAAAAAATTTCAACATCAACTCTATTTAGCACATGTAGGACAGTATGTGTGAACGTGAGAATGGGCTTTGCAGATGTATTTCTCATGTGCAGCACACAGCTTTTGTCTTGCAGTCCTTCTCTCAGGGACAGAACTGGCACCTTTTTCTTTTGACTGACCCAGCTGCAGCCTCAGGTGGATCAGGACAATATTCAGCTTTCTGAACAGCTTCCACAATGGCTGCAGACGCTCCCTTCTCTCAATGCACAGGGTGACAAGAGCCTTTCCAAACTGCTCAAGGAACATCCTTCTCTTGTTTTTCTTCCCTGATATCCAGGTCGGGTTGATCTCTTGCCATATCACAAAGGCATTATATGAGGACATATCAATGATGTTATGGAAGATGACCAGGGGCCAGCGTGCAGTCATCCTTTGCAACTGTATGTTCCAATAACCTTGTCGAGATTGTCCACGCCTCCTTTATTGCAGTTATAGTTGAGAATGATGGCTGGCTTCCTGTCCTCACAATCACTGATTTCAGCCGTCTTGTGCAGTGTGCTCAGCAGGGCCACGTTCTTGTTCCTTTTTGGAAGATTAGAAACAAGAGTGGTGGTGGGAGTGAAGGCGAACCTTGATGAAGACCGCTCTGTCTCTTGTTGTGAGGAGTGGAGGGGGGAGTTCAGGCTTATTCTTCTGAACAGTGCCCACCATGGTCATCTTCCTTTTCAGGAGCTGCTGGCTGAGTTCATAGGAGATGAAAAAATTGTCACGTGACATTATGCCCCCTCAGTCCAACTGTCAATTCAAGCACAACCTGCATCCCCTGGTTCTTCTCTGGTGCTTCACTCGACAGCTTTCCTGTGTACACTTGCATATTCCATGCATAGCTGGATTTTGCATCACAGGCCACCCATATTTTGATGCCATATTTTGCTAGCTTACTTGGCATATACTGCTGAAAAGGACAGCAACCTGTTGTTAAAAAAAAGAGATTACAATCACTGTGTGAGTGTCACAGAAAACTGCATGTATCAAGGATGTATAAGGATTATGATTATTAATTAATGAATATTTATCAAAAAATATAATTAAAAATCATAATTAACCAAAACCACCCTAAATGGCACTGCGTAATCAACCGCTTCACCGAAGGTGGGGGAACATCAACCTTATTTTCACAGATAAATCACTCTTGCACGAAATAAACACAAACACTTCTCTTTATATATATATATATATATATATATATACATATATATATATATATATATATATATATATATATGGGAATACGACTTAATCTTCAGTTTTCTTCCTTTAAGTGGCAGGCACTGATGCTCCAGACTTTGATGGTTAAACAGGATCTTTATTGTTATATGTCTCTGAAGACAGTAGTTTCCAGAGGCTGAAGTGTTGAAGGAAACCCGGAGACATAAATGAAGTTGATTCAGGACTTCCAGAAGTCTGAAACTTAGAGCAATCAGCTGTTCACCGATCAAGTTCACTTCTGTTGTCTGGATAAAAAGGCTTTAGATGAAATCAGATTCTTAATCTTGAGGCACAGTCCTTTCTGGGCCCATGGGTTGATCCTCTTTTTTAATGCTGTCAATCAGCTGGGCTGTGTCTCTGTTCCTTTTCCATCCAAGCTTATTTTCTCCGTCCGATCTTGTTCGCTGGTCTTCTGCGAGGAAACAACCCCGTTTCTGCTGTCAGCATTGTTTTTATAGCGCTTGATGCCTTCACCGGTCAGCCCCTTATCAGGTTTCTTAGTTATTGCGCAACCTATTCAGCTCAGCTTCTCGGTTATTGCTCAATACTTTAGTCATGGTCATTGTGACCTACTGATTCTGTTTCTCAGCCTTGGAGATGCCAATAATAGCCACGCTGGTCTGTAGTCCCTTCCTCTTGTCGCTGTCTGCATGCAGCTGGCTCTCGTCACTCCTTGTAATCCTACAGTTCTTTCCCTAATCTGCTCAGTTTTAAACTTTACACAGTATTATACATTTCATTCTTCAGCTTTCAGCATTCACTTTAAAACACTGTTGCAAAACCATCACTTCATTCTTTTTATTCATGCTTTACAAATGATAAATGTTATATTTCTTTCATATATAGCTGATTGAGAATGTCAAACCTTAATGTTTTTCCTTTAATTCCCAGTTCTTAACCACATTTCAATCATACATCTTTTAACTTGTTAATCAAAGATTAAGACAAATTTTATTCAATACATGTGAAAGAATATAAAGTCATCATACATCATTTCTTTGGATATACTTGTTTATATTTTTGCAAAAGATAAGACAGATAACATGTGGCAGATAATATGTGGCTCTACACAGGCCTCTCCAGTCTCTCAGCTCCAGAATATGAGAACATGCTTGTTTCACTCCTCACTGCTTCAACTGTGTGTTTTAATAATTATTGCATGGATTACACATAAGGATATAAGGATATTTATTGTAACTTTTATGGAGTTAACTGTGAGCAGTTACTAAATGTTGCATGGATTACATGGAAAGATCTCACCTTATTTTGACACTAACAATAAAAATAAAAGAAAATATATGCTCATTGAGTGTCTATGAAGATCAAATCAGCAGTTTTATGGACAAAATGTGCAATTTGGGTTAACTTGGAAAGAGAAGCCCTCTTGGTGTGCTGATGCGTCTCAATGGCGGCGATCAGCTGGTAAACGGTGGGCTGCGCCCATTGCCACTAGCAGCTGATCGCCCCAAATCTCGAACAAAGAGTCATAAAACTCTGAGGCGGGAACTCAGTAGAAAAACTCCAGTAATAAAACTGGGATAAAGGAATGGTCAGGCGAGACCCAGACTGCAGCTGCTTTGAATGGAAAACTTTTTAAAAATCCAACTTTTAACTTCTAGCTAATTTGGGATGAGCCGGACAAAAATATGAACACACACCTTGCTGATTGCATCCGCGCTCCACGATTCAGCACACTTGCACAGCAAATCAAAACAGCTCAGCATGAAACACTTTAATCAATATTGCATGCAATAAGTTGATACCTTGGATGAACTACTGGTGATTCTAAATCACCTTAACCATGCCTTACCCTGACCCAGACCTCTAAATGTACCTATCCGATTTAATAAAAATTACTTTGACGTTGATTTCTTCTCTTCTCCGGTTGCAGTTGACTAAATCAACAAGGGGTCTTCTTGGAAATAAAATCTATGGGTTTCTATCTGCGCCTGAGTGTCGGCAGGGTCTTCGATCAGTATATGAATCTTCTGACCTTCTTGTATCAGACAAAATTCCAGTTTTCAAGCTCTTCCAGGAATGGCCGTATGGTAAAAAAAAGTAACTTGCCTGGGAGTTTCTGTTGCTCCAGACATGAGCCTCCGTTGCGTCGTCCCGTAAGACACGCTGGAAATGGAAATTTAAAAGTTTGTTTCTTCAGCTTTTGTAGCTCTGATGACATCAGCTTTGTTGTCCATCACTGCCATATGAGCCGACTGGGCTGCGCAGTTCAACATGCGCAGCCCAGTCGGACCAAATGGATGACCCCAGCAGATGTTACATCACAATAAAATAAAAAAATATTTGCCTATATGAAAATAAAAAATTACCTTTGAATGGAACCAACTGCTCATCTACTGTGACTTCAGGCCCAGGGTTGTAGAGGTATGGCAGACGCTCAACCCATTTGTCCCAGACCTCTCTGATGGCTGCCAGTTTGTCTGTCACACGTCTTGCTGGTCTTGACTCACAGTTGTCAAATCTCAGCATTCTTGAGAAAGTGTGAAAGATTTTCAGCGGGATCGTGGCATGAAAAATTGCCCTTCCACTCTTTGACTCCATAAGACAATCTTTGTACCCTAGTTGTGTACAGCTCACATGGAAACATAAACAAAAACAAAGTATCTTTTTCTAATGATGGGGTCCTTTTAGGAAAAGTCTTAAAATTTCAAGTTGGAAAAAGATAGTTTAAGGTATTTTTTTCTACAGCTAAACATGGTAGTGAGTCACTTTTGACCCACAAGACAACACAAGGGTTAAAAAGTATCTAATTATATTTTTATGTAATCAGTTTCAACAGATCAACAGGAAAACAACCACATTTTTTGAGATTCGAATGTTTTTGTAAAGCTCCAAATAAAAACACCCATCAGTTATCTCTAGGTATCTTTGTTATAGTAGTAGCACATAGGTTTCACATAAAGGTTATGAAACTGTCCTGTTTATAGAATAAAAACTCTTCGAATATGAACTAGTTTAGCAAATGTGTTATAACTTGCACTGCAATAATGATGATCATGCAGCTTTCTTTTCAAGCCACCAATCTTTGTTCCTCTGGAGTGTCTGAATAATGGTCTTCACTCAAACATGGGGTTAACTTGGATTTACAAAGCTGCTATAATGTTCGAATACGTAACCTAAAACACTTGTAGCTTCATCATTTATTCCTAAGTTACATTCTGACTTGGCACATAAGGCTAAGTAGTAAATGCGATGATCAGAATCTCTGCTGAGGGAGCAGTTTACAGAAACCGCAGGCTAATGCTAGCTTGTTTTTTTTCTTTCTATGATGATAGTCTCTGGTTGATCATTTGGATCAAAACATGTTGTCTTGATGCCAATAAATTGTGTACAGACAAAACCTACCTGGGAGTGTCAGTGTGGTTTCCGGGCTTTGTTAACTAGGCTGGTGGCAGATGGGAAAAAACTGTTCTTGTGGCGTGAGGTTTTGGTCCGGATGGACCGCAGCCTCCTGCCAGAGGGGAGAGTCTCAAAGAGTCTGTGACCGGGGTGGGAGGGATCAGCCAGAATCTTCCCTGCCCGCTTCAGGGTCCTGGAGGTGTACAGTTCCTGGAGCGACAGTAGACTGCAGCCAATCACCTTCTCAGCAGACCGAATGACACGCTGCAGCCTGCCCTTATCCTTGGCTGTAGCAGCGGCGTACCAGATGGTGATGGAGGAGGTGAGGATGGACTCAATGATGGCAGTGTAGAAGTGCACCATCATAGTCTTTGGCAGGTTGAATTTCTTCAGCTGCCGCAGGAAGAACATCCTCTGCTGGGCTTTCTTGATGAGGGAGCTGATGTTTGGCTCCCACTTGAGATCCTGGGAGATGATGGTTCCCAGGAAGTGGAAAGATTCCACAGTGTCAATTGTGGAGTCACAAAGGGTGATGGGGGCAGGTGGGGCTGGGTTCTGCCTGAAGTCCACAACCATCTCCACTGTCTTTAGAGCGTTGAGCTCAAGGTTGTTCTGGCTGCACCAGTCCAACAGTCCAACCCCCTATCTAATAGAAAAGGTACATTTGCAACATCTGTATGTTGTTGTTTTGTACTCTATTAAATGTTCATCAAAGAAACAGCCTGGTGGAAGAAACTGTCTCTGTGGCGGCTGGTTTTAGTGAACAGTGCTCTGTAGCGACGGCCTGAAGGTAAAACTCTGAACAGTTTATGTGCAGGGTGTGTGGGGTCTGCAGAGATTTTAGCAGCTCTTTTCCTGACCCTAGACCTGAATAAGTCCTGGATGGAGGGAAGGTCAGCTCTGATTATTCTCTCTGCAGACCTGATTATTCGTTGCAGTCTGCACCTGTCCTGTTTTGTGGATGAGCCAAACTACACTGAGATGGATGAAGACAGGACAGACTGAATGATGGCAGTGTAGAAGATGACCAGCAGCTCCTGTGGAAGGTTGAACTTTTTGAGTTGCCTCAGGAAGTACAGTAATAATGCAAAACTGCTATGTCTTTATTACACGCCTACATACTGTGATAATCTAATAGCAGTCTATGTTATGTTATGTTATGTTATGTTATGTTATGTTATGTTATGTTATGTTATGTTATGTTATGTTATGTTATGTTATGTTATGTTATGTTACGTTGTGTTATGTTATGTTATGTTATGTTATGTTATGTTATGTTATGTTATGTTACGTTGTGTTATGTTATGTTGTGTTGTGTTGTGTTGTGTTATGTCAGTTCACACCTAAGCTTTAACCCTAACCCCTGATGCATGAAAAATGACATTTCATGTATCAGGTTTAAACTTTAATCCATAAGTCTTATCGGTCCTGAGAAGGTTGGTTCTTACACCAGATAAAGTCCTGAAGAGGCAACAGAAAACAGTACTCATACACACACCTGCACACACAAAAGTGACGTACCAATAACAGACTGATAGAAAGCTGCTTCCAGTGCCCAGTAGCTATTAAACTCAAGGTGGGAGAAGTGAAAACAAGTTCGCAACAAAACTGCACAGTTGAAGGGGAGAAAAGAGAAAAACAATGAACAGCAGTGGGAGGAGAACTAAAGCTGAGCCTTAAGCAAAAGGAGAGACTGAGGAAGCTTATTCCCAACTGATCTGTCAGTCACAAGAAAGGCTTTATATTTAGACGGTGTGATTTTATTATTTGTGAAACTCCAGTGGGAATCCTGTCCCTTTCCCCCCTCACTGCTTTGGAACTTGTGTAATGAAACACATTTATCATCAGCAACACGACAAAACGCGCAGATGAATCTGTCTGTTTTGCAGGAAATAATTGCCAAATCCCCGTCTTTCCTCCGCTGCGACCAGGCTCACCTTGCGTAAAAGTTTAATAATTCTACCTCCGCAGTCTGAAATTAACCTGATCTTATCTGTCAGGAGTCTTTTGTTGGTATTGATTTAAGATATTAAGCCTGTCAGTTTGCATACAAAAGGTGTCGTTGGACAGCTTTATCACTTCTTTTGCTCATTAGGCTGCATACCCTAAACCTTGATGGGTGTCAGCAGATTACAGAAGTTTCCCTCTGTTTGATTCCACAGTTATTAATTATCCAGGCTGTCACTTTGTTGCTTCTCCAAGTAGATGAACCCTCTTTATGCTTGCATTGTTCCTGTGTGAAAATCTATTCTCTGCAGGTCTCATACCAACAGAACCCCCTTTATTATAAAGATAAACCCTCCAACTTGACTAACCCCCTCTCCCCTCAATCTTTTGACACGCCAGTTATCAGGCCTCCTCTGATATATTCACAATCTGAGACCCCTCACCCAAACACCCAGCCCGCCGACCCCCACTTCCAAATTAATCTTGCTTCCATGTCTTTATCCCGTGCATCCCGCACAGAAGCTGGCAGACTCCCCTGACATTTGTTTACCAAACCATCAATCAGACCCCTTGTCACTGATGCCTCTCAAGAGTCACTCCTGCAAACAACTTCTCAACGCAGTTTGGCACGTTATTACCGCCGCCTCCACTGATCTGGAGGCAGCCATGTAGCATAGAGGGGGAAGCACTGAAGAGAAGGATTTTCACTGGAACTCCTTTTTGTTTTCAATAACTGGGTCCTTGTGTTCTGTTTACATCACTGTATGTGTATTATTTTACACAAGTAGGCTAGAAGAAGGAAACTTGCTGCTTGCATTTTGATTTAACATGCTATCACAGAAATTACTGTTGCAAAACCCATGACTGAAATCCAGCAAGCCATTTTTCTCTGATGTCAGTACAGTCTGAGTAATGCATAAGATGTTTTGTCAATCGTTGTATTTTAGAAAGTCACCCCATAGAACTGCAGGAATTTACTTTTTCTTTTCTTTATATGCTCCGTCTCACATCAACCTTTGGTAACAGCTTTGTTGTAAGACAATTTTACTGTAAAGGTTCAAAATGTGCATTCTAGAATGTTTTATTGAGTAAAAGGACTGCTCAAAATTAAATAACGATTAGACAATCATATCATTGAAAAATCCTGGAATGAGGAAATCAGCAGCAATAAATCAACATTTTCCCCAGTCTTGTCTTTTTGGGTGGTTCCAACTCTCTCTGTGACCTTTAGCATCATGAGCACAGTGAACTGGATCAGGTATGGGCAATCAATGCTGTCAGAATCCAGCCAACAGGCTAAACATCCCATTGGCATGCAAAATGTGTATTCTTGACATTTGTAATGTATTAGCCAATAAATAATGCATTCCAAAAAGCAATTTTAATTAACATTGGGTACACTTACAATATAATTGCTATATATTGTGCAGTGCTAGGCATCAAAACAAAATTTAATTTGCATAGGGAAAAAAAACCATGAACCCTCTGGACAATCACTTTTGCATCCATCAATCTGTTGTGTATACCCTCTTATCCTTGCAGTGTTACAGGAGGGCTGGTGCCTATCTCCAGCAGTCATTGGGGGTGAGGCAGGGTACACCCAGGACAGGTTGCCAGTCCATCATAGGGACACACGGGACAACCACACACTCATTCCTAAGGAGAATTTAGAGAGACCAATAACTCAACGTGTTTTTGGACTTTGGGAGGATGCCGGAGTACCTGGAGAGAAACCAAACATGCACAGGGAGAACATGCAAATTCCATGCAGAAAGACCCCACCCCAGACCAGGTTTTGAACCCAGGACCTTCTTGCTGCAAGGCAATAGTGCTATCAACTGCACCACCATGCAGCCCTCACTTTTTATATAAGGGCTAGTAGCTAGTAGCGATTTTTATCTTTTCTTTGAGGTCTAATTCTGAATTTTTCAGATAATTTTTTTTTCTTCTAAAATAGCACTTCATGAAAATGAAGGAATAACCATATATCCCCATTTCTGTGTCAATGCGTATTCCCCTGACCCTTGTTCATTAACCTTTACTAACTCAAAAGGAAGTGCATCAAAATACATGCTGTTGGATGACATGTTAAAGAAACAATGATAACTAAAATAATAATGAAGACAAGCCACTTCTGAGCTTCCACCATTCATAAATCACAAGTTGATACAACAATATTCTACACAGCTGTGGGTGTATGTACAAAAAAATATAGGCAGCAGTGTGGGACAACAGGAGGATTCATTCGGATTCAACGTCAGCACTATGTATAAACTCTGTGTCGTGTGGTTCTCCCCAAACGGTTCTTTCGGAACAATAATGATGGGTGAACTAAGTGAAGCGATCGTGTTGTTACCTCAACAAATGATTCAAATTTAAATGATAAATTCACCTTTTAAATTTTCTCATCTCAGTCTTATTTACACTTTAAAATCCTGCGGCTGGCTGGTCGCATAACCACTCATCACTACATCACCCCCTTGACCTATAAAGAAGGCTCCCCCAGTAGGGGTAAGCTGATGCAGAGCTATGACTGCCTCCCTTGATGAGTCAGGGGTGAAACAGAGGCAGGCTGACTTCTACTCCCCTAGCCACATTATACCTGTCTCAGCTCGTTATTCCACTAAACAATACTAACTGTACTGTTTCACATTGCCCTGCTCCCAGGGAACTTTTATTTAACTCTGTCACAGCTATTGCTGCTTACAATCCCTTCATGCCTCTCTCTCTCTGTGTGTGTGTGTGTGTGTGTGTGTGTGTGTGTGTGTGTGTGTGTGTCCGGTACTCAACAGTCTGGGCAGAACAATTTACATAAGCAATCCTCATTGCTAGAATACCTGTCACAAAACACATGGAGACAGCGAGAAGGAGGCTTAATCTTAGCTTGAAGTGTTTTGTGAAAGTGGCAGATGTTTTAAGGGCAGTACGTGTGTAATTTCACAGGAACTGCATACCCATTCGAGTGAGCACTGTCATTTCTTTTTTTCAACCTTTCGTAATCATGTAAACTAAACTGGTTGGACTTGTTCAGACAGACATACTAAATTTGAGTCAACATCTCCAATGGTTGTCAAGTTTAACTCGTTGGTTTGGGGATTCTAGGAAAGTGTACTTGTGTGGGTTTCTTATCTCTTAGTGATTAATTGTGTGTAAAGGATCTCAGTGTGTAGTTGTTGAGAGGTGGGTATAGGGTTTGGGAGTCTCACCTTGGCTTTTTGCAGATGATGTGGTTCTGTTGGATTCTTCAGCCCATGACCTCCAGCATGCTCTGGTTTTAGTTTATAGTTGTGTGGAGAGAATGGGATGAGAGTCAGCTCCTCTAAGTCTGAAGCCATGGTTCTTGACTGGAAAAAAGTTTACTCCCTCTGGATTGGGATTCAGTCTCTGACTGAAGCAGGAGGGGCTTTGTCTGCAAGAATGTGGGTGCTGTTGTGGCGAAGAAAGAGCTGAGCCAAAAGCAAGGATAGTCATGTGTTTAGCGCCATTCATCTTACTGTATAATCCTATATGCTCCCCTAGCCCCTAGTGAGGCAAAGCTTTCAATGAGCATGATGCTGCCACCACTAGTGTTTCATGGTGAAAATGTTCTGTTCAGGGTAACGTGTAAATTTTCTCCCACACATACTGAGAACGTTCTTGCTGTGTCACCTGCAGGGCTTACAACAAACTGCAAACAGAAGTTCTAACAGATTTCTTTAAACAATATGATTCCTCTGTCAGAGTCTGTGTGTGTGTGTTGCATGTGTATTGTGTACTTGTTTTTCTAATCATTCATTTTCCAGTTGGTGCTGGAGTTCTCAGGTGCGCTGGATGACAGGTGTTTTCCATCTGCTGATTGCTTGAGTGGGAAGCTGCCAGCACTTCGATTCCAGAGTGTTTGCCTTAGTGGTAACAAGCTCAGCCACCACTAATTTTGTGCTTCGTTTTTTGAACTCAAGTAATCTTGCATTTTGTTCCCACGCAGGTTTCTACCTGAGGCTTTGTTTACCTTGCTGAGTTTTGACTCCGTTCCACAGTATCTCTGAGCATCTGGATTATTAACTACTGAGTTAAGAAACTACCTTCGTGTGGATTTCTCTCACTTCCGTCTGAACCTTTCGGACACGGACCAAGCTGGCGGCTCCCCGTTTCCTTCGACTCCAGGACCCAGGCATCAGCACACCCTGCTTCTTCCTCCTTCTTGAACATCGGCACCCGAGCTCCTTTTTGTTGGCACCAAGCTCACAACAGAAAAGACAACTGGACAATCCTCCTTCGCAAGTTAAGACTCTGAATCTCTCTACCCCTGGCGGTTCTAGCTACAACAGTTTAGTAAGACATTTCTCAGATCTAAGTAATCAGTTGCTTCATATCATTCGTTTGTTCACCAATCCATTCTGCTTCCTTCCCTTACAGTTGGTGTTCCCGTCCCAGACTACTTTATTGACAATAAAAACCGTAAAACTTTTCCTTCTGAGTGTTCTCTGTATGTGGGTCAAATCTATACCGAAAATGACATCCTCCTGCTACTTTTGAATAAAGCCTGATTTGTTAAGTGGACAACGAATAGTTGTCCTGTCAACAGATTCTCCCACCTGAGTTGTAGGTCTCTACAGTTCCTCCAGAGTTACCACAGGCCTCTTGGCTTATTGCAGTTGTCAAAAGACAAAACTGTTAAACTTCCTAAATATGTTATGCAATGTTTTGGTCATACATCTTCATCAGGCAAACACATTCTGATGATTAGAAACTCACATCTAGTCGTAAAAAGGTAAAAAAAAAAAAAACCAATCAAAAATAATATGGACTCACATTATCCTATTGGTAGAAGGACCAATACCTTTGTTGTCTACATCAGGACAGAGTATATAAATTTATCTTTTCAAAAAACTTATTTCAATTTTAAAGAAACATTTAAAAGTAGTTGATCTTTTAGTCCTTTTGGAGCCAAAATTTAAAGGGTATGAATTAGTCTCAAATAGGTCCAATAAGTCTCATGTTGTTTGAGTAACTTCTGGAGGTCACCACCTCTGCAGTAGGTAGTAGAGAAACCTGTTTGGTACCATAAAACAACGAGGACGACTGGATGTGATTGATCAGAAACCTAGAACCACTTCATATTTAAAAGATTTTATTATCATTGGAATATGTGATATTGTGCCATAACCACACCCTGCTTCAAGCTTCTCCACAACTTTATCTGCTGTGTTTCTTGGTCACAGAAAGCATCCCAATAAAACATTTGAAGTTTGTGGAGATGTGACAAAATGTGGAAACGTCTAGGTGTATGGTTACTTTTACAAGGTACTATAGGTCTTAATTGTTTGGTCCGGAAATCAGCTTGACTGAAAGGGACAAAGTCACCAACCCCTGCCTTGTGGATGAAAGTCCACACCCACTACCCGCCCTCCTGAAAATATTGGACTTTGTTTTTTTCTGTTTCCTGTGGACTGATGTAAAAAGAACAAAGAGCAACAGAAAACATAGGGAGAAATAATTTGGACATGTCAGAACACAAATGATTTTATCAAAGCAGTCCCACCTGCTTGGTCATTATATCTGTCCACAAACATGTTGATTACTCTCCAGCAAATTTGATGATCATTGATTTTGTGCAGCTATATCTGCCCCATGAAGAGTCCCTATTACATTTTACTAATATACATCTGCGCTGTAGTAAAAAGCTCTAGGAGTCTAATTACTTTTTATCTGTGTGTATAACTTTCAGCATTCAAATTCAGATGCATCAATGTTGTTTCGTTGCTTTTTTTCTATATCATACATATTGAACACTTCCTGATTCTTGTGCCTAAAAAGATTTTTTGATCAGGCGTAGCCTTGAGTGGTGGAAAGGTTTCTATTGACAAAACTGATCTCTTAGGAGTGCTGCAAAACATATCTGTATTGCATGACTGTGCATCAAAATGAGTCAATTTCAGACAGCAATTTACTTTTGACTTCAGCTCTGCCGGATAACACAGCTTATATACGGAAATAATACACTAATTAAGGGTGCAGAATGTGGGGTAGATTACATTTTCTACAGAGGATGATGCTGAGTTGTTTTTTTTTTGTTTTTGTTTGTGTGTGTCTGAGCTGTAAGAGGCTCCTGTTTTAGAAAAATTAAAACAAGAGTTGCCATGCAGCTCCTTCCCTCTGCTCATCCTGTCTCTGCTGGTTTGCTGCCAGGTGCAGATCTGCAGGTTTGCCAAGCCAAAGGCCCGACCTGCTGTTCCAAGAAGATGGAGGAGCGGTATCAGGTGGCTGCACGCAGCAACATGGAGTCAGGTCTGCAGGTTGTCAGCGCTCATCTCAAACGCCTCATCATCCAGAACGCTGCTATATTCCAAGGTAAGCAGCTCATATACTGAGGTCATCCTTGTCTAAAACACACATTGCTTAAGTTCAAATCATTGCAGTGTTCACTTTCCTTGCTGTGCTGCTTTTTACATGAGGTGCTTACTACTATGGGGAGTCAAACATTGTTATGGTAGAAGCACACGCAGACAGAGGTTAGACATTCACCTGCTGTTCAGCTAAATGTTAGAATGGCAAACACGTGATTTGAGGGACTTTAGATGTAGTTCTGTTGGCCCTAGACGTGTTTCTCCTGAAAGCGACAGGCTTCTGGGATTTGGCACGCTGCAGCTGGAGAGGAATGTTTTTCACTGAGACAGCAGAGCTAGTCAGTAGCAGCCCAGGAACGGTGGATCAGAGCAGCCACCAGATACTGGTATGTGTGGTTAAAGCTAACAGATGTATGCAAAATGACAACACACTGATGTGGAAAATGTGGTACTTCAGAGATACTGACATTCAGGATCTGCAGCCAGAGAGCGTAACACTGAAGGTAAAGGAGGCAGTGACTCCTGTAAGAGGGATTAAAGAAGAGTGAAGTGACACCTGCTGGAACAATGATAAGGGCTCGGAAGTAACACAGTGCACATTGTGACACCAATATCTAGCTCAACAGTTAGCTCTAAAATATTTTGGAAGAATGTAAATGTAAATACAACAAAGTTTATGTATATAACGGTCCACAAAAATCACAGCTTGGGTTTTGCAGTCACAGTTTGGCAAGTTTTCTTCAATCACGAAAAATAATAAAAATGTATGATTATTTTTACTTCGGGTTGCAGTAAACAAAGAATATTTCCATTTCTGAAATTAGATAGAATTTCCATTGTTCCAAAACTTAAAAAAAGTGGAAAGTATAAAACTGACTCGAGATTTGTTTGGACATTTTTCAATAAATAATGTAATATAAGAGGCCATAGCTAATGATAGATAGATTGATAGACTATACAACAATATCAACACTATAAAATGGTCAATGTTTAGAAATTTTCAAATAGGACTGTGCCAATATTTGGCATATATATTTAGATTACTTTGAAGTAATGATATTTCGACAACCTAGTGTCTCAGATGTACCTGAATGCAGCATGCCCTTTCAACCGAGAGTCCCCTGACTTGCAGAATGTAGAGAGTTTGGCTAATTGGATGCTACAGGTAGCCATTTTCTCTCCAGTATCTGGGATGTTTATGTTTAGCTTGAAGGTGTATCACATGAGTAATTCAGTTAAATGCAGAATCAGATAAATACCTTTTTCCTGTTGAAAAATGTGTAGCTGACAAAACGTTTTGGTTCAGTTTAGCTGTCTTTCTCCACTGTGGCTGCATAAGAAATATTAATGTTCCTGAATTGCAGAGTTTAGTAATATTGTTTAGTGATATTTAATGATTATTTCTATTGAACCATGGACATTTCTAAGGGAAAAAAAGAATTTAATCCAATGACACACTGGCCTAGAGAGTAGATGTACAGTATTTGTTTTATTTTAACCGTGGCTGAATATAAGCTAAATTACCCTCTTATCAAACTTTTTTTCTATCCTATTTTAATTTCTTCGCCCACCAGTTTTTGATCTTATCTTGCTTTGTTGAGAAAGCACATGTGAAAACGTCAGACATTATTTCCTACATGTATTTGAAGGACTACAGACAAAGCTGAACATCAATCAGAGATTATCTGGATTTATCACAGAGATGTAACGGAGGCTCAAATCCAGAGCAGATAATGAACAACAGCAATGCTGATGAACTGATAATGTTGGGATGGAAGTTCATTTTGAAGCTAATTCCTTTCTTCAAGGTATGATCCTAATTTATTTTCTGTTCAGTGTTTCCATATCACTTTCAGATAAACATATCTTTGGGCACTTCACAAAACAAAGAAACTATCTCATAGAAAATGCAGTTCTTAAACATCTAAAGTTTAAATGTAAAAATTCAAAGGAAAAATGGACACTATTTGATTTTTCTAGCATTTTAACACTGAAAATATTTCTATTATTTTCACGGTAGTTTGGGGGAGCACAGATGCCCTCAACTTTGCAATGGGGCTGTGCGTAAGTAGCAGATATTTAAATAGATAACGTTGGTTTGGATCCTCCTGGATGTTTACTACTTCACTGCAGCAGATTAAGGAGCTTCACTGATCTTTTTGAGTTGCTCTCGCACCAGAACTTTGGTTGTAGCGTTACGCAGCTAGCATCCGGCATCCGTTAGCATTTTGTCCTTTTCTGTTCATCTGCCTCGTAGTCAAAGTAGAGGCTCTATCTCACAGGCTCTTTTCCACGCTCTTATTTTGGACGCCTTCATATTTACAGAATTCAAACTTTCCTAGCTATAGTTTCTGCACTGTTACACAAAGATTTATACAGCATTTCCCTGCAGTTATATTTGCAACTGTTGTTATCAGATGTCACTTTTTGCTTTCAACACTGAGCTTTTGATGCCACTTGACACAGGTCCTTTTAATCTGCCAAAGCAGTGCTGTTTATTGTCTCGGGGGTTTCCTCTTGAAGTGGGTTGTGCACACTTGCTGGGCCAACGTTTTCAACCATGCCCACTTGTGGGTTGTAAAAAGCAGCACTATCCTGACACGCCAATTTAAACTTGAGGTTTAATGGGGACCGTGGGGTTTGCTTGACTTGGTTGTAACGCCCCTAACTATGTTAGAGACTGCCACTGTGGTTTGGCTTCACTTTCCAAGAAGGGGTTCAATACTAATTGCTTTAGCATAGCGCTTGAGAAAACTCCCCAAACAGCCTCTGGACTGAAATCCTTTTAACATCCTAGCCCTATCTGTTTCCCTCTGCCTCATCTCTCTATCTTTGAACCTGTCCTGTCTCACCCAATCTGCTCAACTTTTCCTTCTCTCTCTGCCTGTCTCTTCCTCTTGCGTTCGTGGTGCTGTTGGGAATTGAGTGCATGCCTTGTTTGTAATCGTCTCTGCCGCTATCTGTCTCTTTTCTTCATTGCTGACTTCTGCCAGAGATCAAAGGCCTTCCCCTCCGTACTCCATTATCTCCTATCTCTATATGCTCTCACTATCCCTGCATCCCCCGTCTCTTCCACTGACTCCACCTGCTCCTCTTTCCCAAGCTTTACAACACACCAAATTTTTTCACCCTTTTGAAATCCACTTCTCCAAACAACTGCAAAGTAATGCCATCTTTAAAGCATTTAGATAACTGGCAGCCTTATCGTTAGGCTTCCTCATGATCAATACCTAGAAATACAGTAGGTATTATGTTAGGAATTTCTAATGACGTGTGGCCCCCTGTGGACATCTTAAGTGCCATTTGACCATCTAAGAGCCTTAGCTGATCTCTTAGTATTAGGAAAATACAATGTAATGGATGAACTTAAGCATCCTTTCTGAGATGATAGATGAAAAGAGTTCATTTTAATTCATAGGTGAGTTCATCAACCCATCTTCTCAAACCTACATTGCTTTTCCTGCTCACTGTTGGTTGAATTTGTCGATTTAGGAGTCCATTTTGTCATTTTTGCATAAACAACTTCCATAGACAAAGAAGATTTAATTGTGCATCAGACTAATTTACTTACCATTACTTTTAGCATTTTTTCTAACAGTACACATGTTTAAGTCACTTAATGGTCCTTTAAACTCAAATTATATATCTTTCAACATAAATCCTAATACTCGCCTGGGATAACAACATTGTCTTTTAAATGTCTGATGTGGTTCTGCAGGAACTCAGAAGTCTGTCGTGCAACTAAAAGAAAATAGCCTGAGATTTCAAGCGTACAATAACTAATAATTGACACATCTTTTATCATTATTTTAATTTGTAATTTTGTCTCGCACTGCAGAGACATGTATTCACATCTATACAATCTATTGCCAAAAAAGGCTGCAATATTTTTGAATACTTTTTATGATAAATTGTAATGGTTTCACAATGAATACCACAAAATATCATTGTAAACTCCTGTGTACTTCCAAAAACTTCATGAAAACAGCTTCTTAGTTTAACACATTGAATGTCCCCTTTTTAGGATTACTAACAATACTGAAGAGGCCTGACACAGTTATAATGAACAGTTAAATATTGAATTACTGTAGAAGACGTGTCTGATTATTAACTACAAACCCCTAATTTGAAATTTAAATATTTATGGATGTTAATTTTCTTAAGTTTAAAAAGCTAATAAGATTGTTAGCCTTTCGGATTATATTGACTGTCCATACACAATGAGGCTTGGTTTTGTAAATTAAAATATAAATTACAATAGCCTTGCGAAAAAAATGCCCAATTTTTTACACACATCCTTTAGATTCATTATATTTACTTGTATTGGGTTGGGTCCCCTTTTGCTTTCAGAATGTCCTAATTCTTGATGGCAACAACTCAACCAGATGTGGGAAAATTCCCCAAACATTTTGCTCCATATTGACATGATAGCATCACACGGTGACGATTAGTTGGCTGCACATCCTTGATAGAAATCTCCCATTCCACTATATCCCAAAGAGGCACTTTTGGATTGAGAAATGCAGGTTTGTCGTTCGTATGTTTTGCCACAATAAACCTTTTTCGAGAAGGTCCCTTTGCTTTTACCAATCGTTCCAGTCTGTGCAATACTTTTGTATTGAGAAACATTTTATATATTTATCAGTTAATATTAAACCAGAAGACATTGATAGCAACTAGGATGCTTTCTAAATACTGACAGATTTCAGTAGCTTTCTTGGCTTTTGATGCATTTTTGTACACCCTTTTCTATGCGGCATGTTCTCCTTCTACAGGTCCTTCTCAAAATATTAGCATATTGTGATAAAGTTCATTATTTTCCATAATGTCATGATGAAAATTTAACATTCATATATTTTAGATTCATTGCACACTAACTGAAATATTTCAGGTCTTTTATTGTCTTAATACGGATGATTTTGGCATACAGCTCATGAAAACCCAAAATTCCTATCTCACAAAATTAGCATATTTCATCCGACCAATAAAAGAAAAGTGTTTTTAATACAAAAAACGTCAACCTTCAAATAATCATGTACAGTTATGCACTCAATACTTGGTCGGGAATCCTTTTGCAGAAATGACTGCTTCAATGCGGCGTGGCATGGAGGCAATCAGCTTGTGGCACTGCTGAGGTCTTATGGAGGCCCAGGATGCTTCAATAGCGGCCTTTAGCTCATCCAGAGTGTTGGGTCTTGAGTCTCTCAACGTTCTCTTCACAATATCCCACAGATTCTCTATGGGGTTCAGGTCAGGAGAGTTGGCAGGCCAATTGAGCACAGTCATACCATGGTCAGTAAACCATTTACCAGTGGTTTTGGCACTGTGAGCAGGTGCAAGGTTGTGCTGAAAAATGAAATCTTCATCTCCATAAAGCTTTTCAGCAGATGGAAGCATGAAGTGCTCCAAAATCTCCTGATAGCTAGCTGCATTGACCCTGCCCTTGATAAAACACAGTGGACCAACACTAGCAGCTGACACGGCATCCCAGACCATCACTGACTGTGGGTACCTGACACTGGACTTCTGGCAGTTTGGCATTTCCTTCTCCCCAGTCTTCCTCCAGACTCTGGCACCTTAATTTCCAAATGACATGCAGAATTTGCTTTCATCCGAAAAAAGTACTTTGGACCACTGAGCAACAGTCCAGTGCTGCTTCTCTGTAGCCCAGGTCAGGCGCTTCTGCCGCTGTTTCTGGTTCAAAAGTGGCTTGACCTGGGGAATGCGGCACCTGTAGCCCATTTCCTGCACACCCCTGTGCACGGTGGCTCTGGATGTTTCTACTCCAGACTCAGTCCACTGCTTCCGCAGGTCCCCCAAGGTCTGGAATCGGCCCTTCTCCACAATCTTCCTCAGGGTCCGGTCACCTCTTCTCGTTGTTCAGCGTTTTCTGCCACACTTTTTCCTTCCCACAGACTTCCCACTGAGGTGCCTTGATACAGCACTCTGGGAACAGCCTATTCATTCAGAAATTTCTTTCTGTGTCTTACCCTCTTGCTTGAGGGTGTCAATAGTGGCCTTCTGGACAGCAGTCAGGTCGGCAGTCTTACCCATGATTGGGGTTTTGAGTGATGAACCAGGCTGGGAGTTTTAAAGGCCTCAGGAATCTTTTGCAGGTGTTTAGAGTTAACTCGTTGATTCAGATGATTAGGTTCATAGCTCGTTTAGAGACCCTTTTAATAATATGCTAATTTTGTGAGATAGGAATTTTGGGTTTTCATGAGCTGTATGCCAAAATCATCCGTATTAAGACAATAAAAGACCTGAAATATTTCAGTTAGTGTGCAATGAATCTAAAATATATGAATGTTAAATTTTCATCATGACATTATGGAAAATAATGAACTTTACCACAATATGCTAATATTTTGAGAAGGACCTGTATATGTGCACAGTTTTAAGTGAGTGAGAGTAAATATAGAGCCAGGCTGGGAGTTTTAAAGGCCTCAGGAATCTTTTGCAGGTCTTTTGAGAAGGACCTGTACAGATGATCCACTTGGCCCTGTCTTTCAGTGTTAACCCTGTCTCTTCTAGACATAGCTACATCCTATTGACTTGAAAACTAGCTCAGAGTTTATCTGCTCAGCAGTATTTCTTGCCTAGATGAAGCCACTAAAGGAGCTACTACTGCCATTAACCTTTTACTTTTCTTCAACATAGAAAGTACTCCTAGTTCAGTGCTTCTGTGTTTTTTATGTTTGTGTACGCTCTGTTTTTGTCAAACCCCCCTGTCAGTCGTGACAGATGGCTGTTCATGCTGAGCAAGTTTCTGGTTCTGCTGAAGGTTCTTCCTGTTAGAGGGGAGTTTTCCTTTCTACGGTTGCTACATGCATGCTGAGAAACATAGTTCCTTCAGCGTGTCCTGGGTCGTCCCCTGGGCCTTGTCCCTGTGGGACGTGCCCAAAACACCTCCCGAGGAAGGCGTCCAGTACGCATCCGGTATAGATACCCGAGCCACCTCAACTGGCTCCTCTCAATGTGGAGGAGCAGCGGCTCTACTCCGAGCCCCTCCCGGATGGCCGAGTTCATGCCATTGGTGAGGGTAGGAATGTGGACCAACTGGTAAACCAAGAGCTTCGCTTTTCAGCTCGGCTCACTCTTCACCACAATGGACTGGCACAGCGTCCCATTACTGTGGCAGCTGCACCGATCCGTCTGTTGATCTCATGCTCCATTCTCCCCTCACTCGTGAACAAGACCCCAAGATACTGGGGAGAACTAGTAGAAGAACCATGGCCTCGGACTTGGAGGAGCTAATCTTCATCACAGCTGCCTCACATTCGGCTTTGAACCGCCCCAGTGCATGCTGTAGGTCTTGGCTAGAGGGGGCCAGCAGGACCACGTCATATGCAAAAAGAAGAGAAATCCACTGGTCCCCAAACCAGAACCCCTCCGGCCCTTGGCTGCGCCTAGAAATCCTGTCCATAAAAGTTATGAACATGACCGGTGACAAAGGGCTGCCCTGCCGGAGTTCAACATGCACCGGGAACAGGTCTGACTTATTGCCCGTTTAATGCGGACCAAACTCCTGCTCCGCTTTTACAGAGACCAGATGGCCCCTACTAAAGGGCCCCCCGACTCCGTACTCCTGGAGCAACCCCACAGAGCACCATGAGGGATACAGTCGAATGTCTTCTCCAGGTCCACAAAACACATGTGGACCAGTTGGGCAAACTCCCTTGAACCCTTGAGTGCCCTGTAGAGGGTATAGAGCTGGTCCAGTGTTCCACGGCCGGGACAAAAACCTCCTCCTAGGCCGAGGTTCAACTATCTTCTGGACTGTCCCCTCCAATACCCTGGTATAGGTCTTACCAAGAAGGCTGAGGAATGCGATCACCCTATAGTTGGATCACACCCTCCGGTCATCCTTCTTATGAAGGGGGACCACCACCCTAGTCTGCCAGTCCAGAGGCATTGTCCCTGACCACCACATAATGTTGAAGAGGCATGTCAACCATGACAGCCCCACAGCGTCCAGAGACTTGAGGTACTCAGGATGGATCTCATCCACCCCTGAAGCCCTGCCACCACAAAGCTTTTTAACCACCTCGGTGACTTCAGCCTGGCTGATGAAAGAGTCCAACCCCGAGTCCCCAGCCTCTGCTTCCACCAGGGAATACGTGACGGCAGGATTGAGAAGATCTTTGAAGTACTCCTTCCATCCCCAGTCGAGGTCAGCAGCTCCCCATCCCCACCGTTAACAGTGTTGGCGAAGCACTGCTTCCCCCTTGTGAAGCGCGGGACTGTTTGCCAGAATCGCTTTGAGGACAACTGGTAGTCCTTCTCCATGGCCCCACCGAACTCCTCCCTGGCCCGAGTTTTTGCCTCTGCCACAGTCCGGGCTGCGGCACACTTGGCCTCACGGTACCTGTCAGCCCTCTCAGGAGTCCCACAAGCTAACCACAGCCAATGGGACTCCTTCTTCAGCTTGACAGCACCCTTACTGCCGGTGTCCAACACCAGGTACGGGGATTGCTGCCACGACAGGCACCGCAGACCTTAAGGCCACAGCTACAGCCTCACTATGCGCTTGGGCCTGCCAAGTCTGTCCGGCTTTCTCCTCTTCCAGCGGATCCAACTTACTACCAGGTGGTGATCAGTGGACAGCTCAGACCCTCAAAAAACCCTAACCCTTCACCCGAGTGTCCAAAATATGCAGCCGAAGGTCTGAAGACACAACAACAAAGTGGATCATCTACCTCCTGCCTAGGGTGTCCTGGTGCCAAGTTCACTGATGAACACCCTTATGCTTGAACATGGTGTTCATTATGGACAATCCGTGGCAGGTACAGGAATCCAATAACGAAACCCCACTCGGATTCAGATCAGGGGGGGCCATTCCTCCCGATCACGCCTCTCCGGGTGGCACTGTCGTTTCCCACGTAGGCGTTGAAGTCTCCCAGCAGAATAATGGAGGCCCCGGGAGGGGCACTGTGCAGTACCCCTGACAGGGACGCCAAGAAGGCCGGGTACTCCGCAGTACCGCTAGGCCCGTAGGCCGAAACAAAAGTCAGAGACCTGTCCCCAACCTGAAGGCGCGGATGTGACCTTCTCGTCCACTGGGGTAAACCCCAACATGAGACAGGTGAGCTGGGTGCCAGAAGCAAACCCAGCCCAGCCGCCTCTCCCTGCGGGCCACTCCAGAGTAGACGATAGTCCAGTCCCTCTCAAGGAGATGGGTTCCAGAGCCCACAATGTGCGTGGAGGTGAGCCCCTAATTTGTAGGTGACCCCGGCTCCGCTGTACCGGGCGATGTCATGTGCCTCAACTGTGTGGTCCTCACGAAGGTGTCTTGAACCGCTCTGTCTGACCCACCACTTAGAGCCTGTTTGCCATGGGAGACCCTACCAGGGGCATTTAAGCCCCAGACAACATAGCCTCTAGGATCATTCGAGCACTCAGAACCCTCCACCACATGAAGGTGGCGATTCAAGGCGGGGATCTTACAAATCTTGTGGGGGAAATAATAATTCAGATCAATAAAGGTTTTATGTCTCAGCTTAAAGAACCCAAACAGTGATCTTCTAATATCACAAGACAACTTCAATAGTCTTTTGGACTCCAAACTTCAATGTACGAATGGCTGCGTACAGGACTGAGGCATCTTTACAAGGGTTGCCAGCTGTACCGCAAAACCATGTGCTGCGGCCAGTTATTGCTTTTTGACTATTCAAACATGTCTTTAATGATGCAATATGAGTTGTTTTGGTCACATGTCCTTAGGTGTGAATTGTTGAAAAACCATCTGTGGAGATGAGTCAGGGCTGCAGAGTAGGTGTTAGAAAGATGAAACCTGAGGCCATCTCCTCTTTTTAGTGTTGGTTTTTCATGTTTAGCAGAGATGGCTTCTTTCATTCCACTCAAATTATCTGTCTTCCCTGTCCAGCTTGTGCACAATACTGTCTTTATACAGGTCTCCCTTGTCCTTGAGTTGTAAAGGAACTGCTCAGTCTTGACCCAATGAGTTTGCTCTTCTGTGTTAGGCAATCCGTTTGTGTAGCTGCTCCGATGTAGAGATCTGAACAGTCCTCCCTGAACTGGATGGAATACACCACAACGCTGAGATTGGTTTTGGGTGTTTTATCCTTAGGATTAACCAGTCTGAGGGTGTTGTTGGGTTTAAAATGAAGTAAAATTTTATGCTTGGAAAATATCCTTCTTACTTTCTCAGATTTTTATGTCATACATGGAATGACGATGTTCTTCCTCGTCTTTTTTCTTCCTTATGTTCTTCCGATTCTTCCTTTTGTCTCCTTTAATGGACTGAGTTGAGTGTTTTCTTGAGGTCCTGGATGCCTTAACATGGGCTCAGTTAGGGTAACCTCAGATTTGAAGTGCTTCCTTGATTTGTTTGTGGTCCTTGCCCTTTGCAGGTCCTTGTGGGGACTTTTTCGGCTTGATGCAGAGTTTTGATGCTTGACAATTTCTGTTCCACCAGGTGGTGAGATTTAGTCCAAAAAGATAATTTGCTATCTTTGGCATATCCTCTTGTGAACTTAATTCTGTTATCCACTAACTTTGTGTACAGTAAAAGCTTACACTTCTTTGGCCTGGATTTTGATCCAATTGTCATTCACATATCTAAACCGTTAGCCTGCTGTTGTTTCTTTGTAGGAATTCTTTGCTTTGCTTTCCACTTTTTTCCATGATTGACAACAATGGGTGACACTGGAAAGCCCAAGGCGCATCCATGCTTCTGTTTGTAGAAGTTGTCCACGTGTTTAAAATATGTGATGGAGAGAAAGAAATCCACCAGAGTGCAAATTTAGGGTGAAGTTGGTCCTGTCTTGTAGCTGTTTGTTTTCTTGGGTTTCCTGACTATTTCCACTGTGTCCAGTATAGGTATGCAGGTGAAAAAGGATGTGACCATTTCATACCATTGCACATTAGTTTATCTTTCTATATATTTAAGTATTTCAAAACAATTTCAAATCTCACATAGAGTTTAGTTTAACTTTAGATTATTTACTGAATACATTTTTATCAAACCCTCTTTCTACTTATTGGGTTTCTGGTTCGCATTTAGGCTAGCTATATGACAACTGATTAAACCATCCATCCATCCATCCATCCATCCATCCATCCATCCATGTGTCTTATTTTTTTTATTTCATTTTGCAGTGACAGTGAAACACCAAAAAGTGAAAAAGGTATTTTGTTGTTGATTTTGATAAAAAAGTAGTAAAAGAGCTTGTATTTCATACTTTCAATTTTATTCTAAGATCAAAAATTCAAACTGAAAAATGGCCTACAAGACAGAGTTTCACATTATGTGACCTGGAGGTTACTATCTTTGTAACATTAGTGCAGCGTCTATCATTAACGTCATCAATATTAATGATCCATCAGCCATGGAAGGTTATGTATCGATCCAACCAGAACCGTCTCTGGCTCTGTGTCTGACCAAGCACATAGTCTTCTGATGCAAACTCTAGAGAATATCCATCTGCTGCAATGAGGCAATTTCTGCATGTCGTACAGGTGCTGTGTCAAGCCCAGGTTCTACCTTAGAGATGTTTCTCTACTAGCTGCACTTCTACAACAGCTGTTTTCTTAAGTCAGCAGTACATTCAAGTCAATTTACACACTGGATAATTTTTATTTAAATACCTTGAAAATAGTTAAATATTTTTTAAACAAAAAATCTCACTGCTAGGTCTTCTAGCAGATGCTGGTTGTGTGTGGTGAAGCCGTGTGGCGAACAGTTGGGACCAGGTTTTGCGGTGATGCCATCTTGCGGAGTTTGTTTACCTTCTGATTGAACTGCTTGTAGTTTTTACTGTGTTTAATGTTTGTAATCAGCTTTTAACAAAGATTCCATCATTTTTGTGGATACCACACATATCTGTGTTTAACGAAGGGAACTTACAGTAATTAAAGTAAAAGTAGAAGTACTGGAGGTTGGGGTTTAAGAGGTTAAAGTCCACCAAAGGGCCAAATATGTTATTAGAAAGCAGAATTGTAATGGAGGCACCAGACTGTCAAATATTGCATCCAAGCTGTCCTTAGTAATTATGATATTGCACACATTGGTACTATACTGACAGTTGTGATGAGAGTGACTGTGCAGGCCTGTTTTAATAGTATTTCAACAAAGAAAATCTAGTGTATGGCATGTACCTAAATGCACCACAAGATTATCACTTCTGGCCATAAAAGAGTTTATAGAAATTAATGTTGACAAGCAGTTGTTTTTCAAGTCAAGTTTGAAGTTTCAAGAAATCAACATGTTTCCAAACATGTACTGTTTGTCCTTAGGCCTAAATTACCACATTAACATTTGATGATTACCTGTCTTTTAACATATATTTCTGAATGAAATAATGTTCTAAACACTGCTTTATATTCAGAAATTTGATAAAGTGTAATATTTAACCCGACTACAAATATAAATAGGCATTTATGCCCTAACAACAGTAATTGAAACAAATTAAAACTTGTTGAATTTCTGATTGTTATGATCCATTAAAATCCCATAATAATCCACCAACATCACTGGCTAGAAATCAAGGTCATCTTTTTACAGTAAAATATGTGCAGCCACCGCAGTCACACATACCAGCTTCTTTCACTCTTCATTATATGAGATAAAAACTGTCACTAAGACTCGAGTCTCACACCAGAAGTCAAAGTCAAGTGTCAAGTCTTTTGTGCACAGGTCTAAGTCGAGTCTTTGAATCTGAAGTCTTTTATTTTTGTGACTAAGGCTTGACTCTAGCCTCAAACTCAAGTTCCCATCTCTGTTTGAAGCAAAACTGGAAATTTTGCTTCAGAGATGCCCAGTACAGCAATGCTGCTGAATACGTTTGTAATCACATTGCTGTGTGATCACAGTGCAGTTATGTTGTGGTTACATTACCCACACTTTAAAAGCAGAACAATTTTCAGTCCATACCTGCTTAATCCTTAATATAAAGCCTCCTGCATGTAGATATATTTTCTTTGAGACATAAAACCACCTTTCCTCACAGAACACTGTGTGTGGATTATATAAAATTACTGTAAATTGTCGGTTATCAAAGCAGGTGCAAAATATTGCCTCATCAGGTGTGAATTGACATATGGCTGGTATGAAACATCCTATGGCTAATGACCAGTATCAAGGACAAATCTATGTTCTGGAGCTACCGCTCTTCCAAATAACTCAGTGATGCAGAGTTAAAGTCACAGATTAATACTTGTAATCTTGATATATTTCATGTGTCATGTTACACTGCATCCTTTCCAGTCTATATCCCTGGTGTAACCAATGAAGCAGAAGTTCATCCGAAACTGTCTTCTGGCATTTTGGACGATTGACAGTTCTAATTGTTGTTGTTTTCCCTGTAATGTACCCTTTAGGGCTGTTGTGGTGGCACCGTAGCACTCAGCCCGACCCTGAGCCAGTAGATTAAAAATCCGATTATCCTCCTTTGTTAATTAGACATTCATTTGTTTAGCTTTAAAAAAAAGGATTTATTGGAGTTATTTTAGTGTGAGGGCTGACTGGCAGTGCAGGCAGTTTTGTAAAGCGGTTCTTATGTAAAATGACATATCAGAAAATGAGCTCTCGGCTGACTGCAGTGCCGGTGGAGGGAGCGGGACCCACAGCTGTCTGTTTGGTTTCATCACAGCTCAGTACTCCTGAGATCTATGCCATAGACTGAAGGGAGGCAGATGCAAGTCTAAGGAGCAAACCTAATTAATAAACATGAGAGGACAGGATTGGCCCGATTGGGAAGTGGGGATGGTGCGATGTGTTTGTGAATGTGTGTGAAGATATCAGAGAGTCTGCATGATTTCTGCAAAAAAAAAAGTGGGACAGCCAGCCTGGTGATCCTGGAATGAGTCAATGTGTATAAAGATGGCTGGCACAGTGGGGTGTTCAAAAACAGGTCTGAATTGGACTACTTTCAGGCAGCATGAGGGCGATCTGCTTGACTCTGGGCTCAGAGGCGAGGGGGGGGGATGTTTTCCACTTTGCTTTGGACCCAGAGGGCCGGCGCTCTGTAAGTGATCTGGAGTTTGGATCATAATTTAAAAAGTTCACCCCTCAGATGTGTATAAATCTTGTTCCGTGTCCTTGAGCTGCTCATACCTTGTTCCTAACGGGCCAACAAATTAGCATCTCATTAGCAGTCTCAAAAAAACTCCATCGACTTCTGCCTCCTCTTCTCGTTGGGTTTTAATTACCCTAAGTGTATCAGGAATTAGAATGGCAAGGTCCCCCCCTGTGGCATGGGCGTAGGCGTTTGTTGACCTTGAGAGCAAATTGCCTAAGTTTGTCTCCAATAATGCTGAATGGCCATTTGCCGTGGCAGCAGCCCAAATGAGACGTGACAGGAGACGGATGACACAAATCCTGGCAGGCCCGTAGCTGGCTCCTCACCCAGCAGCCAATAATCAAAACCGGATCCCGGTGGCCTCTGCATCTACTCCCCGCCTCCCGCTCGTTAGTTGTCCGCTCGATCCTAAGTGCTGCAGGCGTCCGGCCCTTGCAGGCTGTCCTCTGTTCTTCCCATCATCCGCCCGGCAATATTAATCCCCTGCTTCGCTCTCTCCACAGAGTCGTTTTGTCTTCTGGAGAAGTTTCCCTGAGTAATCCAATAACAGTGAAGACTTGAGGGATGTATGCCTGCTGTGAGATGTCTGAAGTTGTTTACTTTCTGCCCCAGGCTAATCTAATAACTCGGGGAGAGGCAGTTTGCCTATGTCCAATGGGCTCCTTTGAGCGTCGTTTACCAGACGCGATGGGGTATACCAGCCATTACCACATCTTCTCCGATCCACTCATAATTTCGTTTTAACCTAATTGCTGTGTTTTATCATTATGCGTAACTTATTAGTTTTCCTGTAATGGGATTTTCGAGACTTTTTGAGCTCTCTGCTGTGCTGGCAAACTGTTGTTCAGATTGGTACTTAATAAAGCAGCATAACTCTGACTTCTGAGGTTTCACTTGGAGCCACAAAAGGAAGGTTGTTGTTGCTTCTGAGTGAGCCTGATGGAACATTTTTTGTGTTTTTGAGCCTGAGGAGGAAACATCAGCAGCAGCTATACAGAGCCACACAGAAGCACCAAAAAAAGCCCAAAAAAACATTCAGGTTCACATAATCCATTAGTGCCGCTTCTTATCTTTTACTCTCATTATCCAGTTTGCTGTTTGGGGAAATAGACTCATATCACCAGAGGCAAATACAAAGTAGATGTTTGGGTGCGGTTTACCGCTGAATTAAGATCTAATATGTGTTTCGCTGCTGTGTGTCATGTTTTCCCCATGTGTCAGGGTGAAGCCTGCTGCTTCTTTTCTCTGTTAGATTCACCTGAAGCAGACAAAGGAAAAAGGTGTTGAAAGAGATTTATTGGGAAAAATATATTAAACTAAAATAGCTGTGTGTCAATCAGTAAGGCAACAAAAACAACCTCAGTGGAGCTGTTTTTTCTTTCAAAAGGGTCCATTAAAGACTCAGGGCTATTATTTCTGTAGTTATTTCATTTCTGCAATGATGTGGAGTAGTATTAAGAGTATGTTATTTTTACATTTGAGATGGAACAATGATAATATTATGGCCAAATTCCACACTTCGGACTTTGCTGGGCTTTCAATTGGGGATACCCATTTAACTATAGGAACTATAATTTAGGAAAATATAAGAACATTTAAGATAATTTTTTTTAGTATCCTGCTGTGAGTGGTAATGAACTATAGATATTAGGATCGGATGCTTCCTAACCCATACCATGTGGGCTAGGGAGCAGTCGCTGCAAAAGTACTTTTACTAACTTGTTATAGCAAGTGTTTACAGAGTCGACATTTTAAACTGCTTTTATCATCTTTTATTAGCAATTAAGTACTGTTAGCATGGCAAGCATTACAAAAACAGCAGTTTCCCTGTGTATTCCTTTGAGAATGTAGATCCTTATCTCAACTTTGAGATTTCCAATAGGGTTGCCAAAGTTTCCAAATCCAGCAGGTTCAATGACAGACAGAGGTTGAAAGCTGAAAAACATTAAATAGAGTAACTTTGCTGTACTATAGTCAGCCTTCCTGTTATCTGCTGACAGTCTTGATTTCTCTCACCCTCTCGCAGCATAAATGAGCCACACACATCTTGACAAAGTAGAAACTACTGTTTCCTTTTAGACAGCTTCTTACAGGTTTTGTATTTCCTCTTTTTAAACAGCTACCTATAAGTGTTCTTCACTCTGTAACAGAGTCAGCACCGACTGCTGTTTGTGAAGCACAACTTCACAAATGCAGCAAATGCCTCAGCTTTGGATTTTATCTGAATGGTTCTGACTGCAGAGTGCTTCCACTCATTAAATCTCAGAGGGATTTGTGGTTGTTATTATGCATTCAGGATTGGACTCTGTTTCTTTTTTTACTTATTGGAAAGAGGAACACTATCTCCTCCTTCTCTGAAAGTGCATCAGTACTCTCCTACATTACGTTAGCCCACACTACATTAGGATTTTATTTTTACATTTTCTGTGGCATTTTTCATAAAGTTTTGCACTTGGTTCTGAAAAGGTCTATGTAAAACAAAATAAGGGGATGACTTAACTTCAATAAAGATCAGTCCATCGGCTCGCCCCTGGTCACTGAAGATAAAGAGCACCCCTCTGCTGTGTTATCAGATGTAGGAATGGCAGTTTAAATGATTTAACATCTAAAATAACAATATAGTGAGAACTGTTTCTAAAGGATATTCGAAAGTAAAACTGTTGCTTTATTTGCATTAAAGTATTTGGTAACTTATTCCTGTTTTTTTACAGGAATGTGTTGATATTACATTCAAACACAGGAATTTAACTCTGGTGGACTCACTCATAACCTTTCTGTAGGTAGAACATTCTGTTCACTGTCGCAGAATTGTAACATGAGGAGAGCATCACTGGCCTGGACAGGTTGGCTGCTGATTGTACAACCCTGTAGGCACACACATTCATACATAAGGTCAATTTAGATCCACCAATGAACCTAACATGCTATAATTGGACTGTAGAAGAATTAGAATCAGCTTTATTGGCCAAGATTGTGTGTACAAACAAGGAATTTGATTTCAGTTTCAAGGGCTTACAGAGGCAATTAGAGCAAATCAAAATAAGGATAAAAAGTTTTTGTAATGAAAGAGATTAAATACCTGGCAGGTTGTGATAGCACAAGCATGCTTATTTTGTTTCACAGCAAAGCAGCTGACTACTCAAGCTGTAAGGTGTTCATTGTATTTATCAGAGAGACAGCCTGGAAACTGTTTCTGTGATGGCTGGTTTTTGCAAATTAAGCTTTGTAATGCCTACCTGAAGGTAAAAGTCTGAACAGTTTGTGTCCAGGATGTGCGGGGTCTGCAGATATGTTTGCTGCCCTTTTCTCCACCTGTTCAAGTTCAGGGTGGAGGGAAGGTTAGTCCTAACGCTCCATTCTGCAGACCTAATTGTTTGTTGCAGTCTGGACCTGTCCTGTCTCCTGTTGTGGATGAGCCAAACCACACATTGATGGATGAACACAAAACAGACTGAATGATGTCAGTGTAGAAGATGACCAGCAGCTCCTGTGGAATGTTGTACTTCTTGAGTTGCCACAGGAAGAACAGTCTCTGCTGGGCCTTCTTCCATAGTGTCTATGTGTAAGGACTATCTTGAGTCCAGAGAAATGGTGGTTCCTGGGAACTGCAGGTGATCCACAGGGGACACAGTGTTGTTAAGGATAGTGGGGGGCATTCTTCGGAAATCCACCGTCATCTCCACTGTCTTGAGTGGGTTAAGCTTCAGGTGGTTCTGACCGCATCAGTGGACCAGAAGATCCAGCTCCTGTTTGTATGCAGACTCATCACTGTCCTGGTTGAGACCAAAAACGGAGGTGTCATCTGCAAACTTCAGGAGTTTCACCTATGGGTCAGCTGAGGACAGAGGGAAGAGGAGTGGGCAGAAAACACACCCCTGGGGGGAGCCGGTGCTGATGGTTCTTCTGCGGGAGAAGATGCTTCCTAGTCTCACCTGCTGCTTCCGGTCAGTGAGGAAGCTGGTGATCCAAAGACAGGTGGAGGCCGGCTGTGTGAGCTGGATGAGCTTCTTGTGGAGGATGTCTGGGTTGATGGTGTTGAAGGCAGACTGCCTTGTCTGCCGACTAATTTGACCTGTTAGGGCGACAGGCCTGCAGTCATTTAACCCTGTGATGTTGTGTCTACCTGGAGAAAACCAACCGAAGCACGCATGCACACACACACGCACACACACACACACACACACACACACACACACACACTGAGACAGTGACCTTGCTGTAAGGTGGTGGTGGCGGTGGTGCTAAACTCATGTTTGCGTCTCCCTTTGCATAATAGATGAAAGCATTTCCTCCAGAAGAGGAATTGTGCCCACAGCATTTGTTTTATGCATTTAGAAAACAATCCTAAATCAGATTTTATGAAAACAATACAATGCATCAATTCTGTCAGCAAAACCTTGTTCAGGTTGTGATATTTGTTGATCTTGCTTGAGAAATTCAAATCTGTTGGATCTGTGGTTACTGAAATATGTGGTTATTTGTTAAAATTGAAGTAAAAACATATTCATTTTAATAAGTATATGATTATTTAAGTGTCATTCATAAAAAAAATATAAAGTCATTTGAATTGAGTATTTATTTTAGTATACAGTATATGAACTGTATACTGCCATGTTACGAGCTGCAGCGCCTTTTGAAGTCAGTGTGCGGGGCTAACGATGCTCCAGTCAATTCAACTGGTCTGGGGTGGACTTGCTGTACAGGATATACCAATCAAATGTCGGTGTCTATCAGAGAAGTCATGCTGACAATTTACAAATAACTAATGAAAAATGTAAATAACTAGATGTAATTTCTAATATATAATCACTTTAAAAACAAAGTTTAATTAGTGAATTTCACATTTAGTGATTCAACTATGTATTTAGTTGATTTTTGACATAAAAATACATATTTAAACTAAATATTTACTACTTAAGGCAGTACAAGAGGAAGGCACTGTACAAGCTTTACAGCCACCTGACCTGTTTATTCTGACTGTGAAAATAAAAGGTTATTAAACGTTTTATTATTATTACGTATTTTCTGTTCACTTTGCTGATGGAAGGTCATGAAGACTGAACTTAGTTCATTTAGTTACATATCCAGATAAAAAACTGGTGGAGGTTTTGGATGAGAATTTAGCTCAGAGCTTTGTGAACTTTTACACAAGCTGACTCTAAGGAACATTGCTATCTTCACTTCAAATCATAAGAACTGTAGTTTTTAGTACAATTTCTGATAAATACCACATAGACAAATCCAGTACTCACAGTATTCGTCTAAGGCCCAAGGTTTTTAGGCTCTAGGCTAAAATAATCACCAGACCAGTTGCCAGAGCAGATTCACCTGCATTACTGACTGCTGTTATCACGGCCCTAAGATGAAGTGAGGACGCTGTTAAAAGGATCACACTTCATCTTTTGAAAGGTGTCCTTTTTAATTCACGCAGATAAACTTTATTTTCTATTCTTGCGTGCTCTCATTTTTTCATTGTTTAGCTTTCCAAACTGCCCGTCTTATCTCCAGCAGCTTTGTCTGGGTTGCCAGGCGCTGCCGCTCCGCAGGATGCCTCAGCAGCTCGCTCCCAACAGGGCTGGCATCCTTTTTAAAGTGCTCCTGTTGTCTCGTCTGCCTTGCAGTACACCTTTTTAATCATGCCTCCGTCTTTTGATTCCGCCACATTTAAGCCCCCCAAAAATGACGACTGTCTCTTTGCTGATACCGTGTCAGCAAGTGAGCGCCCCACGGGTTGGATATTTGCATATTATTTCAGCTGTGACTGTGGGAGTCTTCAATGGGAGCATTACCACTACAGAAAGAAATGAGCCAACACTTTCAGACTGATTTTTTTTCATGGGCTGTTCATGTTATTCGTTTCCATTATTAATTTAAATAAAGACTCATTTCTTGAGATTCTGAGTCAGTAAACTGTTTATTTTAGCTACGAAAAGAGCCGTTGTGGATTGCAGAGTTGTGCTTATGATCTTTTAGAAATAAAATGTCAAAAAAAGAGAACAGATTAAAGCGAAAATCGACTTCAAAAGGTTTGTTTTGTTCAGCTCTTTCTATTTTGTGTCCTTGAATGTTTTAAATCAATATCTGAGCAAATAAAGAAACCTTTTAAATGATTTGAAGATTTTTGGCCCCCACGCATGCAGTGCTTTGCAAAAGTATTTATACCAGTTAAAAATGTTCACATTTTTCAACTTAAAACCATAAACAGCAACATGTTTTTAGGATTTTATGGAATAGACCAACAATAAACAGCACATAATAGAAACAGAAGTAAGAAGATTCAAAAGACAAAAATTCTTTGTTAACTTGATGTTCCTAGAAACTCTTCATCGAATTTGACTGAGCTTGGGCTATAACAGAATGGGCCAATAAAAGCTGGTAGAAACATACTCCAGAAGACTTTCATCTGTTATTGCAACCAAAGGTGGTTCTTCGAAATAAACACTGACCCAGACGGACCACAAATGCCATTCACTTTTAATTTTTAGGGGTTTTTAGAAGCCATGTATTATTTTCTTCCACTTAATTAGTATGCATCTTCAACATAAAATCCCAATAACATACGATGAAGGTTTGTGGTTGTAAGGTGACAACAGGTGACAAAGCTCAAGGATTTTGAATCATGTGCAAGGCACTGTTTGTTCACCTTAGATTGCTCTTTGGCTGTATAGGGAGAACTTTTAGATGAATGTCTGCTCTGGCAGTTCTGCTGCACTAGATTAATTTACTCTCCAGAGTTTATTTAGACTCAGCTTCATCGTCACCCCGGCGAAGTCCCGTCTGCAGGGAGAGGCTTCGACGTCTGCTGCCACCCACCCCCTCATGTGTTCCCTAAGCAGATGTGACAAAAAAATTGTCGCGAGCAGTTTTCTAGGGACGAGCCTGGCTGCGCCCGTTTGATCGGCGTTATAATGATGCGCCCTGTTGCATGCCTCTCGAGCTGAATTTCATCACCAAGAAAAACAAACAGTGTGGAGCGAGGATCAAAGTATCATTTGAAATGCTATCATCAAACAGCACTGAATGGACTGACAGCTCCTCCCAGCTCCAGCTGAGAGAAGGAGCCTTTGTTTCTTGCTGCATCAGCTGGGACAGTGAGGAGAGGAGAGTCTGCAGGATGATGGCAGCGTATTGACTGCACACATATTGTATCGAGCAGATAAGCAGCTTTAAACCAATCAACCGGTGTCTCCGTACATTATGAGATTTTTTCCAACCTATTGGACGATATAAATGCACCTCTCACAAAATGCCCTAAGTTCCTTTTAATCAGAGCCACTCTCTGAGCTAAATCAATGCAGAGCAAACAGCTAAATCTATTAACGAGGCGTGCGTTCAATAGTCGTAATTTGTCTTCATGCTAACCCAAATGGAGTCTATTCTTAGACGTCGCTTTGTTTACATCCTTCCGACTCCAAGGCAGGCATATTCATCTTAAATATTCGGGCTGAATGGCTCTTTATAGCTTATGTTTGTGGCTACAAACGTTAACTCTTTCAAAGAGAGCTCAGAAGTGTTTTGAACGGCACTCCGCAGAGGCAGACCTGAAGGTGTTTGTCAATCTTACCTTTTCGTGCAGAAGTTTTGGCAGGTTGTGGCATGGGACACCTGCTCCAGAATGAATCTGCAACGTCTCTTTGCTTATGAGAAGCATCCTTTGTTTGGGTGAAATTGACTGAGAAGTCTGAGAAGCGTGATCCTCATACAGGTTTCATGTTATCAGATTCGTTTTCTCACTCTTAACAGAAACATTATAAAAGTATAGCAGCAGTGAGAAAGCGACCCATTTATTTCTGCTCATACCCTTTAAATATTTAAGCTTCTTCCTTCACCTCCGACCGTTCCGACTTGCCCTCTTCATCCTACTCCAATCATGCACTTATAGTTCAAAGAGATGCATTTTTCATTTCGGTTCTTGAAATATTAAAAGGCTTACGCAACACGCGCTCAGCCATGCGGACATAACAAGCATGTCAGGTCAGGGTGGAGCTGGGCACAAGGGTGATTTCCACATCTCAGTTTATCTGCATCCAGTTATTCATGCCACAACCTTTAAGGTAAGGAAACATCTTCCAAAAAATGGAACACTGTCCTCACATTCAGTGCAGTAGAACAGTAAATTTACTCATATATCATTTATTGACTCATTCAAATCATATTTTGTGAGATTTACTGCAGTGTCTATTGTGTAGTATGTTTAACAGAGTCAGGGAACTTTTCTGTGTATAGTACATCTATAGACTGATGTCTGAGGCACTACAGGGCTGCCTTGAAAGACCACCTACTCACCTGAATTTTGTAGCCTGTGAAAGACATAGTTGAACAGAAGTATAGTGAAAATACCCAGAAAGTAAAATTCATGGTAAACCTCATGCTCAGTGCAGTATGTCAGACTCATATAACACAAACAGGTGCCAGTTATTTTGCCACTCCACCGTTTGTATCTTTGTGGTTTTGGTTGTATGGTGCCTGACTTTTGTGTCCACCGTGAGGCAGTTTGGCCACCACAAAGGTGGAGGGGCCTGGGGTGGGGGTGGAACAATGGTCACCTGTAAAAATGTGCTCTTTAACCCACTACCCTCCCCCATTACCAAACAGTCTGGTAAGCAAGATATTTATGTAGGTATGAATTTAGTTCAGGAAAACTAATGTGTCATTGAGTTTTAATATTATTTATTAATGCATATGTCATTTTATTATCATTAATAATGCAAAGTTCTGATGTCAATTTCTTTATGAAAGTGCAATAAAAGCTGTTACTCTATGGCTTTTGGTTAGATGTGCCTACCCTTTAAAAATTTCTGGGGTGGGGTGGGGATGGTGACCTCAGGGACTTTCTTGTTTGACAACCAATGATTTGAAGTAATTTTCTTTAATACGTTCATAGTTTACTGTAAGTAAGTTTGGTTATATGCCTCCAATAAATCCCATTGGGGTTCTGTCATTTTTATAAGAGTCAGCTAGCCCAAACAGTGATCAGAACCACAGTCAGTGAAAATAGGGTGTATTATAAAATGTTTTGAAAATTACATATATATATCAGATGAGATTATTTATTGGCATAATTCATTAGAAAACCTAATTACTTAAGAGATATAAACCGATACATTATGTGTAAGTTTGTTTAAGTGTATGAAAATAAAAAAGGTTGAGAGGAATTAGCAAAATATGGGTACTAAACGAAATGATGAAGGAACCAAATGACCTGGAATGAACCCAGACCCACTTTTACTGGGTTTAAAAATTTTTTTAACATGAAGCAGCCCACTGATTGGCTGATAACAGTAGACAATGGATCTTAATATAGTTCACTCCTTTAGACAAAAGAGAGAGATCTTCTCAGTTCTAAAAATGTCAACAATCACATTTAGCTCCTTTAAACATGTAATGATTCCAAGGAACAATAGACAGGTTTATATTCAAAACCTGACACTTATTTAATTTTTATGGCTAATTACAAATCATAGTGTATAAATTATAGAGTATAAGCTTTTTGGATTTCTAAACTAATCAGAATAGTGGCTTAAATAAAGTCACTGATTGGTCTAGTTTTAGGAGGGACTTCTGTTAAAACATTAATGGCTTGGGAGTAAGAGTTTGTTTTGACTAAATGTAAAGCATGGCAAAGCCAGGTACGTATCATCAAATTAATTTTATGGATCTTGTCTTTATTTTACATAATTGAAGAATTTGTTTGTAAAAATGTTTAAACAGTGCTGTTTTAACACCCTTATGGCCTAAACTTTATAGGCCACCTTGGTTTATTTAGATTTTACGACTGAATAGTTATTCATTATTCTGCAGGGAGAGCTTCTACTTCTCTTTGACTGTAACCAGTTTGAAGGCCAGAACAATAACCTTGTATGCATGAATTGGATGGTAACAAGAGAGTTAAAATTGACAGCAACTACAAATATACTGTAAATGGACCACTTTTTAGTCCAAATTCCAGACTCATTTTGCTTCCTGATGACAAAACAATTCAAATATCTAAATAAGAGTAGCGGTTTTGGGAATAAGGCCTTTATAAAACACTGTTTATGTGAGCAAATACAAAAGGAGCGAATAAAACACATTTAAGGTAGAATACAAATACCAGGCAATTACATAATCAACATGCAACTAACATGAAAAAGGAATGGGAACTAGTTAATGTTTAAGCTGTTAACTTAATTCAGAATGTCTTTGTGGTGAACTATGAACATGAATTGATTCAGTTTAACCAGGGTGAACTGAGTTTAGAACTAGTTCTTGTGAAGGATGAACCGGTAAAACACTATTAGCAGTTTTCTACCAAAGAGGTTCCAGTTTTTAACTGGTTCTGTAAAAGAACCGTATTGCTTTCTCACCACCTGACAGCCAAGTGAGAACCACATCATTCAATCCTCTGGCCCAGCAGCGAACCGAGGCTGTGATAGCATGGGTTTTGGTAACAAGGCCAGAGTTTGTTTTGGTGGAAACACAAAGAACTGGTTTTCAGTGAGCACTAGAACCAACTGAGCACTGAAACTGGTTTGGTAGAAAAAGGGAGTTTGTTTGTTTTTCTGTGTTAAGTATACTTACAACTGCTTTGGAAAATAAAGATTTATTTGATCACATTCCTTTATTTATAGTCAGGAAAATGAGTTAACCCTTCATTAATCCAATAAGCTGAGGCTACCGATAAGAAAATACCTAATCTGCTAAGAAATAGCTGTACTTTCTTTCCCAGTTCTGCAGCTATAGACACTGCTCAGGTTGCAGCCAAATACGCACTCGGCCTTAACAAAGGCATTGACCCTTGGAATTATTGATGAAGCAGGACACTGCCAGGCCTCGGCAGGACAGTGTGAGGAGGGCACCAACAACCCGAGGGGGTGCCAGCGCTTAACAACTTAACAAAGAAAAGAAAGAGACGTGGGGATGGTGGTAGTGGAGGTAGCGGCTGTACACTTCTCTGCCAGAGAAGCGTGACTGATGTGAGGAGAAATGTTTGGGTGGTGAGGAGTCTGCACTGTGTCCCGGTGGAGCCTCATCAGTGGGAAGCCCACCCCTACACCACCCCTCCCAAATCCTAGACTGGAAGAGAGGGCTAAGTGGTGTGAAGCAAGGAGCTCTCCGACAAGCTCCATTACTCCTCCTCAGGCAATTCCCCTGGCCAGCCTGTCAGTGAGGAGGTGATTTGGTGGGTGTTGGGGAGTGCGAGGTCGATCAAAGAGAGTAGAACAGAGTGGGGTCTCATTCATTTACCCGTTCCCCCGTCAGCTGTGTATGCTTTTTAGTAACTTTCTAATGAAGGCTATAGAAGTAGTTAATTCTGACTCATTAGCTGGACTTTTCAGTGCATTAAGGGGTCATATTGCTGTTTCTCTGGGCCTGAGAGACAGATGAGTGGGAGGTAGAAACAGACAGGCAGAACTGTGTCACGGCTAACTTGGACCTTGTTAGTATTGATCCTCTCAGATTGAGCACCCTTTCATTTATAATTCATCTCCGTCTGATGGGCACAGATGGATGTTGGAGAGTTTTGGAACGGTTTTAGGATATTTTCATTAGGAATACGAACAGTTTTCTTGTGATAATAAAAAGCCACCAAGGGACTGAGAATCTATGTGGGTGGCTGTCCAGGGACTAATCCCTGCTCTGCCAGGTCTGATGGCCCTGGTGGCCTGTGGTGTGTAACAAGAAGCAGGGATATCTTCTCCTCACTGTGGTCCACTTCAGGGAATGTCAGTTTGAACAAGGCGAATGGAGGGGATCACTAGCCATTAATATTTGAGGAGCTCTCTGTGCTGCACCTGTTTACTTAACAGAACATGCTTCGGGGCTCCCCTGAATAGTGCAGAGGAGCTGACAGTGAGTGTCACCCTGTCACCCACTCTGCATGTCCTCCCCTCGCCTCCCCCCTGAGTTGCTGTACCTCTACCTGTCTCTTCCCCCATCACCCATCAGAGCTGCATTGTGCAGCCTCATACCTGTCATCCTCTGTTGATTATTTTCTGTCTGTGCAGCAGTGATTCATTTTATCTCCTTTTCAATTAGTAAAAATATCCCTGTTATTTGTCTGCTCACTATGGATGCTGCTGATGAGTCCTAACACTGTTTATTTGTCACCTGTGAGTAGTCCAAATTGAATAATGACCAATCTCTGCCTACCTTTTTCCACCACTCCAAGGGTAATGACAGGCATTCGCCCACTCAGGCCTTATATGTTCACCCTTAATCCTTCCATGTGCATATCAGTGCTCAGCTGAGTCAGTCACAGTTCAAGACTTTATGCAGCTTTAATAACATAGATTTTTTCCCCTCCATAATGTCTTGTTTTTGTATCACCTAACATATTCAGCCGAAGTAAAATGTTGTCATTTGAGATTCCTAGAAACCGGAGATGTGTGTTATCTTAGGAGAATCAGGGCCAATCTCTTATCACAAAGTGCTGCTTTTAGGCAGTGTTGTTCACAGGCCATACATAAAAGATGGACTTAGATCCCCAGAGAAAGATGAAATAAAGATGGGTAAAACATCTTTAAGAATCACCGATGACCAAGAGGTGATGGCGGTCAACGCACTCCCAAATAATTTAAAGCCATTTTCCTAATTATTTCCTCCTTTCAGCTACCTGGTTTAGGATTTTGATATCTTTTTGAAAAATTATTATTTAAGAAAAGTACATAAGGCTTCAAATATCTACAGCTTTGTTTATTTAAACTCAGAAATTTTAGTTCCTGAACTTTCAGACCCAACAAAATCCAAAAGTTGGTAAAATCTCTCCAGGCTTAGCATCAATCAGTATGCCTGTAGATAACAGGACATAAACAGTGGTGATAACTAAAGGTATTATTTGTTTTCATACTTTGTATGTTAGACATGACTCTCTATTTTATTTTTTTTATTATTATTAATTCCAATTTTTATGTAATTTCCATTTGCTTTCCATTTGCCTGTCACTTGTTATTAATACACTAAATTTAATCACAGATTAAGGAAGGAACAGATAAAGATAAATTAATAAAGATTATTCTATTCTATTCTATACTAATCTTTTGGCTCATATACAAAGCTCTTGGAAAACTAACATTGCACTTTACCTTGAACACCTCTTTAACACAGTGAAACATGGTAGTGGCAGCATCATGATGTGGGAGTTCTTTTAGATTTACAAATATGTCCTATTTTGTGTTGATCTTTCACATGAATCTCGATAAAATACATTGCTGGTACTGGGTGTAATGTGGCAAAGAGTTAAAATGATTCTCGGGCAATGGTTCTCAATCTATGGTACAAAACAAATTTGGTAAAAGAGTCAAAAACAATTTGGTACAGTTATTTGCAAGTTAAATAATACCAAATTAGCTTTTACGTTGAGCTAAGGAGCACCAGCTGAAAGACGGCTTGTTCAAATACATAGATCATTACTTCATCAGAACCTTCTCAAAAGAAATGTGCAGGGGATAGATTTCGAGAACTCCCAGTTTAAACTGAAGCAGCCATAGGTAGCTACTAATACTGTGTTTTCATTGTCCTCTTGAGTCAGTATTGGGATCTGGGAAAGATATCAAATCTAACATAATCATATTACAGTTCTGAGTAGGATTTGTTAAATGATGTGCTCAGTCAACTATTATTAGCAAAACGAGCAAATAATAATGTATTTTTATTTATTTTTAATTTTTAAACACTGTAGCTACATTAGAGGAAGCTGTGTGTGAACAATTTACTGAGATAACATAAAAGTTTAAAAGTGCAAATAAACATTTTTACTGCACCTATCAGTAAGTTGAATCTGGATAGGCATGTTTCCTTCTCTTTGTTTTTATGACGTTATATAACTGAAAAAGTCCAAGTCCTATTGTAGCACTGTTTTAACATACTTACTGAGGTGGCTCTTGTTATTAAACATTTTGAGAACCACTCCACTCAGGCTATGGATACTCTTGCGAGGGGCTGTATATGCTGCCCCTTGCAAGAAGAGTGCAAAGAAAAACTTTAGTCAAATTTAGATTACAAAATCTTTTGACTCAGCAAATAAAAAAAATTAAAAATGTACATGTATTGTTCTATATTTATTGTAAACAAAATAAAGTATTGCAGTACTAAGTACTTTTCATTGTTGAAGGTGCAATGTGAAACCAATGGACACAAACACATGCTGTCCTAAACATTCATTCCAACTAAAAATAATGCTGAAGAAAACTATGATTTAGTCATTGGTTTTAAATCTTTCTCTCATAAGTTTAAAACCAAGCCATGCTGAATTTTTAGATTAGGAGAAAAGGAGCTCCAAAAAATTTTTTTCAAGCAGTTGTAGATAATAAAATTATATTTCTGTGTTGTTGAACATATTTCACAGCAAAAAGAAAAGCAATGTAATAAACATTGATCCTGTTCCCTCCATCCTCCACATTCTTTAGCTTTTTCAATTATTATTATTTTTTTGCGTCATGTTGTTTGATTTCTCGGATTCCTCCATGAGTGAGCATGAAATCCCAATGTCAGACTATATGATGCACATTCTGTCGTTCTAACCATGGAAAACAGCTTCCCTGTTCCCTTCTGTTTTTAAAGTTTTTCTGTCTTTAGGCTTGTGAATTATGTCTGCTGCAAGCCAACAGTTGGGGCTTCTCATTGGTTATGGTTCCAGATTACTACAAAGTTAAATAGCCTAATAGGTGTAGGACCATATGTTCTTAACGTGTGTTCAGACAACACAATGGGGTGCTAATTCCTCATTAACTGGATGTGCAAGTAAGCAACAGAAAATTTGTTTTGGGTGAAACAACATAAGTTTTTCTTTTCTTTTTCAAGTGCTTGTGCTGCTACCTGATGGATGACTTACTGGGTGGTGAACCATATGACCCATATTAAGAATGCTACTGGAATGCCAAGAACATCCTTAAAATTGTGGCTTCATAGTCTTACTAAGAAGTGCTCTGGGGACTTCCACATGCAGATTTTCAGTTAACCGACCAGATGAGTCAGAAACGCATAATTCAGGTCTCTTTCTGATCAGTGAATGCAGCATACCTAAGAACCAGGTCGTGCTAACTACAGGTCTCTTTTGTATAGGAGATGTTATTAATTGAATAATTATGACCTTTATTCGACCAGGTGAACCTTCATTGAGATTAAACATCTCTTTTCTAAGAGGGACCTGGAAAAATAAGAAGACTCAAAGTTAGCTAATTTCAATATCAGTGAGGTGTAAACATTAAGTTAGAGACAGTAGAAAGATTCATGAAGCTGTTTGAAGAAAACTGTATTTATAACTAACACATAAGTTGTTGTTGATTTGGTGACGACAGCAATGAGCTGTGCTGTCAACACAGTGGCTTGGCTGCTGTATGTTGGGAGTATTCAGATTCTTCTTGTGAATATATTCAAAAAGAGACTTGCTAGACAAATCTAGATAAGTTTTCTGGTGTAATTGGAAACCTTTTGGAGGTATCGTTCTTAGCCTTCTTACAGTGCAGGTGGTGTTTCTTAAGGCACTCATAGTTAGCCCAGTCCTAACACAACAGTCCTGCCCAGCTGCAGTCAGGGGTAGGACATTATCAGCCGTCTTTGTCCAGAATTGTAAAGGAATGATGCAGTCCCTGGTTAAAAACAGATAAATACATAAAACCTTACATAAATGTGTTTTTTTGAGTCACTTTTTCCATTTCCAAGACCAAATGAAGGGTTGGAATTGTGACATAACAAAAGAATTGACAGAAAATAATGTTCACTGAGCATTTTAAACGTATTTATATTCTCTTTGTTACAGAATCCATTACAGCTACATGCATTCAGCAAGTTATTGAAATTGCATTATGTCATTTTGCGACTTTAGAACAGCCTATTTACCTACCAAGGAGTAGTGTTCAAAAAAAGCAGTCAGGCACAGGAGGTCAATCCATACCCGCCTTTGGGACGTTTCATTAAATTTGGCAAATAAATCAAACTGACCCAGAGTTGCCTTCAGTAGATGCCAGAAAAGTTGCTCTGTCACGATTGTCATCACAATATTAATCACAACTGCTTGTGTTTATCTTTATTGGCGGCAAGCGTTTAAACTCTGCTCGCCAATATTATGCACTCCTGATCAAAATCTTAAGACTGGGGAAAAAGTTACAATTATTCACATGTCATGCTTCTGCATCTTAACTCAATTAAAAGTTGAGCTTCAAAATGCAAAGAGAAGAAACAGGATGAAGACACAAAACAAGTTATTGGAGACGAAATTTAAACTCAAACAGGCTGTTCATCCGCTGATTGAAAGGTTACCTTATTTACCAAAAGAAATAAAATAGAGCTTAAAGTGTCAAGAAATGACCCGGTAGTGAGTAGTCTCGCTGTTCTTGTTCATACATGATTTCAATGAATTTAGGTCAGAGGAATATGCAGAATGGTCCAAAATAGAGATGTTATTCTCCTGGAATAAGTCCTTTTTGTCAGACCGGTTGGGTGAACTGCAGCGTTGTCCTGTTGAATGATCCAGTGACCTCACAGGCAACGACCATCAGAGATACCCACTGTAACATCTCACATAGCATGTTGAAGTTCCTGCACAACCTCAAGCTCCGTCAATCCATTGAAGGACTAAGTGTCAAGTTCAGGATGAAGCCCCCTCTGCTGTGCTGAGTAGAAAACATGTCTGCAGTAATATATTTGGTAATCTTTGTTTATTGCAGCAGAAAATAGGAGGGCAGTACGATGTTCTAGCCAAGTCATTTGTAGACCTTAACTCAGTGTTTCACTGCCGAAAGAGCAGATGTAACCAGATGACACCTTTTCAATGAGACCATGTTGTTCAGATGGAATAATGCATTTCATTTTTTCCAGTATCTTTAAAGATTATACACTATCTAACCCAGATAAGCAAGATACTTTACTGTTTAGTTAAATATTTGTTTACTTATTATTTGCATGTATTTGAAGTCATTTCGTCATCACAACGTTCACCATCATTATACTATGAATTATAGAATAATATTTGTCAAGGATCTGACAGTCTTCCAGTTTAGTACGGGGCTATCCTCTTGGGTCTACCACTTTGGATTTTCTTTTGCCCCCACCCTCTCAGGATCTTTTAAGAATTTTTAAATCATCTTCTCACTGCATCTAACTTCTGCAGAGATGTAGTGCTGCTAGAGGCCTTGTTCATACAGCTCAACAATCATGGCATATTTTTGGCTTTGCCATCAGGGGGGCATGACAGTTTGAAAGCCTGATAGAAAATTACATGAAAACCAGATTTATGCAGGGATTTTAACTTTTTAAGCTAATGATCTTAAACCCTTGATCAGCCATGGACAGCCTGTTTGGGTTTAAATTCAGCTTTCAATAATTTGCCTAGTCTTTTCTTGCTCCTAATTCTTTGTATTTTTAAACTATGCGTACATTGTGGTTGTGAAGACTTGTAATTTCTTACCTGGTCTTAAGATTTTAATCAGGAGTATATCAGAACTCTTGGATGGCCCTTCACTGCCCACCCCAAAGCTAGAGTTTAGTGTTGCTAAAGTTCAGGAGTAAGAGTGAGGATGATGAGAGAGGGAGGAAAACCATGCTTAATTGCAATAGATAATGTCACTGCAATACTATTGCAAAGTAATGTTTTCCTTAGCTCCTTAACTTTGTTTAATCTGTTTAGGCTTTCAGCCGCTGTCTGTCTGAAATAGGCTGGATTTGGAAATTCAATTAGCCTTTTGGAAATCTCAGTGATTGATGTTAGTAGTAAGCTAGCAAAGCCATTAAGCAAATCCTGCTGGTTTTCTGACACATTTGACACAAATGATCAGCACAGGTGAGTTATAACTTCTGAGGCTGATGGCACCTGGCATTAATCCATGTCTTTTTCAAAAACTGAGTCTATATTCTGTCAGGGCTTGCGAGATAGAGGACCCCGGAATGCAGACTAGCAGGCAGCATGACGGTAAGTGCAAAAGGATTTAATAACAAATAACAAAAAAAAAACCTCACTCACAAGGAGAGGCAGGAACAAAACAATAAACGGACAGGCAAGACAGGCTTGGCATGGCCCACAAAACAAGCCGTGAGCATGATTTGGCAACAAGACATGATTTGAGAAATGTTTCCGCAAGGAATAAACAGGACAGGTGTGTATATATGGAGTGTGACCAGGTGAAAAAAGAAGACAGATTAACTAGGTGCAGGTGAACCGGATAAAGTTAATTAACAGACAGAACAAAACGTGGCTGGAGCAAAAACACAGAATCTTGAATACAAACAAACAAAAACTAAAGCATGACCAGAACCAAAAACCAAAATTGACAAAACATGAACAAGACTAAAACATGACCAGAAAAATAAACAGAAACATGATTCAAAACCTGAACTGTGAATAAGACCAACAAAAACCCAAAAACACCCACAAATCATAACATAGTCAGAGGCCAGCTATACAGACAAGGAAACAAGTGAAAATAAAACAAATCACATCAGGTGAAGGTTTTCCAAATACCTTGTCATATCTTGTTTGTCTCTAAAGCATTCAAAGTTACATTTCTGATAAGCCAACTGCCAGGTAGCTCTTTGTTTCCTGTGCATATAGGAGATACTTGATATAAAAGGTCATACGTTATCGATCTCGATATCCATCACTTGCCAAATGATCCTTTGAGTAAAGGCCTGGCATTGTGGAGGATACACTACAGAGACAAAAGATGTGACTAAACACAACAGATCAGGCGGGATTTAAAATAACCTCTTAAGGTCAAATGTTCTTTTTATCTTTGTCTCTTTTTTCCCCCCTGCTATCTGGAAGCTCTCTGTTCTCCCGAGTTGAGCGGGATTGTCACAGCTGTTCGCAGGATGCCGCTACTCCTCATTAAACAGCAGAGATTTCCTGGCCTGCTTTGAATCTGATTCATTTCTGCAATCTCAAAGACGAAGGTGAAGGGCACTCATCATTTTTTGGCCGAGACCGGACTGGGCTGAGAGGGAAGGCTATTTCTGTTTGTGTAGGAAAAAATTGTTTCAGGCAGCCTGTACCACTCCAGACCACCTCCCATCTTAAGCTCTGTCTCATGCGAGTTAGATTGCAAACCTTTTAGGGTGTCATTGGATCTTATGCAGCATTTTTGTTCAATTCCAGCCTGTGTTTTGTTCAAAATTGCACAGTCAAACAAAGCCGGGCAAGTCTGAATGGTGCTCAGGTGTAGATGCAGGTAGTCTGGGGTTATACTTAGACCCTCTGCAGTAGGATGGATGAATTCATGTTGATAGAAGCTAACATTTTTTTATGCTGTAATCCTGTTGTCCTAGGGAGGAGATTAACTAAAGAAAATACACTGTGGAGATAGAACAGTCACTTACAAATGTTATTTGTCGGCCCACATGCAAAACACTATGCATGGTAGAAAACTAACACAGCACATCAAACTGAGCTCGCCTTTCCCACATTAAAACATGGTAGTGGTAGCATTATGCTGTGGGGATGCCTTTCTCTTTGCAGGGACAGGGAGATTGATCATAGTTGATGGGATGACTGATGGAGCTGAATACAGGATACTGCAGAAGGAAACGTTTAAGAAGTTGCAAATAAATTGAATCTAGTGCAGAGGTTCACCTTCCAGCAGAGAGAGAGAGAGATTGTCTTTATTGTCATTCAACATAACATCACAGAATCAGGACAACAACCCTAATCATACAGCCAGAGCCACAATGGAACGGTTCAGATCATAGCATACTAATGTGTTAGAATGGCCCATTCAAAGTCCAGACCTAAATCCAAGTAGGGAATCTGTGGCAAGTCATTATAAACTCTCATTGTGTCCACTCTATCTCCATTTAATATTTTTTCTGTCTTTGTTAGTTTCAAAGAGATTATTTAAGTGCATAGACGGTGGAGGATGTTACATTATATTTGGTTTTCAAAGTGCTTAAAGACATCACTGAGTTTCTTTGAAAACACACAAAAGACTTTCACCATCCACTGCTTATTGATTTGTACTTCAAAAATATCATGTTCAGAGTCTGAGGGCTGTGTGCGGGTATGAAACAGATAACAGTTTAGAAAGAGGTGCAACAGCATCAGGCACACACTGTTTGTAAAAACAAAGTTCTCTGGTTGATAAATTTTTTAAAAAAGGGCACCATGAGCTGTTTGTTAAGATGGCACAGATGTGCAACAAGAACAATCCAAATCCGGATAATATCCCACGAGAGGTGTTGGGTTTAACCACAGCATTTGAGATCAAACTGTTGACAAGACCCATGGGTGCGCTGGTGACTGGATCCCCTTACAGCACAGCGGTATGGGTACAGATGCCCTCGTTAGGCTAAGAGGGTCAAAATTAGACAAGTGCGGTGGGGTAATAACCAACGTGAGGGAAAACGTGCTCAGGAGCAGCTGCTGAGAAGAGGGCTGTAGAAGACTTGAATATTAAGTATTTGGTGCACAAATCAACACACTTTTATCAACAATTGATTAAATAGCCATGCATATTGTAAGAAGGTTTGGTCTAGAGTAAAACCATTGTCCTCTATTTTATTTATCTATCCTAAGCTCTGTACAGCTATTAGGACTCTTTTTAGTGCTCATTTACATTCCCAACCCCACAATATCTTGTTGTCAGCTTAATTTTAAGCTGCAGCCTGCAGCTGTTTTTGAATTAAAGAATGTTCAGATAAATTCAATAAACCAGGTGCCTGCTGAGAAATTTCAAAATGAAACATTGTGAACAACAGTGAGCATTTGTTTGTCGAAGCCAGTGTTTTTCTTGTCTAATTTGATGTGATGAAAGGTAACTCAGCTTCACTTTATTTAGAGAGAATCTGTCACATTTGACATGTGATGTATATTGTTTTTGATGTTGAAATCAGAGGAGACCCAACTTTAAAACAGGGATAGAAGGATAAACCTGACAGTTTTAAGCTCTTTAGAGTTTTTATCTCGAAAGAACAGAATACTGATGTAAGACATTTTAAGGTTAAACATGGAACATTATGTGAATTTCAGCCTAAATTGGCAGGTTATTTTAACACTTAAAGAAAATGTAGCACCAATTCATAAGCTGTAAATCATTGACACCAACATCAGCATCAACAGCCACCCTTGGTGCCACACAAAGGGGTGCCCACTCCACATTGACTGAACATGCAAATAAGGGATGGAAAACTGTTATGAGCAACTGACAGATAACTTGTTTCTTTTTTTTGCACCGTGGTCAGGACAGCACTGGTTTCCTGACCACGGGCAGAGTGCCAAATCCCCCAATGCTGATGTCACCCTTCACCGACTGATGGATTGTGGGCGTTCAACCAGTGCCGGCAGATTTCCAGTGCAGAGGAGAGCCTTACTATTTCTAACACTCTGGCCTTGTACACATTTGTCATTTTAAAAGGTTTCTCACAAACATGTAGCAAAATGAGCCTTGCGATGCCATCCACTGAAAGCTATGCTTTTCTGTAGATCTGGCCACCAATTCATTAGATTACTTTGGTTCATGTGGCAGAAAGAGACACTGTTTCAAAAATAATAGGTAGCTTTGGGAATCTGGTGAAATAAAAGGACTAGACAAAGCATGTCATGAATTGACTTTCTTGTTAAATAATTTTTTAAGGACCCTTCTCTAAAGCGCTATTGGCCATTCTCCTTCAGGTGCCTGTATTTTGCCTCTTTTTTTATAAATACAAAAAAATGCGCACAAATAAATGAATGAAATGCGTTTTCTTGTTAAGAAAGAATAATCAATAGCTGCTGCTTTAGTCATAGCAGCAGGAAAGTCTTTGGCTGTCAGTGTCTTTGTAAAGTGTGTGCTGCGTGGATGACAGCGGGGATGTAGCCGCTTCAAAGCTCTCGGCGAGACTCTAAAGTGAGAAACACAAAGAAATTAAATCTACGACAAGGAGCTGCAGTCTGACTGACGACGGCTGTCACATGGCCTGTGGCTTTCTTTTAACCAGTGTGGCTCAGCTCCTGCTCTGCACAGCTTCCCACAGAAAATCTTACTAATGTTAAAAGAAGAAGGATTTCATTCTCTGTAGGTTTTGCAGTAATATTATTGGAAATGGGTGCTTGTGCATTATGAGTGGAGATTGAGAGCTGCTGCTTACAGTGTGTGTGTGTGTGTGTATGTGTGTGTGTCCTTGCTCCCGTGGTTGTGGGTCTAATTATCAGGCCTCTGAGAGGAGCCAGAGGCCAACAGGTGTCTCGAAGAGACCGTGTTGGATCAAAGCCAGTGAAAATAATTGCACAACCCAACTCTCCTACTCCTCGATAAGACAGACTGCCTGCTGCCTCACACTCAGACAAACCACATCTTGACAACTCTTTGTGCTCGTAGGCCAAAGAACACAATCAGCCACATTAACGCTCTGTGGTGAGATGATGGCGAGCCGACAGACGGACGGCCGGACGGACACCTTCCGGCTCTGTGTTTGTGCGCGCATATGTCTGAGTAAGGGTGAGGGAGCGAGCACAGACGGACTGATGCAGAGTAAAGTCACTCAGTTGAATATTTTATCTGTTCATCATTAACATGCTGCCAGAAGCAGACTTTAAAGGACAGACGCACGCTCCACCAGTGCGCTGGCATTTTCTTGGCCCCATTTCAAAGCGCGTCTTTGAAGTGTCTTAACTAACAACAGCCGAGCCACATTTATCTAAAACTACAGTAGGACGATAAAGCTGATCAGTTCATCAAAAAGAAAGGGCTTGGCTTGATTCAATTCAGCACCACTGGACTTGCCCCTTGTTGATGGGACTAACCTTGAAACAGTCTGATTAGATTTCTTGTCAGAAAGGAGATAAAAGATTTCCAGCTGTGAGTGGAAAATAGCATGTGAAAAGTCCTGAAATATCCAATTACTGAAATACCACAATATAATGTCAAAAATGATGCTGTTAGAGTGTGAAGGAAAAAACTGAAATTGCTTCCTTTCACTATCACGGGCAGCCACATTGCTTCGTAAACAAACCCAGCTGCATCACGGTGATCGCTCACTGGCAAATAGAAGCTTGGAAAGCTCAGCTCAAAGCTTCATCAACTTTAGATGAGATGTTTCATTCACATTTTGATTAAGACTTCCTTTGTGTTTTTCTTTGTGTGGGATGCAACATTGTCTTTGAGACACGTTGAGAAAACAAATGTCACAATTGTTTTTGTTGCAGTTCAAATGCTCCCAGAGATGTAGACTCAAGTCTGCAACAGACTCAACTCCTATTTAAGTTGCAAAAATAAAGACTTTAGACTTGAATTGGAGTCAAGCTTTACAGAATAGAGACTTAACTCTGATTTGAGGTATTTGCATTTGTGAACAACCTTATCTCAGGTAATCACGTCTCAAAGTAAAGTGAAATAAACCAAAGTTATCTCTGACGTTGCTTTTAAGCTAACTGCATCAGTTCCGGTTCTTCAAAATGAAAGCACTTCCTCCTTGACTCTTTAGGAAATTTGACAGTAACTGATATTAACCTATTTCTACTAGTTTTCTTTAACATAATGACCAGGCCTCCTTAAAGGGATCATTTTAAAACTGAGGTTCTGTTAAAAGTTTCTAAGAAGTTATTGTTTTACCTGCAGTAGATCTGTGGTTTCCAAAGTTGGGGTCTGGAGCCAAATTGTGGTTGCAAAACATCAAGTGTGGGAACTTCAAATCATGTTCAAAAATTAAACTAAGTATTATAGTGAGGCATAAGTGTGCTATGAATGTTAGAAGAAGAGAGAAAAGAAAACAGTACTTGAAAACAGATGAAAGCAGTTATGTGGGCTGTTAGTGCTTTTTGTCTCATGACACCCCTGTTTCAACCCTAGTCTGGTTTAACGGGGATCTTTTTCTTATTTTGTGGGATGGAAATTGAAAAGTTTAGGAGCTGTTGTAATAGAAAACTCCAAGCTAAAAACAACCCATCACAGTTATAAACGTGTACTTAGAAAGGAACATGTGAATTGTCTCCGTTTAGAGTATCTAATTAATAGAAAAGTAAGGCAGTGTAAAAATCAATGAAATAATGTTCCCTTAAGGTGTTACAATATTTGCATTACTTTTGTGTTAGGTAGTTCTCTAAATGGGTCCGGACACTTTTAGTGTTCCTTATATGTTTATCATGGGAAGATCTTTGGTGAAGCACCACCTCCTACATCCATTTAGTGTGTAAATAATCATCTTCTTTGTAGATACATATACAATGCAAATGTGATGGTTTATAGATTAACTCATAAAGTTTGCATTAGTCAGTGATGGTTTTTGAGACTAGTTTTGAGGCCGTAGACCGCTGAACTTAGCCCATCTTGGACTAGTTGTTAGCTTTAGCTGATCAACTCATCTGGATTTATACTAAATGAACCCATACAGAGAGTTATTTGCTGCAAGTAAGTTATTAATTGCTTATCACCTCTTAACTAAACCTCTAATCAAACATTTTACATTATTGATGAAAACTAACATTATGTGATGATGTGATTCTGATTTTGACTGCTCTCCTTGCAAAGATTAAACCACACACTGTATCTTCTAGTCCTTGCAGTTTTATAGTGGATTTAACTTGTTCTTATAGATTAATTCTGAGTGGTTTTAATGAAAGGAAGTTTACAAGGAACAGTGGGAAATTAGAGATTAAATGTGCCACCACCTGACATTGTTCTGAAAGGAGATACGTGCTGTTGTAACATGCTTGTAGCTGTGCCCTGATACTGTGAACCCTGTCATCATTCTGCTGTGAGCTCTCCAGAGGTCAGCAGTGCAGCATCAAATTTGTCAATAACCCTTAGCATGAAATGAAATGAAGAAATGAGAAGATAAATATAACTAGAAACCTGCAAGCAGCTTTGAAGGCCCTCGCACCCCTCAGCGCAACTCGGGCTGTTGAGCGACCACGGGAGCCTGGCATCTCCTCATACACGGCACCGACGATGACACTGCTTCCCTTCAACACGTCGTCACTAAGTAGTACTGTGAGCAACATGTCATATGATCTTCGGTCATGCAGAGTTTCGGTCTGGCAAAAAGCATTCAAAATTTCGAGTAAATCGGACCTTCCAGAAGGACGCTGCAGTCGCTTGTTTGTTTGTGGGTGGGGCAAAAACGACATCATCAATTGACTGTGTCAAAATGTCAATCATTAACTCATGATCATGTATACTACATTTTAAGTGGATCCGATGATGTATGAGGGAGATATAGCCCTTGAAGTGTCCTAGGGGGCGCTATTGATCCAATTTTAAATGTAATCCAATAGAGCTGTTTAGGGGCTGACAAAGATCAACCATATTCAGTTTGGAGTGAATCTGACCTTCCATATGGAAGCTACAGTCATTTGTTTATTAGTGGGCGGGGCTAGAGTGATGTAATGTATTGACTGTGTCAACATGTCCAGCATTGATACATGATGATGTACAGGAAGTTTGAAGTGGATCCGATCGGGCATGAGGGAGCTAGAGCACTTGAAGTGTCGTAGGGGGCGCTGTTGAGCCAAATTCATATGTAATCTAATAGAGCTGTTTAGGGGCTGACAAGGATCAATCATATTGAGTTTGGAGTAAATCGGACCCTGAATGTGTAATTTAGAGGCAAACGTATCGCCATGGCGTCACATCAGATTTCGCCACGCCACCACGGTCACACCCTCCAGCCAAACCTGTCAGTACTGGAGATGAAGTTAGACCATTGTGTTATCTGTCATTGGAGACAGTTTCATGTTGATTAGTTGAAGGAGATCAAATATGGCCCACACTAAGTGAAACATGACACTTCCTGTTCTGAGGGGGCGGGGCTTCGATGATGTCAGCATCTGACAAGTGAATATTGTTGAGGCCTAGAGGCAGATCAATCCCAGAAGGTTTCATTTGTCTGTGACTTTCCTTGTAGGAGCTATATCAATTTAGTGTTTTATGGCGAGAAGTCATATTTTGAGGCGTGGCCACGCCCACACGCTTTCATGTATCAAAATGTTTTTGATAACTTTTGATCCCCGGTGCCTTAAGACCATACTGAGTGATTTTGAAGTCTGTAAGTCAAAAGCTGTAGGAGGAGTTTGCTCAGATATGCGTGCTAGAAACGGTCAAAACTGTGTCAAAATGGCAACTTCAAGCAAAAATGGCCGACTTCCTGTTGGGTTTGGACCAATGCTCCAATAGAGTTTTTTGTAGGTCCTGAGAAGTTATATAGGTGTACCAAATTTCAGATTCCTCGGTCAAAGCATGGCTTGGGGCTGTTTTTTTCTAATTTTGTAGGGGGCGCTGTGGACGAATTAGGCCACGCCCACCGAATATGTCATCAGATATCTGTTGGAGACTGGAGAAGGATCAATCACATTGAATTTGTTGCAGATCAGATGATCTATGTGGAAATTAGAGGCAAACGTATGGCCATGGCGTGACGTCTGACTTCGCGGTGCCGCCATGGCCACGCCCTTTTATGAAAAGTCACTGTGCCTCAAATGAAGTTAGACCCAGTAGTTATCTGTCTTCTGAAACACTTTCAAGTTGATTGGGTCAAGAGGGTCAGAGAGGCACCTTTCCAAGTGAAAAAAGTGACTTCCGGTTCTGAGGGGGAGTGGCTTTGATGATGTCACAATATGACCCCATAGGATTGTCGGGAACCCGAAGGTCCTCCTTCATGCCAACTTTGGTGTGAATTGGAATTTTTTTGGGAAAGTTATTGCAATTCTTCACTTTCGGCGCGAGTGCCAACTTCGTGCCACGGCAACGCCCCCTAAACATGGCCGAAAACTCAGGATTTTGATAACTTTTAATCCGCCATCCCTTAACTGCATGTTGACCAAATATGAACCCGATAGCTAAAAATCCCTAGGAGGAGTTCGTTAAAGTTGGAGGTGAGTAAAAGTAAAAAATGGGCAAAAATCGGCCTTTGAGCCAAAATGGCCGACTTCCTGTGCATTTTAGGGCATACCCCCAAGAGACTTTTTGTCTTGGTTTGAGACGTTCTAGCATTGTGCCAAATTTCAGATCTGTACGACTTACGGTTTGGCCTATCTCACGTTTGTGGGCGTGGCTAAGTGGTTTTGCCACGCCCACTGACGACGACATTAAAGAACAAAAATTTCACACGGGGGACAATTTTGGGTAAAATTTGGTGAGTTTTGGGATATGGCAAAGTCCCCATATTGCCCCGCCAAAAGTCCCCGGAATAATAATAAGAATTCGAGCGATTACAATAGGCCCTTGCAGTTTTCCTGCTCGGGCCTAAATATACTCGATTACAAGAAAAAGTCTAATTGTTTTAGAAGACAACGTAATATGCTTTTTAGAAATATAAATGTCATCACTTTCAAATGACTCATATTAAAAACATAAGCCCCTTTTCGATTGCATGGTGAAAAGCCCCAGGCTTTGGAAAGCCCAGGTCGCATTTCAATACAATTTACTCGGGTAATTTCACTTTCCGGGGGCTTTACTTTCACGGGTAAATGGTCCTACCCCGGAGATGGTCTTTTCAGCTTTCCACGAGATTTGTTAAAGGGGCGAAACTGTGTGCAGGGAGGCATGGCACCAGCAGTGCAGTATAGGCGCAGGTTACTATACAAATTAATCATTTTTATACCATTAATGTTTTTACAAAAAGTAGTTTTAAGATGTTTTTAAGCAAGAAAGTAGACCTCTGAACTTCATCTGTGCAGTTAGTTTGCCAAGTTTGAGCCTACTTTGAAATGTTTCGCAGCAGCGGAGCTCCGCTTACAGGCTGGTCTGGCTGCTAAGCTAAGCTAAGCTAACCAGGCATTTGGACCAAGACTTTTTACCGCTGCCTGATCTCGGTCCGGCACTCTGGGATTTCCTGCTACCTGTAAATATAAAGCGTTTAGTAGGTATATGGTGAATAACCACATAAGTACCAGAAAATAAAACTGAATATTTTTTGCCGGAAATTTGTTACACTTTAAGTTATTGTTGGCATTAATTATAAACTATTTTGCCACAGTTCTGTAAGACAAATATTTTAATGCAGAACTGATGATCAGTGGACTTTGCATTTTCCATGTATATGTGATTGTCTTTTCATGTAAACCTAACTTAGTGGAGTATTAACTCTTATATTTATTTCTCTTTTATATGTATATTTATTTATCCAATATTTTAGATTTTTCATAGTTTAATGCAGACAATTCTGCAGGAGGAGAAACCACAGGTCCAGGTTTGGAAGCAGTCTACCAGAAGCTCAGTGATCATCTTCATGTCCTGCCATCATCTGCTCCACTGTAAACGCATTTTCTACTTTATATAAATATTTGCTTATGATTAAACAGTCAAGGTGTCAATTTCCTGTACTTCTGGACTGCATATCAGTTTTTTATTCTAATAAATAAAATTGTTACTTAACAATTTCTGTATTTATGTGATATGAGTTTACCTGATGATAATAAAAGAAATATATGTATGTTAGTCAGTGTTTAGTAGTTATTGTAAATAAATCATCCAGTTTCAAAGCAACACTTCTGGCCTAAGGCAGTTTGGTAAAAAAATATTGTAAAAGGATGATTTAAACTTTTCTTGCTTATGGATCCATTGCAACTTAAGGAATAATGGGAGGAATTAATTAACTGTATAACTATAAAGCTGCTCATTGTCTATTAATCAGCTGAAACCAAAACATATTTATTAGTCTTTCAAACGGAGTAAAGGAGTAATGCCATCTGCTGGAATGAAGATGTATTCCAGTTTTCTTCACAATTTTCCCATTGGTCATCAGGCTGATTTAAATAAATGGTCCATGGCCTCTTTAGGCGATGGAAACGTACGAGAACGTATTAGATTCCCCAGGATTCCTATTACCAGGGTAAAACAAATACTGGGGCTTTATATCCTGGGGCTTTTGGTGGAAAAGGGGCTAGTTACATTCGGTTCCAGTACACATTCTGACCTTTGAATGAGGACCTTTCTTTTAAGATAGACATAGATGATGGTCTAGGTCATGCTTCGTTTGTTCTTGCAGAGACACTCATATTTTAAGAAGGTGATTTGCTCTATTTATAATAAATGAAACTGGGAAATCCCATGCAGAGCAGCCCTATACATAGTGAATGTTATTGCAAATAATCTAGATGCATTAGAAAAGCAGTGAGAATTAGTAGGATGGCTTGACTTGAAGCTTCATAAACACGGTTAATTGAAATTTTTATGACCAAATGCTGTTAGGGTGAAAGAGGATCACACAGCTGTGCTGACAGGTCACCCAGAGGGGCTACAACCACCATCACCCTGTTAATGATACTTAACTTACTCCATGAAGGATTCACACTCTGAGACTTCCCAGGATTTTGCATTGTTATAATATTGTGTGTTACTTCATTTATTTCTACTGCACTGATGTTGTAATTCAGTGCATTTTCTAAAATTCCTAACTTTTCTATTGGGTGGGTTTGAGTAGACCTATCATTTGGGACTGACGTACCCAATATGAGGTCACAGAGGTAATAGATCAAGTAGGGGGGATCGCTCTCCCCAGTGATGCTATCCACCTCATTTTGATGGATTCCAAGGTGTTCCCAGGTCATATACTGTGCTCTGTTAGGCAGTCTGCATTTCTGTTAGGGACTTTAAAGGTCAAAAGGTCAATCAGCCCCACCACAATAACCAAAGTTGGTATCAATCAATTTTGTTACGTTTGAGCTGGTTTGTGCTGCTAAACTTTTAATTTTTGCCATTATCATTTTGAAGATAATAATAAATATTTCCAGAGGTCATCAAAGGTCAAACATCCCCCCAATATTAACCAGATCAAACAAAATTGGTGCCAATTAGTGCTGTTATATTTGTGTTTTTTGTGCAGAAAAAGATTTTTTGTGCTGCTTCAGTTTAAAAGACTTAAAAAAAGATTTACATAGATGAAAGGTCTACCAACCACCCCAAATCAAACAAAACCACTGTCAGTACATTTTGCTACATTCTTTTGAAATGGTTTATGCTGCTATTTTTTATTTTCATTTTGCCTCTATCACTCATAAGATTTTAAAGTTTTGGTCTTCAAATCTTCAACCAGCCAGTCCACATTAAAACCAGTGTTAGCACTCAGTACTTTAAACTGAACAATGCTGGTTTTTACATGACAAACACAGCTCATCCCAGCAATATTTCACAGTGCTCTATTCGGGGATAAACACAGAATTGAACCTGTATGCTTAGTAACAAAGTTTGGATAATTCAGGCAGAAAGAGTCATAGCGTTTTCCATGATTCAATAGTTTATGTGCGGGAGATTTAGCAAAAAAGCTGCAGCTCCTAACTTTCTCATGGAGCATTCTTTAGGAAAGAGTCCAAAAGAACGGCACAGATGTATTTAGTTTATCTGACTGAAAACTTTGTCACATCATGTGCTCAAACCGAATCAATCTATGTTTCTGCAACAGCTTAAAGGGCTAAGCAACAAACATAGCAAATCCTGTCTGTGCTGAATTGATAAGATAAGAGGGTAAAAGTGACTGCATTCACAAACTAGTTCACATGGACGGCTTTGCAAAGTTTCTGTATTGTTCACAGAATTTAAAAGAACTGATTGACATAAATTTTCTATGATTTGGTTAATGTGGGGAAATGGTTGAGCTTTCATGACATCTGGAAACTTTCATCAATATCTCTAAAAATCTCTAAAATGATAACAACACTGCAGCCTGCCCTTATCCTTGGCTGTAGCAGCGGCGTACCAGATGGTGATGGAGGAGGTGAGGATGGACTCAATGATGGCTGTGTAGAAGTGCACCATCATAGCATTTTGACTCAGCTCTTTCTACAGCTTGACAGACATTAACAACTTTCCGTCTCCCTCACACACCAAGATACTTGACATCTTTTGCTAGAGGAAGAGACTGACTCCCCGAGCAATCCACCCTTCACTGGTTGAGAACCATGGGCTCAAAATTAGAGGAGCTGACTCTTTTTCTGACCATTTCACATTCAGCTGGAAACCTTTCCACTGCATGCTGAGGGTCATGGCTTAAGGACACCAACAGAACCACAACAAACAAGTAGCAAGGATGAGAGCCTCCCCTCCTCTCCATGACTGCACCTTGAGATGCTGCACATACGCAAACAGAATGAGTGACAAAGGGCAGCCCTGGTACAGTCCTGTTTTTCAGTCTTAAGACAGTAACCACACTCTAAAACAAGGCACTATTAAAATCATGTTTAATTTGGTAGAGTTGTATTACATGATTGTTGAAAATGTAAGCTACTATAACTCCATTATCATACCTGTTTTTTTCTTTGGTTGTGTTTCGTTGTGTTAGTGTTTTAAGCTGACCCACTTGACACCTGCTGTAAAAATAAGACAAGAATTACAGCAGTTCATACCTGAACTGTGGCTAATGCTGATTGGGTTAGATGGTATTATGTCTATGCCTTGACCTATATCAATAAATCCTAAAAATGGTGAAAAATTACCAGGTACTGTCTGTGTCACATCAAGTGAATAACTGTGTGGCCAAATGTCCTTGAGAAGCCCAGTCTTTTGACAGATCTGAATGCATTTTTACATGCACAGTAATAAGAAATTCCTGAAACACAGTAGTCGAGTTGGTATTTTAAAGCACGACATGGCGCCCTGCAGACAATTCTATTCCCTTTGGGACTCATTTATGGCCTGAATCCATGTTATTCTCATGTGTTTGGCAAAGGGCTATGTCCTCTGAATATTGAACGATTTCCACTCATCTTTTTGGCAGTCGGTATAGTTATCAGCATAACCTTATGTGTCTGAGAGCCTGGCTTTGCCAAACACACCAGGCTGAGCCCTGCTCTCTGCCCTTAGCTGCATGGAAATCTCTGCACCGATGTTGCTCTAATTCTGATTTATGTACAATACTCGCTTTTTAGTTCTCATTAGTTGCCCTCTTTTCTACATATTAGATGGGGATGGACAATAAGACAATAAGGAAAGTAAGACTTCACATCATAAAGTCAGTACTATCTGGCAAGCTAACTTAACAATAGTGGCGAAAACTTATATAATTGCAGTCTTGTGGTATTGTTTTCGATTTACGACGGACACATTGTTGAATTCACTTTAAAACATGTTACAGTCAGACAGGTGGTAAGTAGACAAATTAAGTAGCAGGTGGCATAAAAATTACAATAAAAAATATGGGCCAGAAGATGCACAAACAACCCACTGGTAATTACAGGATCTGTCAGCTACACTATTATATTGAAACTGGTGACTATCCAGGGTCTGAGAATGAGAGTAGGGCATGGTTGAATAGATTATTATTTCATTTTTTGTGTTTTGTAGGGATGCACCAATCAGCTACTTGCAGGTTCTGAGTTCTGACCTGCCAGTTCCAATTTGGACTGATTATATATGTTTTTAAAGGACTAATATCCCTATTTCTGCATCAATGTATATCCCTAACCTTTATCTGATTTTCAAGAAACCAATCAAAGTGCATCAGAGTACATGATGTTGGTCGATGGCATCACTGACAGATAGCAACTGTGATGCCTTTAATGACTGGGGGGTTCTACCTCCTGGGTCCAGGGGCTCGTTGCCTCTATGGGGTATGGGTACCTGGACCTGGGAGTATAGAGTATGTATGGGGAGGGTGAGTGAGTGTACGATGTCCATTGTTGTGTGTCTTTATGTTGGGTGTGTGGGTGTGAGTGTTTTTATGTGTACGCATGAGGGTGGGAATAAGTGATTGTGACTGTGTGTCTATCAGGTTGGGTCTTGGGCTGCTTCCTCTCCTGGATCAGTTTAGCATGGTTCTTGTGCTCTTCTGTGGGGGTGTTGTGGTAGTCCCGGCGGTGACCCTCCTGGGGTTCCCGTGCTCTGGGGGGCCTTTGGATGTCTGGGGCTCAGCTCTCTATGTCTGTCTCGGGTCCAGGTTGGGCAGGGCTGTGCCTCCTCACACTCGCTATTGCATATTTTTATGGAGAAACCTTGTATACACAAGCACGCTCACACTTACACCCACAGGTGTTTAGATTCAGGTGTTAACAGATACACAGATGTTCTACACTGAGCTGCAGTTACCACTAAATACACCTTGCATTCATTGGTGCCGTGCACTTGCAACATTGCTGTTGTCATATATTCGCTTCTGCAGGTGTAGAAACAGTCTTTTATGGTGTTATTTTGTATTCTCTACCTCCTTCCTTCTCTCCTCTATTCCTTTCTCCTTCTCTCCCTCTTTCCTTTTTGCCCCACCTCTCTCTCTTTATTGTTTTTATTTTTCCTTTTTGTTTCCGTCTTTATGTCCATTGCAATTGAAATAATCCCAAAGCAGTTTCTAATAAAGTTTATTTTTATAAATATCAAGCAGAGCTTTAACGCGTTAGCCGTAATGCTCCACCTGTGAAAGTAAATCTGTTGGGCTTCTTCTTGGCACTCAGACAACAATTCTGAGCGCTATTCTGCCGGACAGAACACGGTTAAAAAAAAAGAAGAAAATGACTGGGGGGTCCTGCTGGTCACCGATCAGGCTGATTGGTTGGTTCATGTCATATGTTTTGTGTTGTTTTTTGTTTGTGCTGTGTTCTTACATAGGTTGTTATTTGGTACTTTAAATGTTATTTTATTTCTTTTAGATGTATCTTCGTTATATGTTTGCAACAGTTTGTTCTGTTGTTTCTCAGCTTGTTTGAGCTCCTGTCCTTCCAGCACAACTGGTCCCTGTGATAGTCACACCTGCTCTGTATCTAGTCATTACCCTTCACTATATACATTCTGCATATTTTCCTTTGCTTCCTGCCAGTTCATTGTGTGCCTCACCACCTGTATTTTCAGCCCTGTTGCCAATCCCTTGATTATTTTTGGATCCTTGTTTTCTTGTGTTTTTCTGGGTTTCCTGCCCAGCAGCATCTTCTGTTTGGCTTCGTCCAAGTCAGCCTGTTAAAGTCCACACTTGTTTTTAGTTTTTTAGTTTTGTAGTTTGATTCCAAAGGTTTGGTTAGGTTTTGGGTATAACGTAGCTTAATTAAGGTTACAGAAACTCTAAACTTTAGCTTAAAATACTTTATCTCACACCATTAACCTTCCCAGTTTAAAATGTTGACTTTAGTATGTGATGGGCTGTGAGAGCAGACTTTTAGACATCATCTGTTAAGAAGATATTGCTGGTAAAGTATACACTATATTCAAAAATCAGTCAGTAGTGTACAGTTTAAAAAGCATTCTAAATATAATTTAAAAATATTTAACCTGTAAACATAATTCCAGTGCATTCTGGAAAAATTTGGAATGTAACCTCAAAGTATTTATTGGCCTGTATGAGTATGGAAAAATATTTCTGCTTCCAGACTCATTTCACATCCCACTGTTTAAATGTTCCATCCATCCATCCATCCATGATTAACTTTTGTATTTATATTTTTAAAACAGACAGGGAACCCTGTAAGTTTGATTGTGGAAAATTGTGTTATTATATTGTTTTTTTTTTTTTTAATTTAAAATGAACTTTGGATTGATTTTAAATACGACACACTACGTTTATTCAGAAAGCGTATAAAGTGTTTTTTTTTTTTCTTCTCATGTTGGTAGAGGTTTACTGACAGCAGTAAATGTTGGATGGTCTGTTTCCAGCACTCTGGAGTTAGCATTGACCTGAGAAGGACATATTTTACATTTTGTGCTCCACATACCTGGAACAAATTGGAGCATATGCTGCACACCGATGCTATGAGAGCTGTGGGACAGTTGAGGAAATGGACGAGTCCTTGAATTACAGTGAATATGTGGTTTTTCATTTTCAACGTTAGGAGGGCTTTTTAGTTCCCAGTAAATTGTGTGTTATTTCAGTAAATATCAGACGCCTGTACGAGCCTCACAGCTCAGGTTCTTACAGAGTGGAAGGGAAAGGTCCCCACGAGATCAGACATCACTTGGCTGGCTGGTCCACCTGTGAGCCAAATTTCCTCCCTGGAGTCTGACTGCCAGGCTCAGCACAGACTGTGACAGACAAACTGCCGACTGCAGCAGCACATAGCCGTACAGGAACAATACAACAAGAGTAGAAATATGTGTGGGTGTCTCTGAGTGCCTATGTGTGTGTGTTTGTCTACGTGTTTCTGTATGCATATGATCCACGCTCTGTCTGAGCTACTTAATACAGGCAGAAAAGTGACGAGCCCCCCAGTGAGACCTGAACTTCGACTCTCATGGTGCAGGCCTGGAGGCTGTCGAGGCATCTCTTAAGTCTCTCCACTCCGTAAAAATGTGATCTGAGCTGGAGAGGCTTCTGTAATGTTCTTCTCAGTTGGAAATGGTGCTACTTCTTGAAATTTCTTTAAGGGGTTGAAAACCTTCTGGTTCAAACTGCACTATTTCAAGACAGTTTACTCTGTGACGGTTTTTTAAAATTGGTTTATCTGCTAGTATGTGTTCGACAAGCAGCAATATCAGAGGCTAAATATGATCTACACATGCAGCATATTTTCCATTTTCCTCCAGGAGTCAGTACTGTTGTTTTCAGTCAGTGTTTGGCCACTGTGTCAGCTAATAATACTGTATTAAACTGGAGCATTCCTGCTTTATGTCTGATCAGGAAGCTTTTATAAATGTGTATCATTCATTATTATGTAGCAGCACTGCTGTAATGTTGTATAGTAACATTCACAGGACTCCATACATCAAAATTAGTGATAAAAAGTTGTAAAAAATATTGCTTAAAAATTACAAGACTTTGCAAAGTCTATAATTGTTTTTATTTAAAGGCAAGTATTTAGTATTTTATAGACTGCAGCTAACTTCATGACATTTTTCTCACTTTTTCTTTGCCTGTATGACAATCTATAACGACAGATGCAACTTTCAGCATTTTCCCTCAGAATTCGGACCTGTTATTGCGTAGATCAAGACAATCCCAATTATCCAATCCCAGTTTTTCTTCAACTTGATGTATTAGCATCTGGTAAAAAGTCAGGACCTGATGGACTACCAATGGATCTTAATAAAAATATTAAAAGGAAATTACTACAACACTGATGTAAATGTACTTAGAATTATCCTGCAATGGTAATTTGCCAAAGTTGATGACAGGGGTGTTAACAATATTGCTACCAAATTCTGGAAAATCAAACGTTAGATGTAAAAATTTGAGACCCATCAGTCTATTACTAAGTTCTAAATATTTTATGCAAAAATCTTGCAGGAAGACTACAACAAACGTTTCCCAGTGTTGTGCACAGAGATCAAGATGGTTTTATTCTAGGAAGACAATGGTTTCATAATTTCAGGAGGATCCTTAATATTATCTAGAATTCATATTAAATATCAACTGCAGCTCTTCTTGCTTTGGATGCTGAAAAAGCATCTGATTCTATAAAGCTTTGTTTATGTAATGTTTTGAAAAGATTTGGTAAGGTTTTAAATTGGATTGAAATATTATATTCATACCCCACAGCACAACTTCAAACAAATATGAATATATCACAAACAATCCATATTACCAATGGGGACTGGCAGGCATGTCCTCTTCCGTTCATTGTGGTTACTGAACCTTAGACTTTAGCTATACAGGTCCTTCTCAAAATATTAGCCTATTGTGATAAAGTTCATTATTTTCCATAATGTCATGATGAAAATTTAACATTCATATATTTTAGATTCATTGCACACTAACTGAAATATTTCAGGTCTTTTATTGTCTTAATACGGATGATTGTGGCATACAGCTCATGAAAACCCAAAATTCCTATCTCACAAAATTAGCATATTTCATCCGACCAATAAAAGAAAAGTGTTTTTAATACAAAAAACGTCAACCTTCAAATAATCATGTACAGTTATGCACTCAATACTTGGTCGGGAATCCTTTTGCAGAAATGACTGCTTCAATGCGGCGTGGCATGGAGGCAATCAGCCTGTGGCACTGCTGAGGTCTTATGGAGGCCCAGGATGCTTCGATAGCGGCCTTTAGCTCGTCCAGAGTGTTGGGTCTTGAGTCTCTCAACGTTCTCTTCACAATATCCCACAGATTCTCTATGGGGTTCAGGTCAGGAGAGTTGGCAGGCCAATTGAGCACAGTGATACCATGGTCAGTAAACCATTTACCAGTGGTTTTGGCACTGTGAGCAGGTGCCAGGTCGTGCTGAAAAATGAAATCTTCATCTCCATAAAGCTTTTCAGCAGATGGAAGCATGAAGTGCTCCAAAATCTCCTGATAGCTAGCTGCATTGACCCTGCCCTTGATAAAACACAGTGGACCAACACCAGCAGCTGACACGGCACCCCAGACCATCACTGACTGTGGGTACTTGACACTGGACTTCTGGCATTTTGGCATTTCCTTCTCCCCAGTCTTCCTCCAGACTCTGGCACCTTGATTTCCGAATGACATGCAGAATTTGCTTTCATCCGAAAAAAGTACTTTGGACCACTGAGCAACAGTCCAGTGCTGCTTCTCTGTAGCCCAGGTCAGGTGCTTCTGCCGCTGTTTCTGGTTCAAAAGTGGCTTGACCTGGGGAATGCGGCACCTGTAGCCCATTTCCTGCACACGCCTGTGCACGGTGGCTCTGGATGTTTCTACTCCAGACTCAGTCCACTGCTTCCGCAGGTCCCCCAATGTCTGGAATCGGCCCTTCTCCACAATCTTCCTCAGGGACCGGTCACCTCTTCTAGTTGTGCAGCGTTTTCTGCCACACTTTTTCCTTCCCACAGACTTCCCACTGAGGTGCCTTGATACAGCACTCTGGGAACAGCCTATTCGTTCAGAAATGTCTTTGTGTGTCTTACCCTCTTGCTTGAGGGTGTTTAGAGTTAACTCGTTGATTCAGATGATTAGGTTCATAGCTCGTTTAGAGACCCTTTTAATGATATGCTAATTTTGTGAGATAGGAATTTTGGGTTTTCATGAGCTGTATGCCAAAATCATCCGTATTAAGACAATAAAAGACCTGAAATATTTCAGTTAGTGTGCAATGAATCTAAAATATATGAATGTTAAATTTTCATCATGACATTATGGAAAATAATGAACTTTATCACAATAAGCTAATATTTTGAGAAGGACCTGTATGTTCAAACCCTGAAATAACTTGAATGACAGTGTGTATTTTGGAGCATAAACTAGCATTATATGCAGATGACATGCTTGTATGCATTACTGATTTTAACAAATCAATTCAGGCTCTTTTCTAACTGATAAAAATAGTTAGTATAATCTCAGGATATACAGTTAACACCAAATCTGCTATTCTACAGCTCAACAAGAAAGAGAGGAATAATTTAATGTGGTAGAAAAATCTGTTATTTGGGAGCAGAAATTAAACCTAATTTGATTTCTCTAGTAAAAATGTAGTTATGAATCTTTACTATAAGAAATTACTCAGTGGATCAACAAGTGGATGTTTCTGCCATTGTTGCAAATTGGCAAAATTATTTATAAAAAAAACAACTTCCAAAGATATCTGTCATAATGTTTCGAACAGATTTGACCCACATGCAGAAAGCAATTCAGGAGACAGAGTTTTAAGGGTAAGAAGTTTATTAACAGTATGTAGAAATGTGCAGGAGACTGGAACTGGGACACCAACTGTAAAATAAACAGAACCATAAGCAAGGGGAAACTCTAGACCTATATTCTCAATTGATATTTCTGTCTTACTGATTTGAAGGAGAGATCCGCCAGAGGGGGGTGGAGAGACCAGGAGGTTGTTTACCCGTGAGACCGGAGACAGTGAACACTGGTGTGCCAGGATGATAGATGGTCCAAGAGTTTATTTCATTGAATGTGGGAATATCGTAATGTTAAAAAGGTTCTGGGAGAAAATTAAACAAATAATAGAAACATCATTTCTAAAACTATCCCAGTGAACCCTATATTTTTAATTTTAGGATTACACCTAAAACATAAATACATGAGTAGTTAATGCATAATTATAGATATATTTCACTTTTCTGGAAAAGAACATGGATATTGAGTGAAGCAAATGTAACTTCCCTTTAGAGAAAATGGCATACATGTGAAAAGAGCATGGGGATCCTTCAGTGAGCATGTTATGTCTGCAAGTGTAATGAATGATGATGTAGAATAAATATTTGTAAACCTAACGAATGACAGACATTGATGGAAGAGACAACCTGCTGTTTTCTTTTATGCGGCTACACAAATAATTCTCCTGTTGCCAGCAGAATTATTGGGCACTGAGTGTATTTATTTAAATCGTGAAAGATGCTTGGATGTTTTTAAATATCACTGAGTAATTTGGAAATTTAAATTAAACTTCTTGTTTTTAGCAGATGAAGCCTAACAGTCAAGCTTTAATATTGCACAAAAACATTTTGTAGCTTGTATCATGATTTCAGATAAATATCAACATTATGGGGGTACACAGAAACTTTGAACAATTACTCTGTCAATGGTGAGTAATTTTAGGGGGTTGCCTGTCCTCCTTCTTGCTGCTCTTTCCTGTGATGAATCTTTAACAGACTGGTGACTGTTCTGCATTTGTTTTTAGTGTTTACATTTGGTGAATGGTTATTCCTTACAAGTCCTTTCTTCTTTTCCACTGTTGGCATTGCTCCATATGGTTGCATCTGTTGTCTTTTCTTTTCAGCAGGATAATAATCAGTACAATTTGGGACTTGTCTTTGTTGTTTATCTATTCATGTGCAATCTAGCTGCAGTTTATTAGGGGGCTGATTTTTTCTTTGACATCAAGAAACAGATGGGCGCACTCGTAATGATCGTGTAGACCAACAGTAATTATTTATTCATTGCCTGGTCTCTCCGGCTGTGATGCTGTGACCCAGGTTTTGATTTTGGTCTATTAGTTTTTACCTAATAAGACAGTGTTGGAGCTGCAATTATACAGACCTATTATTAACCTTAGATCGCTTGTTTGTTTGTTTTAGAGTGTGGTTGTGAGAGGTAGGTATGAGTGGTCAGTATCTTACCTGCAGTAAGCAGTGGCAAAGAAAATCCCTGGATACTTCACAGCTACATATACTATATCATCGACAATTTCCTTACATCTAACATCAAACTTTCCTAACAATTGTTACAGGTATTCTTACACCTCATCCCTGTTAGATAAGCCTGTTAAAACACTGTTCTTTTCACTACCTCTGTATACAAGATAGCCTGACATGCCTAATTTTGACCCATTGGAGAAATCCAGTTTGAAAAGCAAATAGATGTATACAAGAACAATTTATTACATATGGTGATAACATCAGTAGCCTGGTACAATAGTTGTATTCCAATCAGAAGACTTGCTGCTAGGGTGGAAAAGTGGTCTTAGTACTACGCTAAATTGTTTTAAATCTTACTTGGCTGCCTGAGACTGTTTTGATTGATTTGGCCATTAATAACTCTGTATAAACTAGGATAAAACAAACATGATTACAATGTGTTAATACTTTTGCAATGACAATGTTTGTTGCCGTTAACCCATATTTTCCTCACACCTCTCATGTTTCCATCACTCTCCATAAGCTTCAGCATATCTGCCCCTGTAACCCACATTCATCCACTTGATCAAATATGTTATTAATATGTAGAGCCTTTAAAACTATGTTAGCTCAAATATAATGCCTTACCAAAATTTACCTGCGAGTCGTCCATTGCCGAATTGATATTGCACACATTATTATTGGATGGCAGTTTGGTAGGCTGTGCAGCCTTAGAAAAATAAAGATCACATACGGGGTTCCTCAAGGCTCTGTTCTGGGCCCACTTTTAATGCATATCTATGAATGTATATGTGTCCATTGAGTCAATTATTCAGTGATTGGGTGAATGTGAAGTAAAAGCTCTTTGTACTACCTGAGGTTCATTTTCAGCTCCGATGAATAAATGAATAAAAATCTATAAACCTATCCCATTGCTTTGTTGAAACAATAAAAGAAAATCATACATATTGTACATCTATAGATTACTGTAATCCTGCTGTCTTTGTCCTGCTAATCATGAACAATGAGATAGCAACGTGGTCATTAATTTTTAATACACTAAGATGTAGCTTATACACGTAGAAGAAAGTATGTATAATAACTTGCACTATGTCCTTTGATGTATTGAATGATCATTGCAGTTTCAGTTGAAAAAAATCAACTGTTATTAAGTATAGTAAACATGCTATGTTGTTAGCAGATGTGTTCACTGCTGGTGCTGTGAAATGTTTTCACGTAGAACATTTCTGAGAACAGTGTATATCCAACTATGTGATTTAGCTCTGAGACTCTAAACAAATCAATAGTAAACAGGTTCTAGTTGTGTTTTTGATTTATGCTTATTTAGTTATTCTAATGACACAGTTCATGATGTTTCTGTTGAAACCTTTACATCACATTGTCATTATTTTCTCATTTGACGTTCTGCTGCTTCGTCTGTATCATATTCTTTTTTTAACCAATTCTGCTTGATTTTCTCATCCATCAACACTATGTGTCATTGCTTGGAAACAGAAGGAAAAATGGAAACAAGAGAATCAGGAATCCAATAACAATAATCATGTAGATGGAAAAAAAATAAAAAGCTTCAGTGGGTTCAAATGAATACCTGTAGCCTTGTGGAAATGTTTTTACTCATTAATAGATATGTCAGTAGATCATAGACACATGCTTTACCCAACTATTAAAAAATGAGGCCTTTATTTTTTTTCAAGGTCTTAACCTTCCTGTGTTTGATGTTGTTCCTTGTGGCAATTATGCTTTCTTTGTCAGGCCTTTGCTTCCTCTGTTTTATTCTTTCAAAATTAAATTAAATTTATAATGAAGAATGTGGCACTGAAAATAATTAGGCTCTATACTAAAGGTTTGATAAACGAACTAAAAAATAAAACGTTTTTCATAGTGTAGCATTAATAGTGAAAACTTGAATTTTTCAGCTGATTCACACTATAATTATTTGATTTGGGTAAGGCTAAGTGACTTGAATAATTTATATTTTTTCATAAGTCTAATATTTAAGCTTTGGCAGTGTAACAACAGATTAATTTTATGCATCTCAGTGGTGTCTCAGTTGTTTATTAGAAGGCAACAGTTATGGTTCCATAGACCATAGATATCAATGGGAACAGACTCTGGATTACTTCCCTGGGACTTGATTATTGACAGAAGATGAATGCATTCATTGGATTTTAAGTTGTCTTTACATGATATCACTTCTAACAGTTGAGAGGTGGAGAGCCATAACTGGTGCAAGAAGGAAGGATCTTCAGATGGACATACCACCTAACTTGTTTATCTGACTTGTTAATGTGGTAACCTGTTGTGGTATTGGACCATTTTTGGTGTGGTGATAACAGTTTGTGTTTCTTTGGGATTATTAGTCGCTACTTTTAAGATTTGTGGTAACTTTATAAATAATCCATTTGGTTTGACTGTTTTGCTCTTTTTGTTGGTCCCTTTTCCCCATCATTTAAGTCGTGCGGGATTCTGTCTTAAGGGGGATCTTTATACACATTTAGTCAATCAATTTTCAACAAATAAAACGCGTTTAGTTTTGTTGTTGAATAGTTCATCATCCCTCTGCATCGTAGGAAGTCACTTGATGTGAAAGTCTATTGTTTTGATTGATGTACCAGTTATAGTATAATAGTAAGGGAGTAGAGGGATCTTGTTTTGGTGATCCCTTTGGGACACCATCTTAAGGTGGGGGGTGTTACGACCCCTGCTGGTTAGGTTAAGTATTTACCTTTTAAATGCAACACTGATTACAGATGTGAGACACCTGAGGACCTGGTAAGGCCCTCAGTTTGTTTAACTCCTGAGTGCCAACTAATACCTGATTCACACCAGAAACAGCTTTATCACACGGCAGGATTTTCGAATTGTCAGTTGAATTTCAAACCTGGAGAGACCCCACACATGACGATCGGCTTAGTCAAGTCAAGTCAAGTTTATTTATATAGTGCTTTTCAGCAACAAAGCACTCAAGGCCCTGTACATAAGGAAAAACACTACAATGATACAGAAAATCAAACAACAGAAAAACAAATCAAATGACATTAATAATCATTGGGGGTTTACTGGTGAGAGCTGGTTCTAATCCAATCTTTCTAAAAATCTATGAATTGTTCTAAGCTGGATCTCTAGTATAAAACAGTAATAGTCCAAACTTTCAAATACTAATAATGTTTGGCTTTTACTGGTATTAAATAGTTGTAATACAATCCTTCTAAGAAATCTAAAAATCTATGAATCCTAAGCAATCTAAAAGTCTATTGTAAGGGAACTAAAGAAGCTGGGTCATTAGTGTAAAAACAGCTTTAGTCAAATTTTCATATACTAATATTTGGCTTTTGCTGGCAATCATCTGAGAAATCTGAAAACCTATGAAAATGTAATGAAACCACACATTAGGGTAAAGTAAGATGGGAGAAACAAAAAACCTCAGCAGGGGTGAGTAACATACACATAAGTAAAGATTCAGCAAGGGTACGGTGGAATCTTGAGGGTGCAAATGTAAGTCTGAGTTTGTTTGCGAGAATTAGACTGTCAACACTGATAGAAGCACCATTGTCCTTGAGAAGAGAGGTGGAAGTTTAATCAATCGGCCGCATAGTCCTATCAGCACACAGCTGGTAGGGGAGTGCTGAGGAAGATCGTCATGTTTATATAACATCCAGGAGATATTTTGTCCATAGCCAGTTAGCAGAAGTTGCCAAGGCCACGTTGGGGCGTCAGATTTAGAAAAACAATTAATGTTGTGGTTCAGGCAGTTGTGAATTTCCAACTATCCTAAGAGTTTTACTGGTATGTCTCAATTGCGAATCCAAATAGCCAAATTTCCGGTACGCAGATCTCGAGCGTACAACTTCTCCAAGATTATTACTTTAACCTCTAAGTCCAACCGCTGCCACGGTGCGATTCTGTTTAAGAATCGCGTCCAGCTTGCCATTCTGCTCTCTTAACATTCCAGTCTGAGTGTTGATCGCTCTACAGACTCCATCCAACATCGCAGGCAGCTTTGGAAAGCTTTGAACAACCGCCCACGTTTTGTGAATCACTCGATAAGCCAGGTAACCACCAACTCCAAAAAGCAGAAATCCTGTTATCAAAAGTCCAAATATGTACACATTTTCTACGTCCTCGACCGACATCGTAGTCAAGCACTCAATCTTCCGCTGCTGCCAAGAATCCATTGTGTATCCAGAGAAGAACGTCCCGTCTGGATAAGAGGGTTCTGCTTTACCCTGTCTTCCCATCGAAAAAATTTGATCCATTGCGTTGAGATGCCAGCTGACCAAATCCATAATTTACAAGTTTGGAAGATATGCAAAGCGAGGCTCTGAGAAAAACACAGACAAAAGCAGAAACAGGGATCAGCAGGGAGGGAGGTCCTACAGTGTGTGGTGTCCAGCCACACAGCAAGCACAACACACCACACACAAACAGATTTCCTAATAAACATTCAGATGTCAGATGGGAAATCCTGCAATACCTCCCGAGATCAAATGTGAGTTCAGAGTAATTCCACTCCGTGTTTCTGACATCGCACTTTCTAATCGGTTAAACCAGTGTTTTTTCAACCCTGGTTCTCAACCAGGACTAGATCCCTCTTAACACACCACACACAGCAGGAATACCTCATAAATTAATCTTAAGAGCCATCACAATGATCGGGGCATGACAGAAGGGGAAGATCAGGTAAAAAATCAGCATAAAAATCCTGCTGTGTGAACCAGGCATAACTTGGCTCTGCTGTCCTCCACAGGTATGCTGCCACCTTTTGCTTTGTAGATTATTTTCATTGCACATTGCAACAGTTTCACATACATTCTCCACTAAAGCACACCATGCCCTACTGATTTCACTGTTCACATTGAAAACTTTGATTTTTAACCTGAAATCACTTTATATTTCAGAACTTTTGATTGTTGATACTATTAATGATATTGGTCACCAGAATTTCTGAAATTTCTCTGACAATGGGTTATATGTGGCCAGTTTGACAATCAATGTATGGCATATGTTCTTTGTGCTTTAAGTTTAGCTATAAAGCAAATACCTAATTCATTGTCATACCTGGATATCTAAAATACTTCCACATAAACACTTGTGGTGAAGGCTTCTTTAATGCTTTTTCGCCGAGTGCTGTCAGACATATTTTCTTTAACAGTTGATGGTCAACACAGCGGGACAAATCAACAAATAGTTCCTTTTTTAATTTCAAATAAGAGTCACAAACATAGATACAACAGGATGTCTAGCTTATAGCTCTACCGTTCTCATTTTGACAAGAAATATAGTAGAGCGTTAATATTGTGAGACCTTTTGACACAACATCTCACTACATCTCTGCTTTTACTATCAGATTAATACTTATTTTTCCAAAATTTATAGACCTTTTATATTTGTGTTATTGCTTCCCAAGAGATTATGGAGCACCAAAGTGTTCAAAATTAAATAAATAAATGAAACACTGAAATAAGTATCTACATCAATAAATAATAGATAATGTGACAATGAAATTGTGAAATAACTGAATGCATATTAAATTCTCAACTCATTATTATGAAATATATTTCAACTTCCATTAAAAATAAGCTTTATAATATTAAAGAATTTTGATATAAAACTTTTACCTAATAATTGAAATTATTGTTGAGGCTATTTTTATGTAATTCCAGCAGTTTTTGTTTTTCAAAAAGCCAGCTTTAATTTTACAAGGGTGATTTTTCCCCATGGCCTATTTATTTTATACTGTCACTTTACAACTGAATGACTGTGGGCCAATCAGCATCAATGGCTGGACCTGCATCCTCATTGGCTGAGCCTTACATAGAGATTAGTTTCCTGGGTACCTGCTCCCTGAGCAGCTACTGCTCCTGCTCAAGGTTTAGGAAGGATGGTGGAGTTTCTTTAACTTCATTCAGCTCTGGTTACCTTAGCAGATCAAATTGAGGGGAATAATTTATCTATTCAATGTATATGATGCCATTTTGAGATGTTTAGATGACATGTTTCAAATGATCAGGATGATAATTGCTATGCAGAATGTTAGTATCGATGACGCCATTGTGGATACCCCAAGAGCCATTGAGCAGCGTGTCTGCATGGAATATCAGAATCAGAATCAGCTTTATTGCCAAGTTCGTACACACAAACAAGGAATTTGACTCCGGTACACTTTGCTCTTTGGTTTTGTTTTTGTATTACAGAATATACATATTTACAATGTACAATATACACATATCTAATAAAAAGGTACATTTGCAACATCTGTATGCTGTTGTTTTGTACTTTATTGAATGTTCAACAGAGAAACAGCCTGGGGGAAGAAACTGTCTCTGTGGCGGCTAGTTTTAGTGAACAGTGCTCTGTAACAGCGGCCTGAAGGTAAAACTCTGAACAGTTTATGTGCAGGGTGTGTGGGGTCTGCAAAGATTTCAGCAGCTCTTTTCCTGACCCTAGACCTGTATAAGTCCTGGATGGAGGGAAGGTCAGCCCTGATTATTCTCTCTGCAGTCCTGATTATTCGTTGCAGTCTGGACCTGTCCTGTTTTGAGGATGAATATGCAGAGCACAGCGCTCAAGACTTTAGTGCTGTCTGGCATAGCCAGTGGGGTTATTGCTGTTATGTTTTCTGTGTCACCCAGCACAATTCACTGCAGTCAAGTGAGCCGACAGTCATGCCAGTCGACATTAGCTCTCGGTTAAAGATTAGCTCCGCGCATACAAGGTGCATTACGGTAATCGAGCAGACCAAACGCCAATCTAGGCAACGGTTGAGAAATTAAGAGGATAACAGAAAAGCAACCTTAAGAACATTTATATGAATGACATATTTACAACATTCACATACATGTTTATGTAAAAAATAAATATTTAATAAGTTTACTCTAGATTTTTGGAGAAATAATGGGACAAAGTACCGACTAATGCTTATCTGTTATATACTTTTGTGTCACGTTCAGCAATTTATTTCTCCAGAATCATGAGAGGTGACAACACGATCTCTTCAGATTATATTAAAGGGTCATCTATACTACTGTAGAAATGTACAGATGATCGAGGTCAGCGTGATGTAAGAGGAGAATTACATGAAAAGACAGAAGGGGTTGAGATAACACATCACACAATGCCCTGGAGAACCCATGGCATTTTGGGGGTGATATATAATAAAGGTTTATTTATCATGAACATAAAAGTGAAACACCATGGATAGATGATTTATAACATTTTAATCACATGCATGTATCCATCAATAAAGGTTTTAAATTGCCTATAATTCTGTGCAGGGTTGCAGGGAGGCTGATGCCTACCTCAAGCAGAGATTTGTGTTAGAGAATGGGCACACCTATAAAATTACCAAAAGGAAACTTACAATGAAAATTAACACGCCATGATATAGATATTGCTGACTGAGTTAACATTTGTGTGGGATATTTATAGATTCAGTGTGACTCATACAATTGGTGGAACCATTTACAATGTATGCACATGGATCCTGCAGAAATGCCAGAATGGATGAGAACGCCACGGGACTGCCTGTTGTTTCACTGATAAAAGTATTCATTGTTTTCAGGTTTTGAAGTTGTTGCCTTCTTTTTTCCAAGTTAGATTTAGATAATTTTTTGGTTTGATAACTGTTGTCCCTTTTTTAACTTTCTGTTTATCTTAAATAAAAAGTTTGCAAAGTTGTTAAAAACTATTAAAAACTATGTTGAATAAAATACATGTGGTATAAAGAATGATGTTACTTGCCTTTAACACTCATCAAATGTACTTATTAATTTTACAAAATCAAAAACATCCAGTATATGCATTCTAAAGTACTCTGGTTATAGTATAGATCAGTGTGAGTGCTTGAGGAGCAGGGTTGGGAAGTCAGGTGTGAGGTGCTCCTATAAACTATATAACCGATCAACATTAGTACGTACTTGGACCCGTTATTTCTGCAAAAATCTAGAGTAAAATGATTAAATATTTATTTTTTACATAAACATGTATGTGAATGTTGTAAATATGTCATTAATAAAAATGTTCTTAAGGTTGCTTTTCTGTTTTCCTCTCAATTTCTCAACCATTGCCTGGATTGGTGTCTGGTCTGCTCAATTACCGTAATGCACCTTGTATACGGGGAGCTAATCTTTAACAATGAGGATGCAGGTCCAGCCCGTTTACACGGGTTGGACCCACAGTTTTTCAGTTGTAAAGTGACATTATGAAATAAATAGGCCATGGGGAAAAATCACCCTTATAAAATAAAAGCTGACTTTTAAAAAATTACATTTTGAAAAAACAAAACAAACAGCTGGAATTACATAATAGCCTCAACAATAATTTCAATTATTAGGTAAAACTTTTATATTAAAATTCTTTAATATTATAAAGCTTATTTTTAATGGGAGTTGAAATATATTTCATAATAATGAGCTGAGAATTTAATATGCATTCAGTTATTTCACAATTTCATTGTCACATTAAATCATTATCTATTATTTGTTGATGTAGATACTTATTTCATAATGTTTCATTTATTTATTTAATTTTGAACACTTTGGCATTGAGATAACTGTCTCATTTCCTATGAGAAACAAACTTCTTGGTTGAATAAAAATTCTTTAAAATCTAAATCTGTGCTTAACAGTATTGGTGCTTGATTTCAGTCTTATCTCAATCTTCCTGTTATTGTTGATTATAAATTACCATTAGATCCAACTTGAGTTTAGAAGCCTTTGTCTTTTTATGCATTCATTAGTCAAACCACAGCGGAGTTCATAAGTAACCCGCAACAAAGCAATGGTACTGCATACTTGGAAGTTCATCTTACTCAAACAAAGCCAGGAAATTCTGGACACACCAACAAATCTCTGAGACCTGTTCTGCTTGGTATGTTAGATGCTGCTTAAAAACATTATGCACCAAAAACAAATCTAGCAAAGTATTTTAATGTCAGACAATTTTTACAGAACCAGCTCAACCTGCATCAGATTCAGAACATCTAGCTTCTTTTAATTTCTAACCAGGTAATTCAGATTTGCTGTTTGTTCACTAACTACCCATTCAGCAACGTGAATTGGAAGTGGTCAGAGTTATAGACTGTACACTCATTGGCCACTTTATTAGGTATACCTGCTCAGTAGCTTGTTAACACAAATAATTCAAATAACCAATCACACGGCAGCCACTCAATACATTTAGAGACAAACTGTGGCAATGGGCATATGCATATTACGGTCTCTGAGTGTACCACATGCTGAACCTAGAAGCAGATTGGCCCCTACAAGGTGCCCCTCCTATCAGCTAAGAACAGGAAATTGAGACAATAATTCACACAGGCTCACCAGAATTGGAGAATAACAGATTGTAAAAACATTTCCTTGTCTGATGGGTTTTAAGGGTAGGGTCACAATTGAGGTAAACAACATGAAAGTATTGATTCCTACTGCTTCATGTCAATGGTTCAGCCTGGTGGTGGTGGTGTAATGTGTGGGGTGTATTTTCTTGGCACACTTTATCCCCCTTAGTTCCAACTGGCATAATTTAAACACCGCAGTCTACCTGAGTAATGTTGCTGACCATGTCCATCCCCTCATGACCACATGTACCTATCTTCTGATGGTTACTTCTAGCAGGATAATGCACCATGTTCCAAATCTCATATCATCTCAAACTGGTTTCTTGGACATGACAGTGAGTTCACTGTGACCTCCACAGTCATCAGATCTTATTCTAACAGAGCACCTCTGGGATGTGGTGGAACGGGAGATTCACATTATGTGCAGCTGACAAATCTGCAGCAACTATGCGATGCTATCATGTCAATATGGACCAGCATCTCTGAGGAATGTTTCTGACATCTTGGTGAATCTATGCCACGAAGAGTTAATGCAGTTCTGAAGGCAAAATGAATTGCACTCTGGTACTAGAAAGGTGTACCTTAATCAAGTGCCCAGTGAAGGTACATACATTCTGAATACTGCTGTGTCTGTCTCCCAAATTGGACTAAAATGGTTTTATACTTGAGAATAGGTGGAAGTAAGTGTCACACTGCAGCCCATGTAACCTGACCCATATTTTAAGGGAGGAGTTCCAATCAGCAGCAGAGCCGAGGGGGGCCGGAGATGAGGAGTGCGCATGCTGCCCCAAAGGACACACAGCCATTACCGTGCAGGAAACACTATCATCTATAAGCCTAAGGCTAAATGTAGGATTCAGCAATGCAGCACAGAAATCAAGTCTTTCTAATGTGCAACCAGTAAACCCCACCCTCCGCTCTTAAACATATTTGAGCTGCTTGAAAATTTAATAAAAGATACTTGTTCACCTATTGGACAGTTGTTGATGCGGTGTAGCAGCAGAAAGCCAAAATTAGGTTTTCTTTATGGTTTTATGAGGTGATGAAACTTGAGCCTACTTATACTCATAAATGACTTAAATGAACTAAGTGCTGGTTTCCAGTAAAGTGAGACAGGGGACTGAAAGAGAGAGACTGGATGAAAGAAAAGAGGCGTCCAGGGGTGAATGAAGATGAGGGGTCACAGTGTGGACTGACAGATATGGAAATGCAGTCTTAGGGGAGACAGAGATATCAACTTTTCCTTTACTTCCTCTTTGTATTTACCCTTCAAAAAAGTGAGTGAGTCCTACTAAAACATTTATCATTCCAGGGAAGTCTTTAATGTGAATGATATTAAAAGGATGAAAAGGGGAGGAAAGGGATGAAAAGAGTAGGGAGAGAAAGTGAGGTGCGGAAAAGGATGCTCATCATGGGGTGGAAGAGAGACAACTGACCAGTTATTAAGTCCAACACAGACCTAGGCCACAGGGCAGCTAGACGAGTCATTGCAGTTTTGGTAAGGGTGCCTTTATTTTAAATTTATGTTTGAGATCAAGTTTGATGATGACTGGGCAGATTCTTGGTCAATATTGGTCCAGATTAACTTGATAGCCTCACAGTTACTGCCGCTTTGCTAACTACACATCCACAATGCAGATATCCTGTTCCATCACACACCAAAGGTGCTCTATCGGACTGAGATCTGGTGACTGTCGAGGCCATGAGAGCACAGTGAACTTAATAGCCCCTTTTCCACCAAATCCCCCAGGATTTGTTTTACCCGGGTAATAGAAATCGCAGGGAATCCTGCACTTTCTTTTTCCGTTGCCACTGACCATTTACAGGTCCTTCTCAAAATATTAGCATATTGTGATAAAGTTCATTATTTTCCATAATGTCATGATGAAAATTTAACATTCATATATTTTAGATTCATTGCACACTAACTGAAATATTTCAGGTCTTTTATTGTCTTAATACGGATGATTTTGGCATACAGCTCATGAAAACCCAAAATTCCTATCTCACAAAATTAGCATATTTCATCCGACCAATAAAAGAAAAGTGTTTTTAATACAAAAAACGTCAACCTTCAAATAATCATGTACAGTTATGCACTCAATACTTGGTCGGGAATCCTTTTGCAGAAATGACTGCTTCAATGCGGCGTGGCATGGAGGCAATCAGCCTGTGACACTGCCGAGGTCTTATGGAGGCCCAGGATGCTTCGATAGCGGCCTTTAGCTCATCCAGAGTGTTGGGTCTTGAGTCTCTCAACATTCTCTTCACAATATCCCACAGATTCTCTATGGGGTTCAGGTCAGGAGAGTTGGCAGGCCAATTGAGCACAGTGATACCATGGTCAGTAAACCATTTACCAGTGGTTTTGGCACTGTGAGCAGGTGCCAGGTCGTGCTGAAAAATGAAATCTTCATCTCCATAAAGCTTTTCAGCAGATGGAAGCATGAAGTGCTCCAAAATCTCCTGATAGCTAGCTGCATTGACCCTGCCCTTGATAAAACACAGTGGACCAACACCAGCAGCTGACACGGCACCCCAGACCATCACTGACTGTGGGTACTTGACACTGGACTTCTGGCATTTTGGCATTTCCTTCTCCCCAGTCTTCCTCCAGACTCTGGCACCTTGATTTCCGAATGACATGCAGAATTTGCTTTCATCCGAAAAAAGTACTTTGGACCACTGAGCAACAGTCCAGTGCTGCTTCTCTGTAGCCCAGGTCAGGCGCTTCTGCCGCTGTTTCTGGTTCAAAAGTGGCTTGACCTGGGGAATGCGGCACCTGTAGCCCATTTCCTGCACACGCCTGTGCACGGTCGCTGTGTTTCTACTCCAGACTCAGTCCACTGCTTCCGCAGGTCCCCCAAGGTCTGGAATCGGCCCTTCTCCACAATCTTCCTCAGGGTCCGGTCACCTCTTCTCGTTGTGCAGCGTTTTCTGCCACACTTTTTCCTTCCCACAGACTTCCCACTGAGGTGCCTTGATACAGCACTCTGGGAACAGCCTATTTGTTCAGAAATTTATTTCTGTGTCTTACCCTCTTGCTTGAGGATGTCAATAGTGGCCTTCTGGACAGCAGTCAGGTCGGCAGTCTTACCCATGATTGGGGTTTTGAGTGATGAACCAGGCTGGGAGTTTTAAAGGCCTCAGGAATCTTTTGCAGGTGTTTAGAGTTAACTCGTTGATTCAGATGATTAGGTTCATAGCTCATTTAGAGACCCTTTTAATGATATGCTAATTTTGTGATATAGGAATTTTGGGTTTTCATGAGCTGTATGCCAAAATCATCTGTATTAAGACAATAAAAGACCTGAAATATTTCAGTTAGTGTGCAATGAATCGAAAATATATGAATGTTAAATTTTCATCATTACATTATGGAAAATAATTAACTTTATCACAATATGCTAATATTTTGAGAAGGACCTGTATTTAAATCAGCCTGATGATGAATGGGGAAGTTGTGAAGAAACTGCAATACACCTTCATTCCAGCAGATGCTGTTACTCCTTTACTCCATTTAAAAGATTATTAGCTAATAAATATTTTTTTTGTTTCAACTGATAAACAGTAGATGATAAGCAGGTTTAGAGTTATACAGTTAATTACTTAGTTCCATTATTCTTTAAGTTGCACTGGATCCATAAGCAAAAAAAAGGTTAAATCATTATTTTACATAATTTGTTTTTACTAACCTGCAGATGTTGCTTTACAACTACATGATTCATTGACAATTACTACTAAACACTAACACACATATATATTTCTTTTATTATCAAGTAAGCTCATATCAGATAACTTACGATATGTTGCATTTTCCTGCTGGAAGTAGCCATCAGAAGATGGGCTGCTAGCACAAGCGCACAGGCTATAAGTCTAAAAGTTATGTACTTAATACTTCACTAAAATAATTTTTATTAAAGAGTAATTTGTTAAAATGAGCATCTACTGCTTACTGCCAGAACTGTGTAGTAATTGCACAACGTAGCTTTTTAGGAGATGTTGCAGACTGTGGTACATTTGAACTTATGTTTCTAAAAATAGGTGAGAATACGAAAACAAACGTATTTTACTCGGCAGAGAAAAAATTCATAAAAACGTCTTTGTTGTGAGTGTTAGGGTGGAGATAAAAGAGCTGCGCCTACGCTGCCTGAATGGTTAAAGACACACACACACACACACACAGACAACTCCTCTTCTTCACTCCCTCCTCTCACTCATCTCTCTCATCCCTCAAGCAGAACAGGACTCCCTTGTTTGCTCCCTGAAACACACTTGTTAAGCTTGATACCAGTTTTGCACGGAGCACGTCTCAGCCATCACAACATAAATAAGACGCACAGGGCTCAGAAAACCTCGCAAGAAGCTTGACGAGTGGTTTGATCAAAGGCCGACTTGCCTCCATGCACGCATCTATGCAGCACAGCTTACAAGCTTATCCACTTCAGCCTGATCTTTATATTTTGTCTACATTAATTATAGCCGCTCTGCTCGTCGTAGCGACCTCCCACCTTACCCTCACCCCTCCTCCACCCTCCAATCAATAAGGACAGTCCCTGTACTTTGCGTTGTAAGGTTATTTATCTCCAGGTAAAGATGTACCCCTTTCCCTCCCATCCCTAATGCCTTTCTCCCACTACTCAAATGTACTTCCAACCTCCTGTTCCCACGTTGGGAATAAAATCAGCAATCTGTACATTACAATCTGGACCCCTGGAACCACTGAAACGGCAACAGTTTTAATTTTTAATCAGGGTCTCAGTCAGAAGGGACCTGTTTTTTTTTTTTTATTTCGCTCCTCCCTATCCCGCCACCTTCCTTTCACCTTCACTCTTTCCCTTTCCTATCCTTTTTACTCTCATTTCCCCCCATGCCTTGTATTGCTCTTCACTAAGTCAAGGTGATGAATGGGTGAGCGCTGCCATCTCCATGCCCACCAGCGAGAGGCAGGGGCCGGCTAACGCGGCTCAGATGCTCTCGGGGATCACAGGCAACGGGGAGATTAATTAATCCAGTAGGTTGCAGGACATGTGGGGCGCTTCAGGACAGTGCGTCAGGGTGGGTGTAGAAGAACATTACTGGAAACAGAACACATACTCCAGACAAGTATTTTTTATTTATTTTTATCTGCACAAAACTGGATAAACTACAGAAAAAAGCGAGTATGTGTGTGTTTACGTGTGTGTGAGATAGTGTGGGTAGACGAGGTCCCTAAATAAAACCACTTGGATACAGACAGGAGCAGCCAGAGGCAGCACATTCAAGACTGTCCTTGAACTTCAGGGTCAAACCTCACAAACACACACACCACGTTCACTGTGAAATCCAGCATCAGTGAGTATGTAGGAAACGGCTGAGCCGCATCGCTCTAAAGTTTCTGCAGGGAGGGTGTGAGGTGTTATATCACCTTTTTTGTTAGAGTAAATTCATTGTCTGCGCTGTTACTCAGAATAATCACTCAGCTTTAATAGTCTGCAGACAGAGCAGAGGACTTAGCCTTGAAATTAAATTGCATTCACCTTGGTAAAGAGAGTTTTCTAGACAATCTGGAGGTAAAAGGAAGATGTGTTGGAGTGGGATGTATAAACAAGTGTGGTCTCCATCAAAGCCACATGTTAATTGTGCCAATCCATTACACTCTTTGACATACTTAATGTTTCAGAGGATGAGGGATTATGGCAGCGTCAAAGCACCGTTCGCAGCAGCCTGGCTGGTTTGCTGTGGTCTGTGACGTCTAACCAGAGGCTACGGCTCCATGCATCATTAGTCCTGGCCGAGCTAGCTAGAATACCAATAAAGTGTTGCTGTAGCCTAAAAGATTACAGAGAGAACATGGACAAAATGGCTTCACTTTGGTGTTAGAGCTGCTTTAAGTGAGCAGTGTCCATGGTCTTTCTGTGTGCAGGTATCATTAGGCAAGGATCGGCACTACTACAGCAAAAAGGAAGCTAAAAACGAAATATGTAAACCCTTGTGGAAGAAAGCATGAAAAGCAAAGCAGAGAAAAATTGGATTCTGCTGCAAACATGTTAAACAAATAGAAAAGGTTTGAGTACACACTAGCAAGTGCACAGTTTCCTGTCAGACCAGATCTTTGTGCTGAGCGGAAATTGTGTTCAGATGGTTCATGTTGGGCTTTCATCTGTTGCTCTTAGCAGAGCTGCCAGAAAATCAGCTGATGAAAGTCAAACTTCTGTCACTGAGAGCCGAGACTCATTCTTAAAATAAAATATCTTAACTAATATGTCACTAACATCTGGTAAATTTTCAGAGAAAATAAAAATGGGCAACCAGATTGCCAAATTCTAGAATCTCATAGTTAACTCAGTTCTTCAACATTTATGAACAAAATATTTAAATTATATAAAAATAATTAATTTACTAAGCATCTTCACTTTGTGAATGACAGCATTTTAGAGAAAGAGTACAAAACTGCCGCTGATGGACTTTATACTGTACAGGTCCTTCTCAAAATAGAGCACAGTGAACTTAATAGCCCCTTTTCCACCAAATCCCCCAGGATTTGTTTTACCCGGGTAATAGAAATCGCAGGGAATCCTGCACTTTCTTTTTCCGTTGCCACTGACCATTTACAGGTCCTTCTCAAAATATTAGCATATTGTGATAAAGTTCATTATTTTCCATAATTTAATGATGAAAATTTAACATTCATATATTTTAGATTCATTGCACACTAACTGAAATATTTCAGGTCTTTTATTGTCTTAATACGGATGATTTTGGCATACAGCTCATGAAAACCCAAAATTCCTATCTCACAAAATTAGCATATTTCATCCGACCAATAAAAGAAAAGTGTTTTTAATACAAAAAACGTCAACCTTCAAATAATCATGTACAGTTATGCACTCAATACTTGGTCGGGAATCCTTTTGCAGAAATGACTGCTTCAATGCGGCGTGGCATGGAGGCAATCAGCCTGTGGCACTGCTGAGGTCTTATGGAGGCCCAGGATGCTTCGATAGCGGCCTTTAACTCATCCAGAGTGTTGGGTCTTGAGTCTCTCAACGTTCTCTTCACAATATCCCACAGATTCTCTATGGGGTTCAGGTCAGGAGAGTTGGCAGGCCAATTGAGCACAGTGATACCATGGTCAGTAAACCATTTACCAGTGGTTTTGGCACTGTGAGCAGGTGCCAGGTCGTGCTGAAAAATGAAATCTTCATCTCCATAAAGCTTTTCAGCAGATGGAAGCATGAAGTGCTCCAAAATCTCCTGATAGCTAGCTGCATTGACCCTGCCCTTGATAAAACACAGTGGACCAACACCAGCAGCTGACACGGCACCCCAGACCATCACTGACTGTGGGTACTTGACACTGGACTTCTGACATTTTGGCATTTCCTTCTCCCCAGTCTTCCTCCAGACTCTGGCACCTTGATTTCCGAATGACATGCAGAATTTGCTTTCATCCGAAAAAAGTACTTTGGACCACTGAGCAACAGTCCAGTGCTGCTTCTCTGTAGCCCAGGTCAGGCGCTCCTGCCGCTGTTTCTGGTTCAAAAGTGGCTTGACCTGGGGAATGCGGCACCTGTAGCCCATTTCCTGCACACGCCTGTGCACGGTGGCTCTGGATGTTTCTACTCCAGACTCAGTCCACTGCTTCCGCAGGTCCCCCAAGGTCTGGAATCGGCCCTTCTCCACAATCTTCCTCAGGGTCCGGTCACCTCTTCTCGTTGTGCAGCGTTTTCTGCCACACTTTTTCCTTCCCACAGACTTCCCACTGAGGTACCTTGGTACAGCACTCTGGGAACAGCCTATTCGTTCAGAAATTTCTTTCTGTGTCTTACCCTCTTGCTTGAGGGTGTCAATAGTGGCCTTCTGGACAGCAGTCAGGTCGGCAGTCTTACCCATGATTGGGGTTTTGAGTGATGAACCAGGCTGGGAGTTTTAAAGGCCTCAGGAATCTTTTGCAGGTGTTTAGAGTTAACTCGTTGATTCAGATGATTAGGTTCATAGCTCGTTTAGAGACCCTTTTAACAATATGCTAATTTTGTGAGATAGGAATTTTGGGTTTTCATGAGCTGTATGCCAAAATCATCCGTATTAAGACAATAAAAGACCTGAAATATTTCAGTTAGTGTGCAATGAATCTAAAATATATGAATGTTACATTTTCATCATGACATTATGGAAAATAATGAACTTTATCACAATATGCTAATATTTTGAGAAGGACCTGTAGAACAGATTAGTGCCGCAAACATAGAACAATAATAATAACTACTAATATTTAATATGCTGTTTTATTTGAGTGGCAGTAGGATTAATTTGTTTTCTGTTTTAAAGAAAAGCATAAATCATAGATGAAATAAACCTTGAAAACAACTGAATACATGGCACAGGACATTACATGTTGCTAGTTCACTGGCAGTTTACCCATTTATCTTACCACCAGTCCCAAGTTAGGCCAAAAGGCCTTCAAATTGTGTTTCAATAAATAGTCGACTATTTAATAGTTACAAGTTATTGGGGCTATAAAATGTCTTATATCTCCTCACGTTAAATGTTTTTCTCTACCACCCATGAAATCTTGATGTTTTAGGCTACGTTCTTGCTGTAGATGTGGTGTTTGTCTGAGGACAGCTCGTTTTCTGATGTTTGTTCACTTTTCTGTTTTTTGTTCTAACATCCTGTTTATCAAAACATTTCTGTCCTTTTTATGTATCTGAATTTAAAAGGATGATAACAAAGCTCTTCAGCATGACAATTTTCAGGAGATGCAATGCTGTGTAAAATTACAGCAGGTGAATGTTCTTTAAAATTGCTTTAAATAGGTTTCTGATATCTGTTTGAAGCCAAATGTGTTTTTCACATATGAGCGAGCAACATGGGGATCATTGCTCTGCTCTGCTGTTTTGGTGACTGAATGGGGTGCCAGTCTGTTTCTGAGTTTTAAAACCCAGAGCTATTTTTACTTTCTTCATCAATTTAAATGTGATGGTTCATTATCATTTGGCAACCACTGTCCTGCCATGCTTAAGGAAATAATTGCCAACAGATAAAAAGGGCTTTTTGGCCAGATAGAGATTTGTCTAAAACATTTATTCTCAGATCATAATTCCTCCTTCTCCACTATTTCTGCCTTTTATTTTTCTCTCTTTTATCATGAACTGATAAACTCACTATCTCCCACCATCGGATCTGCTCGTAGGAGACACCAGGAGAGCCTGGTAAACTGGCTCTTTGAGGATAGTGTCATATCAATATTTTACTGAGATGTTGTAAAGCAGTAAATGAAACTGATTTCTTTCATAGAACAGCGTTTTACAAGCAACTGCAGGATGAGTCAGATTTGTGATCCCTTTGTAACATTATCTCATGTGGGTGTGAGATGTGGCATAAGTGCATGTAGATTTAATGAATTCCCACAGTGTTTTGTCACCTGGTGGAGTCAGTTCAGTTTAATTCAATTTGTTTATATAGTACCGATTTACAACAACTGTTGTCTCAAAGTACTAATAAACAGGTCAAATTTATAGACAGAAATATATAGTCATTGTTTTTATATTGTAAATTGTTCAGATAGGTTTTACCAGAGATGTTCCCAAGTCATTTTTCCAAGTTTAAGTCAAGTCTCTAAGATAAGGTAGATAGATTTTATTAACTGTTTGCACAGAAAATCGTCTTGCAACACTATTATTGACAATATTAAAAGGAAATAAGACATATTGACAGAAGCAGGACAGATTATAAATGAAATAAAGACATTCATAAATAGATAAAAACAATATAAAATATGATATAAAATGATTGATGGAATTTCAGTCTCCAAGAGTGTTACTTGTCATTGAGTTGAGTAGAAAGATGAAATAGCGAATGAATGAATGCCATTATTTGTTTTTCCTGCAGTGGGGAACCTTAAATCCCCTCCAATGCATCTAAACCGTCTACCATTACATTTATGCCAGGTAGTCTGATTTTGAACTATTCTGATTTTACAAGAAAGAGTAAAAAAATGCTGCAAGTTTCTTAATAGAAGTAGTAGGTAGTTCTAAATCAACAAGAAATGAAAGAGTAAAACAATATTTATGCATCAAAGCATATATTCCAAATCTTTATTTGATCTTATTAAACTCAAAAAAGTGGAACAAAGACATATACTGGGAGTCCTTAGTATTCATGGATTTTATGAACAGGACAAAAACACGATCTTTGAACTGCTGATCACCAATTAGAGCCGGGCCAAATTTGAAAATTCGCTGATTCCCATCTCTGGCCAGTTGATTATTGTTTCTCTGACAGTTTTAATTTCATACGTTTTTCATTATTTGTCAC